>NW_027632454.1:1190491-1561918 GCF_902686455.1 Sciurus vulgaris
TGCAGTTATCTCAGAGTGGACAAAGTTCTCATAAAATTATATTGTATAAAAATAGCTCTTTCAAAAAATGTTTCTGGAAAATTTCATACATAATAGAAAAAAGTTAACATGTATCTCTCAACTTGCACAAAAATGAACTGAAAATGGATCACTGAATTAGTCATTAAATCAGAGAATTTGCAACTACTGGAAACAAAATGTAGACCAAACTCTCCATCATGTGTGCTTAGAAACTGACTTCAACAACTGAACTCCAAAAGCAGAAGACATAAAACTAATAATAAAGAGATGGTGTTTAAATTTAAAAACTCTTCATGGCAAAGGAAAAAATCAAGAGCCTTTAGAGAGAGTCAACAGATTTGGAGAATATATTTGACTACTGAACCTCAGATAGAGCATTAATATTCAGGATTTACAAAAATAAAATAACACCTAATATAATAACAAATAACTCAATAAATAAGTGGACTAAAGAAAGCAAAAGGCACTTCACAGAAGACATACAAAGATTTTCAAATAAATAAAGAATAGCAACATCTCTGCAATTTTATAAATTCGGTTTAATACAATATTGACATTTTTCTCACTCCAGTAAGGATGGCAGTTATCAAGGATAAAAGAAACAATAAATGTTGGTGTGGATGTTGGGAAAAAGATAAACTCATACATTGCAGGTGGGACTCAAAATTGGTGCAACTACTAAGGGCAACAGTATGAATATTCCTCAGAGAACATGTAATCAAACCACAATTTGATTCAGATATTCCACTCCTAAGTACATACCAAAAAGAAGTGAAATTAGCATTCTACAGTGTTGTTTCCCCATTGATATTTATAGCAGCTCAATTCAGAACAACCAAGTAATGGAACCAAAGTGGGTGCCTTCAATGGATAAATGAATAAAGAAAAATGTGGTATACATGAATTATGGATAGCAACTTGACCAAAAAGAAGAAAGAAAATGTCATTTTTTTAAAACAATAAAATTGGATACTATAGTGCTGAACAAAATAAGCCAAGCTAAAATAGGCAGAGTCCAAATATACTCAAATATGTTTATGCTGACACACAAAAGAAGGGAATAATAGAATGGATTAGACAAAAGGAAACAAGAAAATGAGGGGAATGGGAATAGGAAAGACAGAATGAATCAGACATAACTTTCCTATATTCATATATGAATACATGACCACTGAAACTGCACATATAACCACAAGTGTGAAATCCTTAATAGAAAAAGATACTTTAGATTTGTATAATATATCAAAATAAACTGCACAGTCATGTTTATCAAATAATTACAAATAAAACAATTTTGCAACTAAAAATTTTAAAAATCAAAAGTTGAATCATTACAAATAATTGATAGAAAAATGCAGTATATAACACAACCAATATATTAAATGAGTTTAATATATATATATATGAAATGTATTCTTTAATTTTATTTTATATTGGTATATTATTGTGATGGGTTCTTCAATAGATTCCCAACTCCAGCCCATAGTACAGTAATTTGAATATATTAATTTTTCAGGAATAAAAGACATACTCTATAATCATATATCTAAAGTTATCCATAAAGTAAAGATGTGAAGATACTATGAAAGAATATTCAAGGAAACAAATTGAAGAACCTTTAGGGTTGATGAATACTCCACAATATAAACTAATGGCATAAACAAAAATTTCAAAGAAAGAACTTGAAAAATTGTCCAATTTTTAGGAGTGATATATAAATTCAAAGAAAATGTTATTAGGACTCCAAAACATCTGGATTGCAATAGATCTACTGCATTGCACATTATTTTAAAAATGCTTTAATTATTGAAGAAATAATTTTCATGGTTCAAGGACAAAATGAATGGTTACATTTTGAGATACACCAATTCAAATTCCAATGCTTTTCTTTTTAACACAGACTCTGAAAGACAAGAGAGTTTGGATTAATACATTAAAAAACCACAAAAGAAATAAGGTGCCAATGAACACTACTGTACGCAGAAAAAATGTTTCCTACAGAGTTCAAAATAAAATTAAAGCATTACATGATGAACAGAAATTACATGAATTAATGCTGGGAACATGAAATGGGAAAATGCTTACATTGCCTATGTGACAGGTTCTCATGTCTCAGCACTAAATCCAGATACTGTGGTTGGAACACTAACCACACTTGGCCACATCACCATGGCAACCTAGCTCTCCTTTTATCCTCAGCATATTCATTTTCTCTTCTTTTTCTGCCAGAGACTTTGTAGCCCATTGGTTTTCAACCCTGCACATGTTGTAAACTCATTAGGCAATCCAACTCTCAGACATATTCTGCCCAGCAAATATTTAGCAATATAAACTTGCCTATATAACAATAAAGTAGATTGAGCACTCTGAAACTGGTCTCTGGGGGTTATTCTTTGACTCCATCACCACACCTTCATCAGCTGTTCAGTGGGTCCTGGCTGGACCAAGAGACACCACATTTGGTGCCACAAACAGGGACCTGAGGCAAGCAGATAGGTGGGGGTGTAGGACCCCCTAGGAATTAGGGGAAGTATGGGCAATTTACCAGACCCATGAAGGACTTGAAGCTCAAGTGCTTCATACCCTTCTTAGTATAAGAGGACTAACATAACAAAAAGGAAGCAAAAAGTTTTGAGATATAGTACTGAACATTAATCCTAGGTTTAAAGTTGTTGATGTATTTGATCCAGAGATATGAGAGAGAATCACAGTTAATGCTAGGCAAGAATAGGTCAGAAAAGGATGGTTCCTACCTCTACATTTTCCCCATTATGACGGCCATCCAACATTTTGTGCCTCCATGGGTCCCATCCTTGTCAGGTCATAGCCATGATTGCAGCAGAAAAAGGGAGCCAAGAGAGGGAAAACAAGAAGAAATAGGAAGAGCTTACTGTAAAATCAAAAGCAGATGCTCAACATCTCGATGAACAATAGGAAGAGAAAGAAATTAAATAGGGATATTTAAGTCAGAGAAGGTTTACTCCACTCTATCTAAACTCATGCAGCAATTACAGATAGATGAAGGGAAAATGGACAACCTTAACTCTCCCCAACTGCCTTGGACAGGACCCCATCCATGATCAGAGTCTAATTCTTTCTTTGAACTATACACATGTTATTTGTTCTTACTATTGATCACAAGGCCTTCTATGAAGATATTATAGACACAGATCTATATGATTCAAAATTGTGAGGGATGAAAGGGGGAAAAAAACATGCCTAAGGGCCTCTGTTCATTCATTACCTCCCATTAAATTACAATGGCATCATAAAGAGCTTATCTGGATTGAACAATGGCCTATAAAGAAAGACAAATTGTCCCATTTACAGGCTCTGGTAAAGAAACTTTTGAAAGCTTGACACATAGAACCCTTCCATTTTCATCATAGAAAAGAAAACAAAAGGAAAATTCAGGCTTCTTCATGATCTCATGGGTATTAATGCTTTTATGAAAAAAAAAAAAATGGGCAATACACAGCCCGGTTTACCAAAGTCTAAAAATTTACCCATGGGTCATTTTGTTAGAATTTTATACATTAAAGACTGGTTTTTCAGTATTACACTACATCCACCAGATCGAGAATAAATTGCCTTCATTGTGTCTGTCACCAATAACAGGGTACCAACACAAAAGTATCAGTGGACAGTCCTTTCTCAGGGGATAAAAAATGGTCTGACCATATGTCAAATGTATGTACTAGAGGCTGTTAAACCATTGTTAGGCTACATTTAACAGTAGTATATTACATGGATAATGTTCTGCTAGCTGATACTAAGGAACATGATATAGAACAAGTCTTCATGATTCTACACATCAATTTAAAGTCTATCAGAATTTGTATAACACTTGAAAAGCTACAGAAGATCCCATCTTACTGTCTTTTGGGCACACTGGTGTTCCCTAACACCATATGCCCTAGTGGGCCCATTATTCACATTCCAGATTAAATAATTTTAAATAATCTTCAGGTACAATTAGGACATACTAACTGGATAAGGCCCTGGCTTAAGATAATTACAGCCCAACTCACTCCTATATTCAATTCCCTTAAAGGTGACCCAAAATCAAATTCTATGAGGATGTAAACTCCTGAGGCAATACAAGCAATTCAGTTTGTTAATGAGGCATTAGGGACATTATAATTATTCAGATTTGACCCAAATATGGATCTTTATGCCATGACTTTGGCAAACCCAGGCCTTCCTACAGGGGTATTATGACAACCCTAACAACATATATTAGAATGGGTGAATTTGCCCTCCAACACTATGCCTAAGATCTACAGTGCACTCAATTCCCTAGCCACATTAGTACAAAATCCAAGAATGCAGAATGTAGGCACTTATTGGTTAGAGTCTTATTGGTTGGTACTCCTGATCTCAAAAGAGTAATTAAACTTTCTACTACAAAATAATACCTCTATTCTCCATATGTTAAGAAGGATACCCAGGCATAACAGACAATCATTTTACTCAAGATAAACTCCTGCAGACTCTGAACCAATTAATCTTACAGTATATAAACCCTGTGTCTACTCAGTCCATTACTGAAGATATGTTAGCTTTCACTGACACCACCTCCAATGGAAACATTGGCATTGTAAGGTTGGATGTAATCTCTAATTAACAACAGATATTTCAGAGAAACAAGCTATTGTGGTCCCCCCAACATCAAGAACTTCTAGTTTTCTACCACCTATTAACCTGTTTTCAGATAGCCGATATTGTGCACAGTTAATTCCCCAGCTTGCTTATGCTTATTGCTACCTAGATCTAACCAAACCATGATATATTTTGATTTCTAGCATCCACACTATGCTAGAAGCAATAAGATGCCTTCTTTTTATCCAACATATCAATCAGGGCACATCCCAATCTACCAGGACCATTAGTGGATCTCACTTAAACAGTGGATCAACTTACTTGATCCAAAAAGGCCATGACAATAATTGACAAAGTCCACCGGTTACATACACATTTCCACTAATCCACGTAAAGACTCCATTGGCTGTTCCCAGCTCTTTTTAAGGAAGCTTGTAAACAATTAGCTAGGGATTGTAAAAAGTGTGTTCCATTTCTTCCCAATGGACTCCTACAGTCCTCAGGATTAAAACCTTCCTGGGCTGAAATCCAAAGCTCTTTGGCAAGTGTTACCCATTATTCTCCTTTTGGCAAGTTTAAATATATACGCGTAACCATTGATTCCTATTTAGGGTTTGTTGTGGCTATGCCTTCCTCTGGAGAAAGCACAAAAAGTGTTATCTCTCATTTTCTTAGTTGTTTTGGGATCATGGGAGTCACTATTTCCATTAAAATTGACAATGATCCAGTGTATATGAGCGACACCTTTAAAGAATTTTGCTCATTTTGGCAATAAATCATGTGACTGGATTACATTATAACCCACAAGCTCAGAACATAGTTGAGCACCTTCATAGCTGCCCAGAGGACACGTGCAGCGGGTCACGTGGATTCAGAGCCACTCAGAGTGACCGCTCCTGAACACCTGGGGGGTTACCTGGAGGAGGAGGAGGAACAGGGAGGGTCATTTTGACTCGGAGTGATTGATTGCCCCAGGCTACGGGTGGTCGGTGGGAGGAGGAAGCATGCAGTGAGTTGCTTGGACTCCTAGTGACCCCACCGGAATACTGGGCGGCTGTCTGGAGGAAGAGGCGTGTGGTGGATCTCTGGGTCTCAGAGTGATTGTACGGGGCCCCAGGTGGCTGCTCAGAGGAGGGGCCGCATAACCAGGCGATTAGGTGCAGAGCAAGGTCCCAGGATCTAGGAGACTTCTTGGTGGAAGAGCCGCACAGAGACAGGCTTAGGGCGGAGTGAAGGTTCCAGGCCTGTGGGCAGATTCTCTGAGGAGGGGGAGCCTAAGGAGATTCATCTGCAAAGGGTGAGGCTCCCAGGCTCAGGAGGTAGGGCTGGGCCCCGGGGAACTTTGTAGAGGAAGGCAGCCCTGCCCAGGCGGTAGCTGTAAATGGAGGGGAACCTCTAGGAGGGATCTGACCAGCAAGACCTCCCCACTGCGTGAGTCTTCCCTGGCGGGTGAGGTTTCCCCAAAAGGACGGTAAAACCAGAGACACAGGCCCAAACAGGCCTTGACTCAGCCCGCAGCCTAGTTCCCCTTTGGATGACCATTGGTCAACAAGTGGAGGCACCTCTGCCCACTAGCAGGGAATATTCCCCACCTGGAGGCCACCACTCCTAGAGAGGCAGATTCCTTGTGGAACAATGCATTATCAACTTCCTCCAAGACTTCAGCCTACTGAAAGCTAAGAGGGGATATATATATAGAAATCTTCAGGGACATTGTAAGTCAATAAAGGAAATCTGCAAATTCTCAGCGGTCCACTGATACCTGAACAATATGAGAAAACAAGGAAAAAAATGCCGCAAACAAATCTAGATGTTACATCAATAAAACCCAATGACAGCATGGCAGAAGAAATGACAGAAAAGGAGTTCAGAATGTACATAATTAAAATGATCAGGGAAGCAAACGATGAGATGAAAGAGCAAATGCAGGCATTGAATGATCGCACCAATCGACAGTTAAAAGAGCAAATACAGGAAGCAAAAGATCATTTCAATAAAGAGTTAGAGATATTGAAAAAAAACCAAACAGAAATCCTTGACATGAAGGAAACAATAAACCAAATTAAGAACTCCATAGAAAGTATATCCAGTAGGATAGAACACCTGGAAGACAGAACCTCAGACATTGAAGACAAAATATTTTACCTTGAAAACAAAGTTGACCAAACAGAGAAGATGGTAAGAAATCATGAACAGAATCTACAAGAACTATGGGATATCATGAAAAGGCCAAATTTAAGAATTATTGGGATTGAGGAAGGCATAGAGAAACAAACCAAAGGAATGAACAATCTGTTCAATGAAATAATATCAGAAAATTTCCCAATTCTGAAGAATGAAATGGAAAATCAAGTTCAAGAGGCTTATAGGACACCAAATACACAAAATTACAACAGACCCACACCAAGGCACATTATAATGAAAATGCCTAACATACAAAATAAAGACAGAATTTTAAAGTCTGTGAGAGAAAAGAACCAAATTACATTCAGGGGGAAACCAATACGGATATGAGCAGATTTTTCAATCCAGACCCTAAAAGCTAGAAGGGCCTGGAACAACATTTTTCAAGCCCTGAAAGAAAATGGATGCCAACCAAGAATCTTATACCTAGCAAAACTTACCTTCAAATTTGACGATGAAATAAAATCCTTCCATGATAAACAAAAGCTAAAAGAATTTACAAAAAGGAAGCCAGCATTACAAAATATTCTCAGCAAAATATTCCATGAGGGACAGATGAAAAACAAAGAAGCAAATCAGCAAAGGGAGGAATTATCCTAAAGGAATTGTCAAATAAAGGAGGAGCCAAGTTGTGTCAAACAAATAAATAGATAAAATTTAAAAAATGAACCACATGACCGGGAAACCAAATCATATCTCAATAATAACCCTGAAAGTTAATGGTCTGAATTCATCAATCAAAAGACATAGACTGGGAGACAGGATTAAAAAGAAAGATCCAACAATATGTTGCCTGCAAGAGACTCACCTCATAGAAAAAGATACCCATAGACTAAAGGTGAAAGGATGGGGAAAAACATACCATGCACATGGACTCAGCAAAAAAGCTGGAGTATCCATCCTCATTTCCGATAATGTGGACTTCAAGCCAAAGTTAGTCAGAAGGGATAAAGAAGGTCATTTCATACTGCTTAAGGGAAGCATAAATCAGCAAGATATAACAATCATAAACATCTATGCCCCAAACAGTGGCTCATCCATGTATGTCAAACAAATCCTTCTCAATTTCAGAAACCAAATAGACCATAACACAATAATACTAGGTGATTTTAACACACCTCTCTCACCACTGGACAGATCTTTCAGACAAAAATTGAACAAAGAAACCATAGATCTCAATAACACAATCAATAACTTAGACTTAACGGACATTTATAGAATATACCATCCAACCAAGAGCGAATACACTTTCTTCTCAGCAGCACATGGATCCGTCTCTAAAATAGACCATATATTATGCCACAAAGCTAATGTTAGCAAATACAAGAAGATAGAGACACTACCATGTATTCTATCAGATCATAATGGATTGAAGTTAGAAATAAATGAAAGAGTAAAACACAGAAACTATTCCAACATCTGGAGATTAAACAATATGCTATTATATGATGAATGGATAACAGAAGATATTAGGAAGGAAATTAAAAAATTCTTAGAGGTAAATGAGAACAAAGAAACATCATATCAAAATCTCTGGGACACTATGAAAGCAGTACTTAGAGGGAAATTTATTTCATGGAGCGCATTTAATAAAAGAAGTAAAACTCAACAAATAAACGACCTAACACTACAGCTCAAAGACCTAGAAAAAGAAGAACAGACCAGCACCAAAAGTAGTAGAAGAGAGGAAATAGTTAAACTCAGAGCTGAAATCAATGAAATTGAAACAAAAGAAACAATACAAAAAATTGACAAAATAAATAGCTGGTTCTTTGAAAAAATAAACAAAATTTATAAACCTTTAGCCACACTAACAAAGAGAAGACAAGAGAAAACACAAATCACTAAAATTCGGAATGAACAAGGAATTATCACAACAGACAGGATTGAAATACAAAACATAATTAGAAGGTATTTTGAAAATCTATACTCCATCAAAACCGAAAACCTCGAAGACATCAACAGGTTTCTAGAGACATATGAATTGCCTAAACTGAATGAGGAGGGCATACACAATTTAAATAGACCAATTTCAAGTACTTAAATAGAAGAAGTCATCAAAAGCCAATCAACAAAGAAAAGTCCAGGACCAGATTTGTTCTCAGCCGAGTTCTACAAAACCTTTAAAGAAGAGCTCATTCCAATACTTCTCAAAGTATTCCATAAAATAGAAGAGGAGGGAACCCTCACAAACTCATTCTATAAAGCCAATATCACACTGATACCTAAACCAGACAGAGACTCATCAAGGAAAGAAAATTTCAGACCAATATCCTTAGTGAACATCGATGCAAAAATTCTCAACAAAATTTTAGCAAATCGCATACAAAAACATATTAAAAAGATAGTGCACCATGATCAAGTGGGTTTCATCCCAGGCATGCAAGGTTGGTTCAACATCAGGAAATCAATAAATGTCATTCACTATATCAATAGACTTAAAGTCAAGAATCACATGATTATTTCAATAGATGCAGAAAAAGCATTTGATAAAATACAGCACCCCTTCATGCTCAAAACACTAGAAAAAATAGGGATAGTGGGAACATTCCTTAACATTATAAAGACCATTTATGCTAAGCCCATGGCTAATATCATTCTAAATGGTGAAAAACTGAAAGCATTCCCCCTAAAAACTGGAACAAGGCAGGGATGCCCTCTTTCACCACTTCTATTCAATATCGTTCTTGAGACTCTAGCCAGAGCAATTAGACAAACCAAAGAAATTAAAGGGATACGAATTGGAAAAGAAGAATTCAAACTATCCCTGTTCGCTGATGACATGATTATATATTTAGAGGAACCTGAAAATTCCACCAGAAAACTCTTAGAACTCATAAGTGAATTCAGTAAAGTAGCAGGTTACTAGATCAATGCTCATAAATCTATGCATTTTTATACATAAGTGATGAATCTTCAGAAAGAGAAATTAGGAAAACTATCCCATTCACAATAGCATCGAAAAAAATAAAATACTTGGGAATCAATCTCACAAAAGAGGTGAAAGACCTCTACAATGAGAACTATACAACACTAAAGAAAGAAATTAAAGAACACCTTAGAAGATGGAAAGATCTTCCATGTTCTTGGATAGGAAGAATTAATATTGTCAAAATGGCCATATTACCTAAAGTGCTATACAAATTCAATGCAATTCCAATTAAAATCCCAATGACGTACCTTACAGAAATAGAGCAAGCAATTATGAAATTCATCTGGAAGAATAAGAAACCCAGAATAGCTAAAGCAATCCTTAGCAGGAAGAGTGAAACAGGGGGTATTGCAACACCAGATCTTCAACTCTAATACAAAGCAATAGTAACAAAAACAGCATGGTATTGGTACCAAAATAGAAAGGTAGATCAATGGTACAGAATAGAGGACACGGACACAAACCCAAATAAATACAATTTTCTCATAGTAGACAAAGGGGTCAAAAATATGCAATGGAGAAAAGATAGCCTCTTCAACAAATGGTGCTGGGAGAATTGGAAATCCATATGCAACAGAATGAAATTAACCCATATCTCTCACCATGCATGAAACTAAACTCAAAATGGATTAAGGACCTCGGAATCAGACCAGAGACCCTGCAGATTATAGAAGAAAAAGTAGGTCCAGATCTTCAACATGTCGGCTTAGGACCAGACTTCCTTAACAGGACTCCCATAGCACAAGAAATGAAAGCAAGAATCAACAACTGGGATAGATTCAAACTAAAAAGCTTTCTCTCAGCAAAGGAAACTATCAGCAATGCGAAGAAAGAGTCTACAGAGTGGGAGAATATCTTTTCCAATCATACTTCAGATAGAGCACTAATCTCCAGAATCTATAAGGAACTCAAAAAACTCTACTCCAAGAATTCAAATAATCCAGTCGACAAATGGGCTAAAGAAATAAATAGACACTTCACAGAAGAAGATCTACAAGCAATCAACAAACATATGGAAAAATGCTCAACATCTCTAGTAATAAGAGAAATGCAAATCAAAACCACCCTAAGATTCCATCTCACCCCAATTAGAATGGCGATTATCAAGAATACGAGCAACAACAAGTGTTGGCGAGGATGTGGGGAGAAAGGTACACTCATACATTGCTTGTGGAGCTTCAAATTAGTGCAGCCACTCTGGAAAGCAGTGTGGAGATCCCTTAGAAAACTTGGAATGGACCCTCCATTTGACCCAGCTATCCCACTCCTTGGCCTATACCCAAAGGACTTGAAATCAGCATACTACAGACATACAGCCACATCAATGTTCGTAGCTGCTCAATTTACAATGGCCAGACTGTGGAACCAACCTACATGCCCTTCAATTGATGAGTGGATAAAGAAGCTGTGGTATATATATACAATGGAATATTACTCAGCCATAAAGAATGATAAAATTATGGCATTTGCAGGCAAATGGATGAAATTGGAGAATATCATGCGAAGTGAGATAAGCCAATCTCAAAAAGCCAATGGAAGAATGATATCACTATTAAGTGGATGATGACACATAATGGGGGAAGAGAAGGGTTAGTGTTAGGGTTAGAGTTAGGGTTAGGGAGGGGGGCAAGTATGAAGGAAGGAAGCTCTGTATAGAAGGAAAAGAGGGGTGGGAGGGGTGGGAGGAAGGGAAAAAATAACAGAATGAAGAACTTAATGCTTCAAAAACAGAGTAGGTAAAGCTATACTAGGTCCCCACATGATGCCATACATTATGCTTTATTTGTTTTAAAATTTCTCACCACATCAATATTTTCAAAAGAAACAGTAACTCATAAATATTGGGCTCCCCTCATAAGGCCTTATTATTTGCCTTTGATTTTATGGAAGGACCCCCTAACCAACATTTGGAAAGGTGCAGGACCCCTCTAACAATGGGTCAAGGACTTGCTTGTCTCATTCCAGAGCATGAACCTAAACCTATCTGTGTACCTACAAGAAATTTCAAACCCTGGACACCTCAAACCACCAACAAAGAAGATAAAGGAACTGTCATAGAAAGAGAGACCCTGAGGTACAGGACTCATCAGAACAGAGAAGTCTCATATAAAGAAACCTGGGGTGATTTTAAAGGCATAGTTTAGCAAGGTACCATAATGGCCCCTCACCCAGTGGGGGCCTTATTCCAGGAATAATAATGGTAGTGTTGCTATATGCAGTTCTATCAGCAAGCAATGAAGGTAATTGTCAGGTAAATCAGGCCTTGGTCACCAGACCATCACATTTGGTAGTAGCAAATTGGAAAGGAACATTGCTGAGATTCTTATCGACTGACTGGACTATTATTGACCCTGAACTAAATATGACATTAACTTCCATAAAATAGAATGGTAGCATATCATTGAATAATACATCTATTAGTTTTTTGGATATTATGAATGACACCTATAATCCAAACCAACCTCTTTTCTTCTCCCTTGCTGAAGGGAGAATTGTAGTTAAATATAATGACCCCTATGTTGACTTAACCTTATTCGATCTAAGGAACAGAGCTAAAAAGATCAATGTTCATAACGCCCCGAGTTGTATATGCTAAAAATCTTCATTGTCTAGCTGTCCAAACACTCTTTTTGGATTACCCTCCTCAGATAATAACTCCACATCTTGGGATCAATGCATTACTTCAATGCCATATCTCTTAGATGATAGAAATATTTCTGGATTATATCAACATTTGTGTGCCTGGTCAAGTGCAGTCCCCTGGAATATAACAGAAATGCCCAGAACTCAACAGAGATATTGTGCATCCTGCTACTGTGAGCAATTTATAATTAACCATTACACAGGAATAAATTTTGCACAATGGATCTTACACCTATATTACTTGCTATGAGGCCCATAAAAGGGGTCTCGGCCAGTTATATGAATATTAGTAATACAGGAACTACTTTTTCTATTAAATGTTTTCCTAATTACACTCATACCCATTATATTCAAACTTCTGTCACACCACCCTTCACCAAGCTTATAATAATATGGGAAGTGCAAATATAAACTTTGAACAAATCCCATGTACATATAAATCTCCATGCTGGCTTTCTAATTGCTTAAATCCTGCTATGAATGCTAAACATGTGATTATTCTTAGAATTTCTCCTGCCATATGGCTTCTGCTGAACATGTCCCAAGAATGGAAGAGTCCATGGGACATGAAAGTGAAGAATCTTCTAAATGAAATTCTGCACTGCACCAGGTGTGCCATTGGCCTCATTATCACAAGGATGATTGCCCTGGTAAATGCCCTAGCCACCATATCCACTGCCATCATCTTGCTCACTCAAAACCTTCAAACTACATAGACTGTAAACAATCTATCTACTTCCACAGCAAAAGTCTTTACCATCCAAAATGACTTAAATAAACTCTCACGTGCAACCTTACTAGTTATACAATGAGACTTGAATCTCCATCAAGAGCAATTAGATATATTGTTTATGTTCAAATGTTTATCTGTGACCCTGATTTTTAGAGCATTTGTGTTACTGTCAGACATATTCTTCCAAGTGATTGCTTGACAATACACGGCTGACTATGTAACAATATAGTAGATTGAGTTCTCTGAAACTAGTCTCTGGAGGTCTTTCATCAACTCTTTTGCCAAATCTGTTTGGTGGTTCCCAGCTGGGTTGGAGAGACCCCACAAATTAATATTTGCAAAGCCTATTTTAAAAAGTACACAATGAAACATTCTATGAAGTTACTTTAAAATAAAAACTGGCATGCAGATTAATTTCACTAGAAAAAGAGTTAAGTAAAAGTGAACCAATTCAGAATTCAACATTATAAATAAAAGAATTTGCAGGAAAAAAGAGTCTCTGCTATAACGTGGAGTGTAAATGGTTTTAATTAATCAATCAAAAGATAAACAACAGCAGACTTGGTTAAAAAATAAGAGTAAACAATATGGTGTTTGCAAGAGTCTTACCTTGAAAAATGACATGCACAACCTGAAGTTATAAGAATGGAAAAGATGTATCCTGAATACAATGTCTATTACAATATTAGGGTTTATATTTCTGTATCAGTCAAGTGGAATTTAAGTAAAAATCATTCAGAATAGGCAAATAAAATACATAAAACCTGTTTAATGTTTTCATCCAACACCAAGATACAGCAAATGTAAATATTTTTGCCCTAAATACTGATGCATACATGTACATAAAATAGATGTTTTTGACACTAAGAACCTAATAAACTATAATATTATACTACTGGGTGACTTGAACACATCTCTCTCACCAGTGGATAGAATATTTAGTCAAAAATTTAGTAAAGATAATTTAAAACTAATTAATACTATTTATCAAATGGACCTAGCAGGAATCTATAGAAAATATTCACCAGTGACTGCATTTATTTTCTGAGCAGTGCATAAAATATTTGTGTTATATTATAGATGACAAGTCATATCATAAAAACCACAAAGCAATAAAGATAAATTCTTGCATGTTATCAGAAATTTATGTGAATTAGAAGTCAATAAAACATAAAAACTGAATTTATCTCTAATACATGGAGACTGATTTATTTTGATTTACAAATGGATTAGAAAAAAACTTTGGAAAAAGCATAAAGCCTTTACAATAAGTGAAACTAGCTATACAACATAAAAAATGTCTGAAGAAGTGTGAACTCTGTACTAAAAGCAAAATTAATGGCATTAAGTGGAAACATTTAAAAGATATAATTATACAAAAATAAATGACCTAACATTAAATCTTAGGCACACAACAAAAGAACAAAACAATATTAAAATCAATGGAAGAAGGAAAATAAATGGAGTCAGAGTAAAAATCAATGAAATTGAAAGTAAAAAAAACTGTACAAATGATTAATGAGTTAGTTTGTTTTTAAAACATGCACAAGATTGATAAATCCTCAGAAAAACTAACCAAGGTAAAGAAAAAAAGACTAAAAAATGGTATCAAAAAAGAAAATATTAGTAGAGAAAGTAGTAAATTCCAGTGGCTTATATAAAAGACTTTCAACTTTTCTTCATTTAGAATTATGTTGGCCTTGGATTTACATGTATGGCATTTATGATGTTGAGGTATGTTCCTATGATCCCTAGTACTTTTACTGATTTGAGCTTGAACAGGTGCAGAACTTTGTCAAATAAATTTTAAACATTTATTGAGATGATCATATTATTACTATTTTTAAGGCTATTGGTATTATGAATAATGTTTATTGTTTTCTGTATATTGAACCAAACCTTCATCCCTGGGATGAACCCACACTTGATCATGGTCCACTATCTGTTTAATGTGTTTTTGAATGTGATATGCCATAATTTATTGGGAATTTTTAGTCTATGTTTACATACAAAGGAATTAAAATCAACATACTACAGTGATATAGCCACATCAATATTTATATTCCCCAGACCTAAATTGTGGAACCAAACTAGATGCCTTTCAACAGATGAATGGATGAAGAAAATGCATATATATATACATATACATATGTGTATACATATATATGTATACATATGTGTGTATATATATATAACAAGAATATTACTCAGCTTTAAAATAGAATAATATTATGCAATTTTTGTGGTAAATTGATGGAGTTAGAGAATATCATTTTAAGCAAAATAAGCCAAACTTTGAAAATCAAAGGCTGAATGTTTCCTATGATATGTAGATGTTAATTCACAATAAAGTGAGCTAGGTAAGAATATAAATACTTTAAATTCCATAAAGGGAATGAGGGGAGGAGAAAAGGTATGGGGGATGGAATAAAAGTATAGCAGGACAGTCATTATTACCTTGTATACATATATGACTGTATGACTGATGTGATCATGCAATATGTATAATCAGAAAAGTGAGATTATACTGTTTATGTATGATCTATCAGAATGTATAAATGCATTCTACTGTCATGTACAACTAACTAGAACAAATTAAAAAGTTTATAATTTTAAGAAAAGAAAATTAAAGTTTTATTTAAAAATATTATCAATTACAAGTATAAAATTAAATTATTTCTAATACCTGAAGACTTATTTAATTTTGACTTAAAATGGATAAAAAATAAATCAGAGGAAAAACAGGAGTCTTTACAATGAATGAAACTAGTTATACAACATAGCAAAATGTTTGGGAAAGCAGAAAATCAGTAATAATGGGAAAATTAATGACCTTAAGTTCAAATGATAGAATTATAACAAGTAAATTTCGTAAAATTACACCTTCAGAACTAAAAAACAGAACAAATCAACTTTAAACTCAATTTAAGAAGAGAAATAAATAAAATCAGTCAGAAGTATAATTCAAGAAATATAAAATTGAGAATAAAAACACGAAAAATGATAAGTGAAAAAGTGTGTTTTCAAGATGAACACAAGACTAATAAACTCTCTGAAAAACTAACCAAGATAAAGACTAAGAAAATGGAATTGAAACAGAAATATAATCACAGGCACTACTAAATACCAGTGGATCGTAAAATACTTTAAATTTGATATGAAAATAAGCTGCAAAATATTGAAAATATTGAAAAATTCCTAGGGACATATGACCTATAAAAAGTAAATCTTTAGGATATAGGCAATATGAACAGAATAATATCATATAATGTCATTGAGTGAGCAACCAAAAGTCTTACAACAAATAAATATATGGTCTGGATAGCCTCAGTTGTACCAGATGGAAAACAAAATCTAATCAAAATTCTTAATTAAATCTTCCCAAACGTAATAGAAGATCATTGTTAAAAAGAAAGTGCAATATGATCAAGCAGGTTTTATTGCAGGGATATAAGTTTGAACATTTTAAAATCAATAAACTAATTATCCACAAAATAATGTTAAGGCCAAGAATCATGGTTATCTCAATAATACAGAAAGAGAATTTGAAAAAGTACAGTTCCAGGTATTAACATACTAGAAAGTCTACAGAGACAAGGAAACTACTACAATATTGTAAAGCTTACACATGACAAACCCAAGGACAACATCATATTGAAATCAAAAACCTGAAGTCATTTCTTCTAAAAACAGGAACAAGGCAAGTATGTCCACTCTCATCATCCCTATTCATCTTAGTGGTTATAATTTTATCCATAGAAATCAGGCAGATGAATGAAATTAAGGGATATGAATAGAAAATAAAGAATTCAAATTAATGCTGATGAAAGTTTATATTTTTAAAGGATTCAAAAGACTCTCAGAAGACTTATAGACTAATTAATAAGTTTACTAAAAAAGGAGAAAAATCACATAAATCAATCAGTACTTTAATAATAAATTTAAAAAGAGATTTTCAAAAACAAATTTCCCATAATAACGTGTTAATATCCAGAGTGTATAAAGAACTCAAAAATTTGACAGACATCTAGTAAGTCAAATAACAAATGGGAAAAGAACAAGACACTACTCAAAAGAAGATACAGACTCAACAAGTTTATGAAAAAATGTTAAACATCCCTAGAAATTGAGCAATGACCAATAAAATCTCCATTGTTATTTCTTCTCACTTTGGTAGTAAGAGAAATAAATGAGATTACAAATAATACCTGGAGGCAAGAATGTGTGGAAAAAGTAAACTCATATATTTTGGGTGGGGTTGTAAACTGGTGCGACCACTCTGGATTTTACTGTGGTAATGCCTCAATTAAAAAAATTAAAAAAATAATTTGTACTTACTTATTATTCTATAAGAAGCAGGATCTCTGGTCTGATTCCAAGGTCCTTGATCCATTTTGAATTTTGTGCAGGGTGAGAGATAAATTTTAGTTTCATTCTGCTACATATGGATTTCCAATTTTTCCAGCACTATTTGTTGAATATGTTATCTTTTCTCCATTGTATGTTTCTGGCACCATTGTCTAGTATGATAAAACTGTATTTATTTGGGTTTGTCTCTGTGTCCTCTATTCTGTACCATTAATCTACCTGTCTATTTTGGTTCCAGTGCCATGCCATTTTTGTTACTATTGCTCTGTATTATAGTTGAAATTCTGGTATTGTGATACTCCCTGCTTCACTGTTCCTCCTAAGGATTTCTCTAGATATTGAGTCTTTTATATTTCCAAATGAATTTCATGATTGCTTGCTTTATTTCTATGAGGTTCAACATCTCTAGTAATAAGAGAAATGCAAATCAAACTACCCTAAAATTTTACCTCACTCCAATTAGAATGGTGATTAACAAGAACACAAGCAATAATAGGTGTTGGCAAGGATGTGGGATAAAAGGTACTCTCATATATTCCTGGTGGAGTTGTGAATTAGTGCAGCCCCTGTGGAAAGTAGTGTGGAGATTCCTTAGAGAACTTGGAATGGAACCACCATTTGACCCAGCTATCCCACTCCTTGTCCTATACCCAAAGGACTTAAAATGAGCATACTACAGTGATGCAACCACTTCAATGTTCATAGCTGCTCAAATAACAATAGCTTGACTGTGGAACCAACATAGATGCCCTTCAATTGATGAATGGATAAAGCAACTGTGGTATATATACACAATGGAATATTACTCAGCCATAAATAAGAATAAAATTATGGCATTTGCAGGCAAATGGATGAAATTGGAGAATATACTAAGTGAGATAAGTCAATCCCCAAAAAACAAAGGAGGAGTAATCTCTCTGATAAGTGAATGATGATATATAACAGTGTTGGGAGGGAGGCAAGAATGGAGTAAGGATGGATTATATAGAGAAAAGAGCAGCAGAAGGGGTGGGAGAATGAAAAATAGCAGATTGAGACAAAATTCATTTCCCTATGTACATATATGATTACACAAATTGTATGACTCTATTTCATGTAAAGAGAAATAAGTTTTACCCTATTTGTGCATATTCAATCAAAATAAATTATTAAAAATAATAATAAAAGATTATGATAAACTTAAAAAAGCAAACAAAAGAAATGAGACCATTCTATGACACTCTACCACTACTCTGAATATGTAGCAAGGATTTAAATTCACCATACAGGTAATAGGCAGTCACATTTATGCTTATAACAACACAATTCCAAATTGCCAATGTATGGAATCAAGTTAGTTGCCCTTCAATAGATGAGAGGATAAAGAAAATCTGGCATATATGTACAATGGTATATTATTCTGTCAAAAAGCATGAAACTATGGCATTTTTTGGTGAATATATGCATTAATAGACTGTTATTCTATGTGAAATAACTCAGACATGAAGCCAAAATTCAAATGTTTTTTTCATATATGGAAAGACTATAAAAAAATGCAAAAAGGAGAGGGAAAGGAAAAGTGTAGGAGAAAAATACCCTGAAAACAGAAGAAAGTTTGGTGGAACAAATTAAGGTGAATGAGAGAGAAAAGTGATGAGATAATGTAAGAACTGTGGAATGAATGTCACTTAAATTTCTCTTTTACATATATAAATACACCAAAGTGAATCTCACTATCATATATATCCACAACAGTGTTATTAAAAAGACATATAGGTAAGTACCAGAATGCACAGAAAAAGCAGAATACAGGACAAGGAAAACTGGATGGAGGAAGAGAGATAAAAATGTAGTAGAGGGAACTGGATTAGAGTAAATTGTAGTCCAATTTCTTAACTGCTAAAGTGAATCCAAATGTGATGTACAAAAATTACAACCACTAAAATAATGCTTTCCATAAAATAATGAACCCAACCACTACGTATCACTGTAATACTCTAATTCAAAATAAGAAAAGAAAGTTAAACACTGAGATAAAATACAAAACATAGAAATAATAACTTAGATTAGAGTAAAAGGAAATCACAAATATAACATATTCGTTGGATGGAGCTTCACATTAACCTCTGAACTTCCTAAAATTCATAGAAAACATTTAAATTAATATGGCATAAATACAATTTTTTTTCTGATAGTCTCATGGCACTGAGGATTTCCAATGTTTAAGAATGTGTGCAAAAATCATTTGCAGGATTTGCATAACTTTTTGCATATTTTTGCATTTTTATTGGGGTTTTTATTATGTGACAGACTTGCATAATGCAAGTTATTTAACTTATTACATTTATGAGAAAAATATTAGTATTTACCATCCATGCACATCCCTCTGTCAAAAAAAAAAAAGTCAAAATAAGTGGACTTTGAAGAAGCAAGCTTGTGGCCTGAAGTACCTCACTGTCTTTAGGGACTTTTATATTACTTGTGAATTGGCTGTGTTGCCTTGATAATGGAGAAAAGATTACTGATAAGAATGACAGTTTTGATAATCATAAGACAAAAAAATTACCCAATATTTTGTAAGTCACAGTGATTTCTTAATGCATTTTTTTTTTACTTTGAGACATTTTACTTTTGATTTCAATTATAATTTGGGATATTAACTTTATTTTATTTTTTAAAGTCCAAATTGAAATTTACTCAGGTTTCAGATATTTATTTTTTAGGAAAATCTTACATATAATTGAAAAAAATACAGGGTAATTCTATGTATCCATTACCTAACTTTACCAATAAAATCCTAGATATACTACCTGTGAACAACAAATAAAAGAAAAAAATAGTATCTTCAATGATAATTTCCTATGTCAAAGTACATGATCACATGACTCCAGTTTTCTGGGTCTGCAATGGGTAAACCATCATAATAGAACAAAATGGCAAAGGACATTTTTTTCACCATATGGCAGTGAGTAACCAGATATTGGAAAAATCCAGGGACACTATAAAACCCAACTCCTTTCTTTCAATGTCCTACTTTTTCAACCCATGTCTAACTGCTACTGTTAAAACTCTCTTCTCCATTCTAGTTAATATTTTGACAAATGGATTATTCCAGAGCTAATGTTATAGCTTCCATAGTCCAGTATCCTCATCATTGAATGATGCTTCATTGCCTGATGAATGAGCTTTACAGGGAACATTCTTATACCCAAACCATAACAGTCAACAATTTTGTTGAACATTATTCCTTTTCTTGAATATTTTTGTTGTTATTCTTAAAATCATATGCTAAGTAGTTAATGCCAAAATTTTGTCTTTCATTAATAAGAGAACAGGAAAGTGTTTTATTCATCAACACAATTCTACTGACTTGAAACATCAGCAAAGTTGGAATTTTATAACCTACTATATAGCAAAGTGCTCACAAAAGAAGGTACTTGAAAGAACTTGCTAAATTATTCAAAAGCATCCAAATACTTTCACAGATTTATATCATGTTAGCCATTAAAATAACAGATTTTGTAACACTGCTACATAAGTTAAAACTCAAAATTAAAAAAAATTATAAAATTATGAGTTCAGAGTTTTGTACATGAACATCAAATTGCTCATCATGAGATAAATGTTTTCCCAAAGAAATAGCAAATCTCTCCCAATATGTAAATAGAAGGCAAAATGGGTAGCTGAATCAGACCCATTCTATTGTATACCCAAAATAAGTTGCTTTGATACATAAAAATCATATATCAATAAAGCTCATAAAATGTATGTATGAATAAAGAAGGGATGGTGGAAATCAATAGAGAAGTTATTCTAACAAAATGAATCATACTATTTTCAATTACATATTATTTTTAAAAATTCTTGCATTTTTTGAAAATAATGAGCCTGATAAATCTGTGTTGTTGCAACTTCAATAAATCAAAAACATGATATTAAAGTTTGAAATCCACCCTCTAAGAGGAAATTTTAAAATATTGATTGTGTGATTAAGTAATTCAGAGAAATGATTTTAATCCTGAGATAAGTTATGAACATATTAAAATATTTTATTCTCTTCCTCTCTGAATATATCCTGATTTTGTATTTATTTTTACATTTTGTACATTTGAAAAATTTGCCTTCTCTACTCTCAATTCCTACATCAACACCATATAATTATATACAAATGTGTTTTAATTTTTCCCTGATTAGTAATTAGCATGTTCCTCTCTTTTTCCTGTTTTTTGTAGATTTTTTAAATTTTTAAAATCCTTTGCATATTTACATTCTTTTCTTTAATCACAATTTTTATGTTTATCCCATCAATTTTGTATATAAATGGATTCACTGCTCATCTCACTCTTTTTACCCTATTTATGTAAGGTACTTTATGCAATTTCTTTATTTGCTGGATTTCATGGTAAAGCTGGATGCATTTTCAAATAAGGTTCATTAAACATTAATTATTGAAATCTTTGTTGGCTCTTAAAATCTTATGATTATGTATGCAATTTTTGTAGAAAAGTACACCAAGAGAGGTATTGTTTGCTGTTCAGTGGTAGAATGCTTGCCTACCAGGAGTAATGCTCTGGGTTCTATCATCAGCATCACAAAAATATAAACATGAAACGAAGTTATTGTGTCTAACAACAACTAAAACTTAGGCATTGGGAAATATGTACCATGTGATATCAGGTATGCAGAGATTTATTCCTCCAAATTTCTGACCAGAAATATTTTTATGTTAAAAAAAAAAAAACCACACCCAACAAAGTGATAATCCATCAATAGATCTAATGTGAGATTTCTAGACAGGAGGAACAGTTGGGACAAAAGCAGAGAGGGATAATGTATAGAGATCATGGAACTTATACAGAGGTATAGCACCTGTTAAGACAGATGAAGATGGAAAAGTAGTTTGCAAAAGTACTCAAATTCTAGGATTTAGGAAAATTGAAGACAAAATCTTATTCCTAGAAAATTGTGTTATGTAATTGGATTCATCAATTCCCACCCTGGTCCATACCAATCCTCATTCTAAGATGGTTCTGGTCAAGGTTTTTCTGTCATAGCAGTGAAAGTTTGGTTCACGTTCCATCTTAACATTTTTCTTTATTTTTGAATTGGCTATATCACAGGCTTAAGGTGTTAACATATTGAACTCAGAAGCCATAATTTTTACTTTGTTGTATCTTTTGATTTGTTTCTATTTAAAAATGTTTTCATCAATGGTCAGAGTGGCACATGTCCCCTGTCATCCTTGCTGCTTTGGAGACTGGGGCAAGAGGATCACAATTTCAAGCCAACCTCAGAAACTGAGAGAGGCTATTAGCATCTTAGTAAAATACCATCTCTAGATAAACTATATTAAATACTGGGGATTTAATATAGTTAAACACATCTGGATTCAATTTCCCATACAAAAACACCACATATTTTAAATTTTATATTTGGCACTTTTCTTCACCTTACTATATCTATATTTATTTATGGACATTAGAATTTGTGTTTTCTTATATTTTTTCAGATTCTAATTGTGTTATTTTTTCTGACATAAACTTGTTTAACATCTCAATTTTACAGAACTCCAAAATTTCAAAATTCTGTTATTTATATTAATCTATCACCCTGACATGGAGTTATCCATTGTTTAATCTGTTTCCCATAGTTGTATAGCATGAAATGTTCTTTTAGGAATGCCATTTCATTACTTGTGTCAATGTTTAATTTCAAGTGATATCTAGTTAATTTTATTCTGCTTGTTTTATTTTATATGTTTACATAGTGGTTTTAAACTTATTATAATCTTTTTCTCAATTTCAGGTTTCTACTTTTAAAATACTATATTTCCCTATAGGTAAATTCCTCTAAATATCTCTGATTTTATTTTGATATAGAATAACAAAGAACAAAACCTTTTCTCTGACAGCAACTTTCATCTCCTAAATATAAACCCCTGAATCCCAGGAATCCATAAATATGTGACCTTTTATGGAAAAGGGAATTATGCAAATGACAAGAAGTCAAATATTTTGAATGTGAAGACTGTTCTACTTAATCTGGGCACAGTCAAGTTTATCACAATCACTATTATGAGAATTGGCAAAGAAGATGGTGGTCAGAGTGGAACTGTGATCATGGATACAGATGTTTGACTGATACTTGATAAATATTAAGAACATAAAAACAGGTGATGATTTTAGGAAGCTATGGAATCTGCAGGGGGAAAATGGAGTATCATTAAGTTTAGCCTCCAGATAGGAGAAGGTCTGCTGAAACCTTGACCTTAAATCTCAAGTCCCATAATGTGCTTTAAACCCACAAAGAAGATAATACACTATGTTTTCAATAATAAATTTTAGGTAATTTTTATGGACTCAGTAAGAAAACAATACACTAAAAACAATCCTTTCCCATTGTTCAGGTGCTCTGTGTACAGGTAAGTTATTCTCACACTCAACCCACATTTCAACGTTCATCTCAATCTGTTCTAAACACTATAAATATCACTTATGTATATAGCCATTACTTTACTGAGTCAAGTATGATTCTCAGCGTAATCTTCTCTGTCACTGTCATACACTTACATTGTAGAAACTTGGAAATCAATTGTCTGTAGATTTATAGAAGGATTATCTTTGTTTAGTCCATATGCATCTCTAACTTTGGTATCAAGTGCTGTGTGTGAATATTCAAATTAATGATAGAACATCCAATGCAAAATAGGTGTCTATTTATATGATGCACTGTAGCAATGCTGTAATGTTGTAAATATGGTCTGAATCCCTGGACTCTGTCATGTCATCAGTAAGTCATAATTCACTGCTGAGGTCTTAGTGATAGTTGATTTCTGAACAATCATGATGTTGAACTAAGCACAGCTTAGGATATTAAGTGAACAGATAGTCTAAGTCCAATTATATATTGTTTCTCCAGGTATGCATTTCATTTTTACTCATCATCACTGAATTTTTGAAGAGTTAAGATTCTGCAAGAATCTTACCAGATATGAGTAATTTTAAGAAGAGTATCACCATAATGAGGAGGCAAAAGAGGAAGTATGTGGAGAACTCCTTCATCCCTCAGCCTGTGAAGAAATCAAGAGGTATATATTTTCTTCTTCTCTGAGCCTAATAGAACCAATACAGTCTTCTAAAGGAAGAAAGGGGTTGCATTTCTAGTTAGTGGAAGATGAGTGAAGGAATGAGAGATACAACAAAAGTGACTCTGTGAAATGAAGGAAATAACAGAAAGAGAGTAGAATGTTAAAACAAATTCTATAAGGATGTATATAGGTCATGGTATATAAACCTGTGTATAATAACTGTTTAGTTTGCAGACTCTAAGTTATAAATGTAGGGAACCTTATATGGAATTCAAAGAAAACAAAGGATATAAAACATAAACACTCTTAAACATTAGTGCTAAATTTGTATAAGTTTTGATTCTTTAGAGGATATAAGATAGTGGTAGAAACATAGATTCACAGTAAACAAAAGGTTACTGAGATTGGTCCATTTTTCTTTGGTGGTAGTGGACAAATAAATTGGAGCAAACCACAACATTTCAAAGTCTGTCTCATATTTCCTAATACACTCGGATATTCCAAACAAAAATTTCTAACAATTATCCAATATAGTCAATGATGATTTGGGCTCATTTGTTTACCAACAGTCAACTGGAGAGACCTGGAGGGAGAAATCATTTTATGCACCTTCAAATTCAAACATATTGAAGATCTTGCAGAGTATAAGCTGAGCTATGCCAAGTATAGACTGCTATTCATATCCATGTTGACACACACACCTCAAACACATAAATAGGCCAGGGGAAGATAAACATTTAAACTCTTTTTTTACTTATTTTATATGAAGTGCAATAATTTCCATCTCAAACATTACTCTATCCATTTGTAGAAACAGCCTAGGCAATAGGAATTATCCTGAGAAATCTCCTTCTCTTTTAAGTAACAATTCATAAAAGAGAAGAAAATGCAAAGAAAATGTGTCCCCCGTGGTATAATTTATATTCTTGGACTGAGGTGGTAGACACTTTATCATTATAAGCATTCCATTCCATACAAACTTGGATGTCAACATCAGATACAGTTAGAAAAGGAAAGAGCATGGAGGAGTGTGGAATTTTTATGTCAATACTAGGCATTGGCATGTATCACTTCCACTCTCTTTCACTTATAGAGAGCCAAATAACATGATCACAGTTAATTACAAGGAAGTTCAATAAGTGCAACTCAAAAGTATACCCAGGTTGTAATACAACATTTAGAAGTTTCTGAAAATTTAACAAATGTAATTGTGAAAACAGTCACCCATATCATGCATTTATATAAGAATACTGCTATCCATTACTAGTAGAAAACATTTTTTATCTACAGGAATGTAAACTATGCATGTTCACTGAAGCCATCACTGAATAGACTCCTACTCTCTACTAAACAATAGTAAATCTATGTAAACAACAAACAAAAACCACAACTCTTTCTGGAACTTACTTTCTCAGGCAAGCTGGATATATTAAATGTTGTTTAGGAATGAGCCCACAGAATCCCTGTTGAATTGTCTAACATCTATGAAGCCAGTAACATCTTCAAACAGGCTCAGCATGATAGGACATTCAGGATTGATCTTGACTGAATCAGTCCAAGAACAAGCCACATTCATATGTTTTCATAGGTAATAGTTTTCCATCACTTTTCCCTAGAACAATCTACACTCCCTACTCTTTTATCAATTTCCAACAACCTATCAAAAACTGTGCTTAATTTTTTTTGCTATTTTTAGATAAGAAACAATTACTTTGTAGATGACATTAACTTTATCAACTTTTTTTAACTTTATACAATTAGTAATAAAACAGAAAAATTTTGTCTAGTTCCTCTTCTTCAGCAAATGTGAAAATGTCATCCTCTTCCCTTATGATTATAGATTGCTCATTTTTATTAGTGCCTTTGTTACATGAAAAAAAAACCACCAAATGCTTTGTGGACTACACAATAATCAATATTTTTACTGAGAATTTCGATATAGATATTAA
Source organism: Sciurus vulgaris (assembly GCF_902686455.1). Classification (NCBI taxonomy): domain Eukaryota; kingdom Metazoa; phylum Chordata; class Mammalia; order Rodentia; family Sciuridae; genus Sciurus; species Sciurus vulgaris. Next base: position 1,216,990 of record NW_027632454.1, read on the forward strand.
TTTTTACATTCTCACATTCTTTCTCCCTTTGATTAAAAACCTAATTATTGCTTGAGTTTCAAAAAGAAAGTTTTAATCCATTACTTTGAACATCTAAATCACATAAAAATTTAAAACACATACTATATGCACAAAACACAGAAGTTTTAATCACAACAAAATAAATCAATAAATAAAATATCTCTCCAAATAATACACAGACACAAAACAAAAACATTCCTACTTAAACAATACTATCATGTTCACATTTGTAAACACCCTTTCAGCCACACATTACACCATGACCCAATTTTCTCAATATGCTCTGAACTTATACAGACCAAATTCACTCTTTCACACAAATCTTTGACTGCTGACTGTGAGTTACCTAAAAGGCAGAAACTTGTATGAAGGAACTTTACAGTCTTGAACAATGAAAGAGTGGGGACTGTTCTTGGATAATATTTTGAAAAGTAACAGTGACATAAGGACAAACATTTTATTGATTTAAGTAACCATATTTTATCAAACTTTTTTATTTCAGTTTTGAATGTTGAGAATATGAAATAAAGATAAGGAAAGTGTAAAAATATGGAGAAGATAAACTCAACTCCAGATATTAACCAATGTTGGTGGGTTAGAGGAGTGTTGTTGGTAGGATTTAGTTGGAAGCACCAAATATTGATACATTTCATTTCCCTGTCTGAGTCAGAGGTAAATTATGAAATAAAATAAGTACTAATGTGGGATGGGTTAGAAAGAAGAGTGAGGTAGAAATGATAGCAGGTGAACAGCTGTTTTAGCTGGTAGTATTGTCCCTGATGGACTTCTAGAGTTTGCTCAGGTAATGTGTACTTCCTGCTATGCAATATTTTACTGGAGATTAGGAACTGTAGTGGATGGGCCTCCACTATGCTCTGACAGCAAACCAAAAATTGACACAATATTGGAAATTGACAGTTTTCCTAACACATAAAAATTTTCACCATCAGTAATGAAGATTTACTGGGTTATATGTAGGTCATTTCAAATGGAGGAAGTCTAATTCAAACCATAAACAATGAGAATATAGTAATAATAAAAGTTTGCTGTTTGGCAGTATGTGCAATTCACTTTCTATAGAGTGATGGTCATTATCTGATTTTAGAGCTTAGCAAAAGACATTCAAAAATAATTGTTGGAATAAATGCATAAACTCTCATTACAGATTCATGATATTTGTTTCATGTTCTTGGAGTTTCAGGTATATGCATGAATTTTTTCAATCATGTGTATTCTTTGGAGGATATTGTTTTTGTCCTGAAGAAAAGATTTTACTCACTGAATTGCATAATTTATTTTTGTGACTCTTCTTTCTATATACACACTCTTTCATGCTTGCAAGAATATAGTAGAAAAGCAATGTCTAGGTAGAGCAGATGATTGGAATCAGAGTATATCTGATGAAACCCACCTTAGCATCTCTGGTCAGTCTCAAACAAAAAGATGTAGTTTAGACCAAGTGATATGTTTACCTACTCTGTCCTTTGTTGAGAGTCTATATTTTCTACCCTATTAACATGATCTCATCAAAAGTAGCCTTTTACTTATGTGAAATGAGACAAACATCATTACCCTTTGTACATGTATGATTGTATAAATGGTGTCAATCTACAATGTGTACAACCATAGAAATAAAAGTTGTATCCCATTTGTGTACAGTGAATCAAAATTCAATCTGTAAAGGTACAAATTAAAAAAAAGAATTAAAAAATAACATTTTATATTGTGTTGGAAGGAGAGAAACTGTTTATTTTTAGAGAAAATATCATGTGAAATATAACAGTTTAATGTATGAGTACAGTGTACTCAACTTGTCTTGTCAGTGAGATCTAAACCACAAGAAAAATTAAACTATGTCTAGTATTACACCAATGATGCTTAGTATGTAACACGTAGTAAACACATGAATTTTTATTTAAACATGCTTAGGATAGTTATATTCTAGAGACAATGACTTGCCAAATGTGAGTTAGAAATCATTAAGTACAACACATAAAACTACAAGGTAGATCCTTCAAATAAAACAATTTTTTTTTTTAATTTAGAAAGGCATACTGTAGAAAACAATTTTGTTTGATGGCATATTTGTATGTTTAAATCTACACAGGTTATAAAATGAGAACCAAAACACCATCAAATTTTTATAGAAAATTAATCAAAATTTTAATAATTAGTAATATTATTCAAATTTTTAAAACTGGGCACTAACATGCTACATGAATAAGCCAATCCCATGATATATAGGCCAAAATTCCCTATGATACATGGTTCTAACACAGAACAAGGGGTGAAGGGATAATAAAAGTTCATTGGACTAGCCAAAGGGAGATAAAGAAAAGGGAGGGGGAATAGAAAATTCTGTAGAATGAATCAGGTGTAAATTTCCTATGTTCATATATGAATATACAAGAAATAAAACTCCACATCATGTCCAAGCACAACAATCAGAATCTAATTAGAATATTACATTCCATGTATATATTATATGTCAAAAGGCACTCTATTGTCCTGTATATCTAAAAAGAACAAAAAAGACATGAAAGGAGATAGAATATGTGGAATATTATAAAATGCCATGCTTGTGAATTGTTTTTGTACCAGGTATACAGCTCAAGATCACTTGAATATTGAGTCATATCCCTAGCCCAATTTTGGCATTTTATTTAGAGACTGCCTCCCATTTACTGAAACTGAAATCATGATAGTCCTACCTCAGCCTCCCAAACATCTCGGATTACAAGCATGAAATACTGCACCTCGATATGAATGTGGATTTTTACAACCACATTTGAAATCTCTGGTGGTATTATGTAGAGATGGACATATGCTTCTCTTGTTTCTCAATGACTTCATTCTTAGGCATATATATAGTAGGAATACCTATATATATTCACCATGCAAAAGAGAAATTACTGCAGCATTATATGCACACTGGACAAAATTCAAATATCTATTAGTAATGAAAGGCTAAATAATATGGACTCCATTATTTTAAATGGAATACAAAACAAATTAAAATAAAATAGTTATATTAAAAATATATAAAATATGATTTTTTCCTATCCTTTCACCATTAGTGTGTAGGTATTCTTCTCTATGAGATGAGTCTTTGATGGCAGCATATTGTTGGGTTTTTCTTTTTATTCCAATCTGACAGTCTATGTCTTTTGATTGATAGTTCAGGCCATTAACATTCAGAGTTATTATTGAGATATGATTTGTTATACCCGGTCATTTTGGCTTATTTTTGGTTTTGAACTTGGCTTGGATTCTCCCTTATCTGGCTATTCCTTTCGGATAGTTCCTCCCTTTGCTGACTTACATCATTGTTTTTCATTTCTTCCTCATGAAATATTTTGCTGAAAATGTTCTGTAGTGCTGGGTTTCTATTTGTAAATTCTTTTAGTTTTGTTTATCATGAAAGGATGTAATTTTGTCATCAAATCAGAAGATAAGTTTTGCTGGGTATAGGATTATTGGCATCCATTTTCTTTCAGAACTTGAAAAATGCTGTTAAAATTCCTTCTAACTTTTAGGGTCTCATTTGAGAAATCTGCTGATATCCATACTGGTTTCCCCCTAAATGTAATTTGATTTTTTTTCTCTCAAAGCCTTTAAAACTTTACATTTATTTTGTATGGTATGTATTTTCATCATAATGTGCCTTTGTGTGAGTCTGTTGTCCAAATCTTCATTATGTTGGCTTAGGACAACACTTCCTTAACATGACTCCCAAAGCACAGAAATACAAGTGGGAATCAGTAATTGGGATACATTCAAACTAAAAAGTATTTTCCCAGCAAAGGAAACTATCAGCAATGTAAAAAGAGAGCCTATGGAGTTGGAGAAAATATCTGCCAAACATACTTCAGATAGAGCACTTATCTCCAAAATCTATAAAGAACTCAATACCTTTACACCAAGAGTACATATAACACAATTAACAAATGTGTTTAGGAAATGAGCAGATACTTCACAGAAGAAGATCTACAAGCAATCAACAGATATATAAAAAAAAAGTTCAACATCTCTAGTAATAAGAGAAATGCAAATCAAAACTACCCTATGATTTTATATCACCCCAATTAGAATGGCAATTATCAAAAATACAAGCAACAATAGGTGTTGATGAGGATGGGGGAAAGAAGGTACACTGATACATTGCTGGTAGGGTTGCAAATTAGTGCAGCCCCTGTGGAAAGCAGTGTGCAGATTCCTTAGAGAACTTGGAATGGAACCACCATTTGACCCAGCTATCCCATTCCTTGGCCTATACCCAAATAACTTAAAATCAGCATACTATAGTGATGCAACCACATCAATGTCCATATGACCTCAATTACAATAGCTAGATTGTGGAACCAACCTAGATGCCCTCCAGTTGATGAATGAATAAAGGAACTGTTATATATATATATATATATATATATATATATATATGCAATGGAATATTACTCAGCCTAAACAAGAATGAAATTATGGCATTTGCAGGCAAATGGATGAATTTGGAAAATATCATGCTAAGTGAGATAAGTCAATCCCAAAAAACAAAGACTGAATGATTTCTCTGATAAGTGGATGATGATACTTAACAGGCAGTAGGAGAGAGGCAAAAATTGAGGAAGAATGGATAAATTAGAGGAAGAAAAGGGGTAAGGGGTGGGCAAAAGGAAAAATAACAGAATGAGACAAACATCATTACCCTACATATAGATATGATTACACAAATGGTATGACTCTACATCATGTACAACCAGAGAAACAAGTTTTACCCCATTTGTTTAAAATGGATCAAAATAAATAAAAATTTGAAAGTATATATAAAACTTGTGATTCTCATTTTGCATTTATTTAAGCATAATTTATAAGCTTGAGCTCCAAATATTTTAAATTATACTCCAGTTTGTCAACTTTATGATAGTGAATGCAAAGCATGAGATTCTTCTTATCCTAGTTTGCCCCATTTAGTATTTTCTCGAATTTTGTCTGAGTATTTATGTATTGAAAAAGTAACAATGATTGATTACATAATAAACTCAGATTTTTGTTTTAAGATATTCTTGTTGCTATATATTTATACCAAGGTAGACTTTAAATTCATGGAAAAACTTCAAATATGATTCTTTAATGAACACCTTGTTAATACAGCTAAATATTTATTCTTTTTAGGAGAAGGAGATTATTATGAATTTTCTTCTAAGTAAATACATTGTTTAAATTATGTCCATAATATTTTTTTTAATTTTAGAGAGATCAAAGAGTGAGAAAAAGTAAATATTTCCACTTTTATTCACATAAGCAAACTGTAATGAATTAGATCACATATCATGTTTATTAAAATAATTTACAAATAAGTTTTATTTTGCTCAGAGATATGAAGATTCTATAGCATTGCACACCCAACACCTCATCCATATTTAGGGTTCTCTTGAGTGCATCCAATCCGGATGGATTGCAAGTGTAGTAGCACCAATAAAATTTAGATATCACATCAATATTGAGGAGATCAGAGACACTGAGATGGAGAAGGTTCAAGATTTTATGTCAACTCTCTCATGAAAAATTACCAAACTACCATGAGAAATGAATAAATTATTTTTGAAGGAAACACCCACAATGCTCTAAGAAGATATCATTTACCCCAACCTTTTAACACTTACAAAACATCCCACATCACCACATCTGGGATCATGTTCTGACCCATAACACCTTTATGGATACACATATGATATGTAATCCATTGTATTCTGACAATTATCTTCCAAGTTTCTTATTTCTCACACAATTAAAATGCTTTTTTTTCTTCCCCAATAATCACAAAATCTCAAATATTTTCAACGTTACTCTAAAGTACAACAGTACTGGGTGCCCCAGAAATGAATGAAACCCTGCTGAGAAATGGGGAACATAAATTTGAGGCCATCCCTAGAAACTTAGCAAGAACTTATCTCAGAATTTTAAGTGATAAAATCAATATAGATATAATTCAGTATAAGACTGCCACTGAGTGCAATCCCAAGTACTGAAAAACAGTAAAATTCCAAAAACACTTTTGTGACTCAAGGTAAAATATTTATGTATGTGTACATTTTTGTGTATGCATATAAACCATGAAAAAATTGACAAAAAGTAATCATTCTGATTTAAAAGGAGAAATATGGAAGGAGAAATGTGTAATCAATTTATAGCAGAATTGAAATCCAGAGAGAGATAGTAAATGTTAAATTTCCAATTGTAGGGGTTTTTTTACACTGTGGTGAGGCTCTCAAGACCCTTGATTTTTTTTATGTCAGTGGTCTTCCAAATCTAACATGACATACACCTGTTATGTTTTAGCAGTACCCCCCCTGCAGCTCTGCACTCACAGTTTCATTAGGTATTGCTCTTCAGGTTCACCCTTCAGGGGCACTGGTTCTGTCATAAACTAATTTCTTGTCTCGAAGAATTTTCTCTGATCCATCAGTGGAACCTTTCTTGACTGTAAAAATCATGACTTTGTAAAATAAATTTACTGTGCATTTGAACCAGCTCCATGGAAATAAACATGGTTTATGACTGCTGGACTGTCTTAGCCATATGTATTCCCTTAACACAAATACCCTACAGAGACTGGGGAAATTATGTAGAGTTATTTTTATTGAAAAACCAATGCATCTACATGTCATTTTTATATTTCTGCCAGGAGATTTGATGAACTTGTGTGTGTGTCACATTATACAATCTCTCAATGGGTGTAATAATTGCAGTCAACTATTCTGACAATTTTTATTCTCAAAAGATGTTTTTATGTTGATAATTAAGATGTTATTTGGCATGTGAAATACTATTTATACAGAATTTCTGTGAGATTTCCTGAAACACACAGAATTACCAGGACTTTCCTGTGTGTTTGGAAGTCCTACCAGAAAAAAATATTATTCCTTCAATCACTTCAGAAAAGCTGACCCTAAAAATAACAAACATGTGAAGACCATGTTTAGTATTGTGTGTTGGCAAATCATCAGACATAACAGTTCATGTAATTATATGTCTTGAAAGTATACATGAACATGTATATGGAGATATCCAGGATTTCTCACCAAGCCTGCATAGGGCATCAATCACTAAGGAAAGATACCAATTTTGGGGACCAAGAAAATATCAGACCTTATCTTTTGGCCAAGTGTCTGTGTAGCATGAGATGTCCTCAGTTTATCTCAACCTGAAGGAAAGGCTATAGCCTCAAATTTTTGCTTGCCTCCTCTGGAGCATGGCCACTCTCTTGTTCCCTGAAAAATACTTTTAAGTTATGTAAATTCCTTTACTGAGGAAATACTAGGCAGCCATAAGTGCCTTTTGTTCCCATTCTGATAATTCATTTTTCTCAAAATTTCCAGCTTCAAAGTTACTATTCCATTAGGGCAAAGCAATTTTATATTTCCTCACTTTCCAACTGGTTTCATTCAAAGTCTTCTCAGTCTTTTCATCAGAAGACTATTTCAATTCACCTATGTTTGGCCAAAATTGTATTTTATAAATATGGAACAGTCCAGTTCTAGTAGTCACACGTTTTTCAAATTTCCAGTTAAGTCTTCCTTCCAGATGCAGAAGGTTCTGTTCTAGTTGTTCATACAGATCCATTTGAGCCACAAAGCAATCAACAACAAAAAATATATTTTTTGAAATTTATTCCAATCCTCATAGTGCAGGATTCATATTTCAGAAAATGCATCATGTCGTGAAAGATCTCTATAATGCAGTGGTTAATTTTTCTGCAAGGTTAAAAATGTATGGGTTCAGATCTCTCAGACTCTGTTAGACAAATGGAAACTACCCAGATTTATTCCCTCAATATAAGGCAATTTCAAGGGAAAATATTCTGGGCTTTCTTCAAAGAACATCTTGATGGCTGTACATATGAAGGTACCCATCCTGTCAAGGTTTTCCAGTGGGCTTGTGTGTGCCACATCATACAATAACAATAATTAATTTATTGCATTCACCTACTGTGTCTCTATTTATTAAATAACTTTTATAATGATCATTAAGAAATTTTGTAATGATTGAAATGCCAAATTCCTGTGCATTTCCTGAAATGATAGAAATTTCAGAGTGAATTCAATTGTTTCTGTGCAACACTGCTAGAACAAATTTACTTTCCTTCATTGGCCTTTTATTTTATTTTTTTTCTTTTTGTGGTACTGGGATTGAACCCAGGACCTTATGATTGTGAGGCAAGCACTCTATGAACTTAGCTGCATCCCCAGTACTTTTCTTCTATTTTCATGAAATTATGTTTTTCATTTGTATCTCTATCATCTACACATGAGAGAAAATGTACATATTTCTTGTTGCATATATGGCATGTTTCAGTGAATATAATATTCTACAGTTCCAACCATTTTTTTACAAATGCCATAATTTTATTTTTGATGGATGAACAAAGTGGCTTTTAAATATTTGTTCTCTGAATAGATGGGAGGAAAAAAATCTCAGAGGTTCAGTTAAACAAAATAAGAATAATTTTTGAGGAACCATTGGTGAATTTAAGAGAAGAGCATATTGAGCTCAGAAAAATCTTCAGGCTTAGTCTGATCTGAGGTACTTGAAAAAATATGGCCGCATTAATCACCAGAGCATGAAGCAAGAAATCTCCTTTCTCTTCAAAAATATCCTCATCCCAATGTAAACCTTGGTGTACTGGGTAGTCCCCAATGCTCTCCATCTTTAGCCCACTCTCAGTTATGATACCTGTTCTCTCACAAGTGCCTATAAAAAGTGTATATAAATTTCTAGGGCCTCAAACACATTCTAGCATCCAAACCCCAAGTCTGTTCCTGATTTGCAACTATTAGAAAAGGAGTCATTGTGTGAACATATCAAAATAGATTTCCCTATATTCACAATTAAGTGCTGTTTTTCAGACTTTCACAAGAAATCCTTTCTTCACAGAAAAAAATCCCATAAAATAGAATATCACTTTATTGCAGTAGATTACCCTGTATTGCTCTTTCTCCAGAGAGTTCAATTGTTTGCCTTCTCAATTGGGAATATTACCCTGACTATATCAGACTTGCCTCCTAGTTTCAAGTGAGAAACATAACAATAGGTCATTGTCTTGTGACTGTGAGGGCAGAAGAGACAATTTTAAGTGAAGCTTCTACTTGGCAAAGATCCTGCTTTACTCAAATAATTATCAAAATATATTATCTTTCTTTCTTAGTAGGAGTTTGTCCTCGCTGCAAAAGACTTTTTCAACTTCTGATGGTTTCAAAACATCGAATTTTAAACATGTATAATGGAGGAAGGAAGGACTGTATAGAGGGAAAAGAGGGGTGGGAGGGGTGGGGGGAAGGGAAAAAAGTAACAGAATGAATCAAACAATATTGCCCTATGTAAATTTATGATTTTTAATTTAAATAAATAAATAAATAAAAAATAAACATGTATAAATTATTTCAAAGATTATCCAGTTCATGGTATGCAGCTTCAAACTGGAACATGTTGGTGAGATTGGAGAATCCAAAAGGCCTCTTTCTATCTTTATGGTTGCTTACAGAAGAAAAATCTGCCACTGTGCAGAACTGCTCTTATTGTACCATGCATTAGTATTCAGAGAAAACCAGAAAATAGTCTGGTTTATAGGTAACAAGGAATATTGGAGGACATGTCTGAACTTCCCTCCGTCTTACAGATAATGTACCAGGTTCTCACTGCTCTGCAATGCATCAACAATATACTGAACTTTCCACACTACTCTTATGAAAGAAATATTTAGGTTTACTGTGTACCTGAGTTGGTTTAATTATCAACTCAGAATGAAAGAAAATAACCTCTGGAGGGAAACATAAAATATTACATGATCTTACAATTGAGCCTGTTTAACTAAAAGGGAGAAAAAATGGTCCAAGTGCTATGTATGATTGTTTTACCCCCTATTCTCAAAATGGTAGCTTTCTTGTTTTTTAAGTATCTTCCAGATACCCATCTGAAATGTAAGCTACTTTTACCCATGCCAAACTGAATACAAACAAGAGAAATAGGTGTCACTTTTAATTCTAAGTTTCTCTGGAACATAGCAGACTGCTTTCTTTTTTCTTATATTGCATCTCTCTACCATTTAGTAAGTTTTTTTTTTTTTTGTAAGTTCTAAAAAAGGGAGAACCAATGAAATAGAAAATCTTGAAAAACCATCTGAATCAGACCTGGGAATGTCAGGGTATAGCATAATCCCTGTGGATTTTTCTCTCTTCTTTATATAAGTACATTAAGGGAAAATTATAGTATGTCATATGTACAAGTTTTTATTACATTTTAAATACTTTCCTGAAGACTTCCTGGGCTTGCACATTTTGTGAATATCTGATCTGACTTTAAGCTGATTGACAAGTAAACTCCATTGCAATTAATAGTTTCCATGTGTTATTTACTGGAATATTAAGGATGTGTCAATTTTTCAAACCACTATTTCTGAGCTCAATGTGTTTTGTTTTGTCTTTAGTGTGTGTGTGTGTGTGTGTGTGAATTTACTCTTGGTCTTGCACCAATTACACTTGTTTTGCTATCTGAAGTTTGTAGTCCACTGTTTTTTGTTTCCAGATGCCTTATTATTTAAGGGTTAGATCTTAAATGCACTGAAAAATAAATGAGACCTCTTTTGAAATGATCTAAGTAGGGAGAATATACAATGCTCAATATAAAAGAGGATTTTCCCACTTGGAGATTGAGTGGCTACCTGAATCCTGATTTCAGTGTTCACCATGACTGACAGATTCTACTCCTAACATCACCAAATGCAGAGGTTTCACATGTCTGAGTCATAATGTAAAAATTCATGTCTAATTTAAAATTGTTAAATATGACAGTCTTTTTCAATAACTATCTGTATGTCTTTTTAATTTTTTTGTTGAGAAAATAATACCTGATGAAACTATAAAAACTTTGTTTTCTGTCACTTTTATGCACGTGTGTGCATACCTATATATTCTATGTTGCATTTATATGTGGATGAGTCACTATATAGTGTACATGATGCCAAAATTGACATATTAATAAAAAAGCTCTTGAGAACTTATAAGAAAATGGATCCAAATGACTTTCAGTTCACTTAATTAAATTTTGTTAGATAACATTTTTCATGTCTTTAGAATAACTAAAACTCTCATTTTGCTTGGTGGTCAAAAATATAGTATTGGTTTCTATAAAATCATTAATATATGTCTATTGTTTCTAGTAATTTTCTAAAGAAAGAAAAGGTAACTTCAAGTGTTAAGTAGTTGTATGATATCTTAGTTTTCCTTGCTAGTATACATAAACTCATGGGCAACTTAGATTAAACAAAAGTGGAATAAATATTTAAAATATATTCCTTAAAGATTCATCTGATTAATTTGCTACTGCTGCATATGAATTCAAGTATTCTTGGCTTCTTAAATTGTATAAGTCAACGTGTTTTGTGCTTTTGTAAATTGTTGTATATTGAAAAACAATTTAAGATTATTTGGTTTTTGGATTAGGGTCTCCAATAAAAACAAAATGACTAAGAAAATTCTCATTACATATGTTGTTCTATATACAAAATATTTATCTTTCAATTAAAGTATAATAAAGTACCTTTCTTCACTGAAGAAAATGTAATTTGTCTAAATTCAGGAAGTTTATATAGCTTAATTCTGAATGTAAATTTTAAAAGAACAACATCAAGAAAGTGTGATAAAGAAACATTATAGGTGGGAAAATATACTTTGTTGTGAAAAAGTATAGGTGTGTTTTTTAAAGAGAAATTATTTTGTATTGTAGTATAACATTTTTTACAAAAGGTACAGAAGATAAAGAAAGACAAAACTAAGGCTGTAAATATTATGTAATTGTTACTGAAAGCTGGAACCTTGTCACTCATGACAGCACAATAATGAAGACATTTTTATGAAAAAAAAGAAATAAATTTTATTGCTCAGCTGTTGGCTATATAGTTCAGTGAGACTGCACAGGTCATAGAATGTATTAAAATTATAGATGTTATGCAGGCTACTTAGATTCTATTTATAGCAAATATATATACATATATATTTGAGAGAAACAATATGACAGAGCTTCACTAATCACACCATATCTGACTATGTTTACAATGAAATCAATTTCTATCAGAAGATTAATGCCATGATTAGATTATCAATATGATGATTGAATCATTTTACCTAAATCTGTAGCATTTCTCACACATGAGGTTTTGGAGGACACCCTGTATTCAATTATAAAACCTGTGTATATTCTCTCACTAGCACAGCATATATGGCCTACCAATTGTCTTTGTTCTTATTTGGTATTGAACTCAGTGGCACTCTAACAATGAGCTATATTCTCAGCAGAATGTTGTGTTTTATTTAGAGACAGGATCTCACTGAGTTGCTTAGCACCTAACAATTACCAAAGCTAGTTTTAAACATTTGATTCTCCTGCACTAGTCATCCAAGCCACCACCTGGCTGGCCTCACTAACCTCTAAAAATGGAAAAGTGTCTGTGACCTATGTGGCTTCTATGACCTCTAATATCCTCAGTAACTTAACATGTCTCAATAGTTTTATGCAGACTTTATGATCTGAGTAATCTAAAGGACATGAGTAATTTTATTAGATTACATCTACTATAGTGTAATATTTCATCTATGACCATTTTCAAATTATTAAACATATGAGATTTTGGGGGACACCTAATATTTAAAGAATAATATTGTATTCCAGAATCCAAAACCTTATGCAGGTTTCACCATGAAAACTATATTAGTCCACTTGGTACTATTGCACACCCCTATGAGGATCATGACTTCAACAAAGCCTCAGCATTAGTGAGGCACTGAGTAATATAGTGGAACCCTGTCTCTAAATGAAATACAAATACAGATGGGAATGTGGCTTAGTGGTTGATTGTCTCTGAGTTCAATCCCTGCTAGCCTGCCAAAATATATGTACTCCATTTATAACAGTCTTTATATTTTAAGTGTTCCATCACTGCCAAAAGACCAAGTCTGAAGACTCCTCTGAGACTCAGGAAAAATATTTAGGATGAAATTCTCTAAAAATCAGATTTTATATGTATTCAATGTAAAAAGGAACAGAATATATATTTCCATGTGAAGAAATAGGTGCAAACAAAGATGGGATAGGAACAAATCAAGACCAAAATTCAGGCTAAGAAATAAATGCTGTTGCTTCTCATTCAGTATCTTAATCTACAGGGATCTCAACTCTGATAAACATTGCTGGACTCCCAGTCCTTCCTTTGAGATATCACTGAAAATTTCTGTAACTTCCTCATTCCAGCATTCTCCATTCCTGCTAATCCACCACCACAAGGTTGCTGCCAAAGTCTGTGTCTTCTCTAGCATTGGTCAAGTCTCCTGGGATCCCAGCTGTAGAATTCTCTGTGTGCCTGTGTGGCTAAGCACAGTGAGGTATTGGAAACATAAAGGGACACTATAAGTCTACAGGAGGGGAAGTGAAATGACTCAGATTCACACTTCTAGAAAGAAAGATACATGAACAACATGAAGAAAGGGGGAAGAAAGTATCCCAAACAAATCTACATACTATATCAATATAATCCAATGAGAGTAGGAAAATGTCAGAAAGGGCATTCAGAATGTACATAATTAAAATAATCTGAGAAGCAAAGGATGAGCTAAGAGAGCAAATGCAGGCAATGAATGATCACAACAATAAAAAGTTAAAATAGCAAACAGAAAGCAGAAGAGATAGATTTTGAAGAATAAAAACAGAAATCATTGAAATGAAGAAAACAATAAATCAAAATAAAAATTCAAAAGAAACCATAACCAATAGAAAATTGGAAGAGAGAACTTTAGACAATAAAGACAAAGTACTTATACTATAATACAATGTTGACCAAACAGAAAATATGGTAAGAAATCATGAAGAGAACATCCAAGAATTATGGGATATCATGAAAAGACCAAATTGAAGAATTATTGAGATTGAATAAGGAACAGAACCACAAACCAAAAGAATGAATAATCTAATAAATAAAACAATGTCAGAAAGTTTTCCAAATCTGAAAAATGAAATGAAAAATCAAATACAAGATGTTTCCAGGACAGCAAATATACAAAATCCCAATAGATCCACACCAAGTCACATTATAATCAAAATGCCTAACATTCAAAATAAAGATAGAATTTTAAGTGCTGCAAGAGAAAAGCAGCAGATTACATAAACCAACACCAATATCAGAAGATTTCCCTTCCCAGACCATAAAAACTAGAAGGGCTTGAAAAAATATTTTTTCAGCTTGGAATAGAATGGATGTCAAAAAAGAATATTGTACCCAGCAAAACTTGCCTATAGATCTGAGGATTAAATAAAATCCTTCCATGATAAACAAAAGCTAAAAGAATTTACAAATAGAAAGTCTGCACTAAAGAACATTCTGAGCAAAATATTTCATGAGGAGAAAGTGAAAAACAACAATGCAAGTCATCAAAGTGGGGAACTACCCTAGAGGAAAAGCCAATAAAAGAAGAATCCAAGTCAAGTTAAAAACCAAAAATAAGGCTAAATTATCAAGAATGCAAGTCATCACTCAATAATAATCCTTAATATTAATGGCATAAACTCATCAAACAAAAGACACAGACTGGCAAATTGGAATATAATTAAAGACCCAACAGCATGCTACCTTAAATAGACTCATCTTATACAAAAGGATAACCACATACTACAGATGATAGGATGGGAAAACACATACCATGAACACAGACTTTATAAAAATGCAGGGGTTTCATCTTCATATCCGATAAAGCAGATTTCAATCCAGTTAGACACATGGGATAAAGTAGGACATATCATATTGCTTAAGGGAAGCATAAATCAGAAGACATAATAATCATAAATATTTATGCACCAAACAACGGCACATTAATTTACCTCAAACAAATCCTCCTCAATTCCAGGAATCAAATAGACCAAAACACATTAATACTAGGTGATTTTAATACACCTCTCTCACCACTGGATAGATCATTCAAATAAAAATTCAACAAAGAAACCATAGAATTTGATAACACAATCAATAATTTAGACTTAACAGACAGAATATTCCATCCATCAAGTAGTGAGTACACTTTCTTCTCAGCAGTACATGGACCCTACTCTAAAATAGATCATATATTATGCCACAAATCTTTTAGCAAATGCAAAAAATATAGATATTATATTGTATTCTATCAGATAATGATGAAATGAAATTAGAGATCAATGATAAAATTAAAAAAAACAGAAGCTACTCCAACCCCTGGAGATTAATTAACATGCTAATGAATGGTGCAAGGATAGCAGAAGACATTAGGGAGGAGATAAAAAATTTCTTAGAGGAATATGAGAAAAAAAATACAACATATCAAAGTCTTTGGGATTACTGAAAGTAGTACTAAGAGGAAAATTCATTGCATGAAGTGCATTTAATAAAAGAAGAGAAAGTGAACAAAAAATGACCTAACATTACATATTAACGCCCTATTAAAAAGAACAGATCAACATCCAATGTAGTAGAAGATAGGAAAAATTAAAATCAGAGAAATTGAAAAAAAAGAAACAATTTAAAAAATTGACAAAAAAATTGCTTCTTTGAAAATTAATCAAAATTGATAAACCCTTAGCCACACTAATGAAGAGGAAAAAGAAAACTGAAATTACTAAAATTTGTGACAAGAAGTAAAATGTCCCAAAAGACACTATTGAAATACAAAGCATAATTAGAAGTCATTTTGAAAATTTATACTCCAAAAGAATGGAAATCTCAACAACATCCACAGGTTTCTAGAAACATGATCCACACAAACTGAATCTGGAAAGTATACACAATTTAAACAGATCAATTTCAAGCAATTAAGTAGAAAAAGCCATCAAAAGTCTTCCAACCAAGAAAAGTCAAGGACCAGATGAATTATCAGCTGAGTTATATAAGACCTTTAAAGAGGGACTCATTCCAATACTTCTGAAAGCATTCCATGAAATAAAAAGAAGGGAATCCTTCTAAAATCATTATATGAATCTAGTTTTACACTGATACCAAAACCAGATGAAGACATATTGAGAAAAGAAATCTTCAGACAAATTTCCCTAAGGTACAGAGATGCAAAAATTCTTAACAATATTTTAGCAAATTGCATATAAAAACATATTAAAAATATAATGCACCATGATCACGTGGGTTTCAGCTCAGGGATGAAAGGTAGGTTCAATATACAAAAAACAATAAATGTAACTCACCAAATCAACAGACTTAAAGGTAAGAATCATATGATTATTTTAGTAGATGCAGAAAAAGTAATTGACAAAAACAGCAACATTTCACACTCAAAACACTTGGAAAAATAGTAGGATCATACCCCCAAAATTGTAAAAGTTATCTATGCTAACCCTATGGCCAACATTATTCTACATGTAGAAAAAATGAAAACATTTCTTGTAAAAACTGGAAAAAGGCAGTGATGCCCTGTATTACTACTTTTATTCAACATATTCCTTGAAAATCTAGCCAGAGCAATTAGACAAACCAAAGATTTTAAAGAGATATGAATATGAAGAAGAACTCAAACTCTCACTTTTTGACAGTGACATGATTCTATATTTAGTGCATCCAAAATTCCACAAGAAAACTTCAAGAACTCATAAATGAATTCAGCAAAGTAGAAGAATATAAAATCAACTATCATAAATCTAATGTATTTTTGTTCATAAGTGATGACTCTGCTGACAGCAAAATTAGAAAAACTGCCTCATTCATAAAGTCCTTAAAAAATAAAATAAAATACTTGGGAATCAGTTCAAAAAAGAGATGAAAGACTTCTACAATGAGAAATACAGAACGCTAAAGGAAGAATTAAAGAAAACCTTAGATAATGGAAAGATCTCACATCTTCTTTGGAAGACAGAATAAATACTGTCAAAATGGCCATACTACCAAAAGTGCTATACAAATTTAATGCAATTCCAATTAAAATCCTATTGAATACCTCATGAAAACAGAGAAAGCTATCATGAAACATCTTTGGAAGAATGACACCCACAAAGGCCAAATAAATCCTTAGCAGGAAGCACGAAGCAGGTGGCATCATGATATCAGAACCTCAACTATAATACAGTTAAATAGAAACAAAAATGATATGGTATTGGCACCAAAATAGACAAGTAGACCAATGGTATAGAAAAGAGAACACATAGACAAACCCACATGAATACAGTTATCTCAGACTAGACAAAGGGACCAAAACATACAATGGAGGAAAGATAGCCTCTTCCACAAATGGTGCTGGGAAAATATGGAATCCATAGGCAACAGAATGAAATTAAACCCCTATCTCTCACCCTCAAAAAAATCAACTCAAAATGGATCAAGAGTCTAGGAATTAGACCAGAGATCCTGCACAAAATAGCAGTAAAGGTAGACCCAAATCTTCATCATGTCAGCTTAGGACCAGACTTTCTTAACAATACTCCTGAAGCATGAGGAATAAAAGCAGGAATCAATAAGTGGGAAAGATTCACTGATAAACATTCTATCAGCAAAGGAAAAATTCAAAAATGTGAAGACAGAGCCAACAGTGTGTGAGAAAATCTTTTCTACATGCACTTTAGATGTAGCACTGATCTCCAGAATTTATAAAACTTTCAAAAAATTAACACCAAAATTACAAATAAACTAATCAATAAGTTGGTTAAGGAAATAAGCAGACACTTCACAGAAGAAAATCTACAAGTAATCAGCAGATATATGAAAAATGTTCAACATTTCTAGTAATAAGAGAAATGGAAATCAAAACAACCTTACCCAATTAGAATGTCTATTAACAAGAATACACAGAATATCAGGTGTTGGCAAGGCTGTGAGAAAAAAGATACACTCATATATTAGTGGTGGGTTGGCAAATTGGTGCAGCCACTCTGAAAAACAGTATGAAGATTCCTTAGAAATCTTGGAATGGAACCACCGTTTAACCCAACTACTGTACTCCTAGGCCTATACCCAAAAGACTTAAAATTAGCATACTATAGTGATGTAGCCACATCAATGTATACAGCAGCTCAATTCACAGTAGCTTGATTGTGGAACCAAATTGGATGTCCTTCAATAGATGAATGGATAAAGAAACTGTGGTATATATAAACAATGGAATATTATTTATCCATAAAGGAAAATGAAATTATTGCATTTGCAGGTAATTTGATGGAGTTGGAGAATAGCATGCTAACTGGAATAAGCACATCCCATAAATTCAAAGGCCAAATGATTTTTCTGATAAGTGGTTGATGATACATAATGGAGGAGGCAAGAATGGAGAAAGTATGGATTGTATAGAGGATGGTGAGGTGTGTGGAGGAGATGGGGGAAGGAAAGACATTAGAATGAGACAAACATCATTACCCTATGTACATATATGATTACACAGAGTGTGACTCTACCTAATGTACAACCAGAGAAATAAAAGTTTTATCCCACTGTGTACAATGAATCAAAATAAAAATTAAAGAATTAGATCAAAAGAATAAATCTAGATTTCACTAATCCAAATGTATAATTTTTTGCACCTGGTGTACCTGAAAATATGTACAGCAAAATATGGTCAATATTTATTCTCACCAATGCTTATAAGCTTTAAAAGTTAAAAAATGAAATGTGTGGCAAAGGAAATGAAATCCAGTTGTGGACATTACAGCAGGAATAAGGGAGGCAGGTGAGAGAGAGAGAGAGAGAGAGAGAGAGAGAGAGAGAGAGAGAGAGAGAGAGAGAGAGAGAGAGAGAATGAGTCTTGCCTGGGACAAAATATATACCAAAAAGAGAGACCCCAAATGACCAAACTTCTCTATCCACGTCCTACCTGCCTGTAATTACCATCTATTAATTCCTATAGGGTATTAATGTACTGAGTTTATTAAAGTTGCCATAACCCAATAATTTCACTCTGGCATTTTCTCTTACATGATCTTTTGGTGACCCCTAATATCTAAACCTTAACAGAGGGTAAACCAATCAAATAGGTTACTCCAACCATACATTCTACAAAAATATAGAAGGTATGCAGGTTTAAAGGCTATTCAGGATATGGAGAGTTTACACAGAATAGAGCCTACACATGTGAAAGATACTACACACACTTAGTTGTACTCAGACCAGAGACTTATAGGCAATATTGGCTATGCAAATCATAGAGGTTTAAAAGGTCATAGAGCATAATCAAATGCAGAGGCTATGCAGGCCTTAGAAGGTGTGATGGACATACAGATTACCCAGGTCATAGAGGCAACATTATAAAACCTATGGAAATTACATGGGCTACTCAGGCAATAAAGGATATGCAGTTCAAAGAGGCTAAGCTTGTCAGAAAAGAAGCTCAAGTGATAAAGCCTTCACAGTTTATAGAGAATATATAGTTCAAAGAGAAAATTTAAATTATGAGGCATCTGCAATCACAGTGGTTGCAGAGACCATAGAGGTTACACAGATCATTTATTATACTCAGGATATACATGTAATACAGGTTGTGCATGCACCATAATTGATGCTGGTCATAGGGGCTTGGTTGGTGATAGATTTAAATCATCTTATATATGTCCACTATGTTTATTTAGACTAATAAATCCCAATAAGCTATGTGAATCATTATGTTTGTCACAGTTTAAAGGCTACATGAGTCTTAGAACAAACTTGTCATAGAAGCTATGATATTCATTAGGGGATCATGAGATCATTTAGTCTCCTCATTCCAGAAAATGTACACAGGTCATCAAGAATGTACACTGTTCACGAATGATATGGTAAACAGTCCTTAGATGCTATGTGTGTGAAAGAGGCTACATAGATCACCAATACAACTCTAGTTTTGCTACTACAATGGTCACAGAGATTATTCAAGTCCTCAAGACTTTGGAGTTTTTCTACACATAGAGGATACCTACACATGCCATAGTCTTTTTACAGGTCATACACAATAAGCAAGTCATATAAACTCATCAGGCTATTGAGATTACTCAAATAATTAGAGTTATTCATGTCATATAGCACATTCAGGTAATAGAGACTACTCGGATCACAGTATCTGATAGGGAATAATGTTACTCTGGTCATTTAGGCTATTCAAGCCATAAATGCCACACAGATATTAGTGACTGCATAGGAACTAGAGGATATTTATGTCATGGAGGCTATGCTGAGGTCATAGAGACTATAGAGAAATAAAGTTTTCAGGTGTTTATATATACTCAAACCATAGAATATACACAGGACTTGTTGCTGTGCATGTCAACCATATTACAGAATTATAATTTTGTACAGGTAATAGAAGATATCTAGTTCAGAGTCAACTCAGTTCTTAGGAGATACAAAGATCACAATGGATACTGAACAAATATAGGCAACTTAGGTCTTTTAGACAACTCCAGTCATACAAGCTATATAGGTAAAAGATGCTGCCTGAGACAAAGATTCTAAACTGGTCATAGATACTATGGCCACTGAGGCCATAGAAATTGTGCACATTACTGAAATTTTGCAGAGCACATCTATGCATAGAACATTCAGGTTAAGCATAACCTATATGTTCTTCATTACATAAAATTTTCACAGGTCATAGAGAATATTAAGCCTATCTAGGAAACTTGGGTCTCAAAATCTACTTAGGTTTTAGAGGCTGCACAGATTATAATGGTTAGGATTGTCATAGAGGTTTGGCTGTTCATGAAGGCAATGCAGGTCTTAGAGGTATTCTTATCTCAGAGGTTACTGAGTTCCAAGGTGCTACTCAAGTCATGGAGAATTCACAGGTAATGTGTCCTACTCACAAGTCCTAGAAACTACCATGACTGAGCAAGATACAAAAGACACAGAGTTTATGCAAGTCGAAGATTCTAATCTGGTCATAGATACTACTCAAAACATAGATGCTCAAAAAATATACAGGATACTCATGTCATAGAGGCTACATAGGGCACAGATGATACTCAGGCCTTAGGACTTATAAGTCATAGAATATTACCCATGCTATGACACTTATAAAGGGATAAGAACTGAACAGATCATAGAAGTTTAAGATGCTATCCCAGTTCTAGAGACCACTCAGACCTGTAAGATAAGCAGTTTACTGAAGTGATTCAGGCACTAAGGACTATATAGCTCATAAAATCTGCACAAGTTATATATATATTATGAAATTCAGAAAGTCTACTCTGGTTATGGAGACTATGTTAAATCACAGAGATTATGTTTTTATAGATGATACTGAGTTTTAAGGTAATATTTAGGTCATGAAGTGTATGGAATTATTACAGGCCTCTGCAGACACAGATACTACATATGTCATAGGGGCTACTCAGGACATAGAGACTTCATATGTATAAAAGCCGTGCAAGTCATCAAGGATAAATATTACAGAGTGTACTCAGAATTTAAATGCTACCTAGGTCATAGAGGCTACTCCTATTCCAGAATATAAGCAAATCATTTAAGCTACTAAGGTAATTAAGCTATTGTGGCCAGAGTTGCTACACACATCAAAGAGACTTTGATGGTTATAGAGGTCACAGAGATCATAGGGGTTCAAAAGTCATCTAGTTTATTCAAACCATAGAGGAAACACTAGTCATTTAGGCTATTTTAGCCATAAAGGTGAAAAAGGTCACAGTGTGCATGCCATAGAGAATACTTAGTCCATATCAAAAAGATGGCATGAGGGTATCTCAGGAATTCACAAGATCACACTTAACTCAGACTCAAGAGTACTAATGTAAAAATTTCTTTGAGAGGACACCATAGAGACCCTGCTTATGAGGAGACTATAGATATTTTTTCACCATTCTCAGCCATTCACAACATTCATAACTTTATACAGTTGCAGTCCCAGGATGATTTGATACTGCCTGAGATGCTGCAGAACTTGACATCAATATTGTTGTTCCAATTCTGCATGAATGTAATTTGATGGAGTTAGAGGATCATAGAGGCTTCCATTGAGATCTCAGTGGGAAACCTGGGAGACCAGGCAAATGAGGCAGGGTGAAAGACTCTGCTGAATGCTTCTGGGAGGTGATGCATGTACATATGAAAAGAAAACAGAAATTTAGGTGAGAATTCCCAAGATTAAAAAAATGCTCATAATATGAAACATCTATTTAGGAAAACTGCAAAAATTGAATAAGAACCATGGCAAGAGAGAGGCCTTATGTGTTGCAAAGAGGAAGGCTATCCTGTAGAAGCTGCACAGTTCTTTGGAGAGAACACCAAAATATCATGTGTCCCAGATTCTGGATGTGGAATTATGGTCTTGTTTCTCAAGATGTATTTTAGTCTTTTTTGGGGTGGGAACCAGGTTTTGAACTCAGGGGCACTCAACCACTAAGCAAC
Source organism: Sciurus vulgaris (assembly GCF_902686455.1). NCBI lineage: Eukaryota > Metazoa > Chordata > Mammalia > Rodentia > Sciuridae > Sciurus > Sciurus vulgaris. The sequence goes on from NW_027632454.1 coordinate 1,239,401, forward strand.
ATTTCCAGCACTATTTTGCATTTTATTTAGAGACAGGGTCTCTCTGAGATGATTAGTGCCTCTCCATTCCTGAGGCTGCTTTTGAACTTACAATCCTCCTGCCTTAGTCCCCCAAGCCTCTGGGATTAAAGACATGCACCACTGTTCTCAGCTTTTAGTCTTGTTTTGGTCCTGTCCTTTACTTAGTTTTGTTTTGGTCTCATGTTTCTTTATATATTGATATATCTCCTTGTTGAATGTAAATATTTTCTCTGCATCATTACATACTGGATATATGTAAATGGCTTTTGGTTTTTACTGCAAGGCATGCTGATGGTACATCTTGAGGCTCAGTAAACTTTGGACTTGGAATGCTGGAACTTGTAAGAATATGCAGACTCCAGGAAATGGACTGAAAATACTTTACATTGTGAGAAGGGTATAAGCTTGTTGGGGGTCAAGAATAAAAATTTAAAGTTTAGCTATGAGGTGCCCCAAAATCTCACATGTGTGAGGATATTACAATGATCTGAGATAAAATGATGAGAATATGACTGTTGTAATCTGAGCAGTGGAGTAGTACCTTAATGAAATAACTGTTAACTATGAAACTGAGGTGTGGCAGAAGAGAGTAGGTCACTGGAGATTTGAAGAAAATAAACATCATAGAGGCTACATAGTTAATAGAGAAAAATTTCTCCTAAAGATTATTCAGTACATAGTGGGTATACAATTAATAGGAAGTACTCAGGGAATTAAGACTACTCAGTCAATAATGCTATGCAGTTCATAGAGATTCACATGTTACTGAGGCTAAGTTGCCCATACCAGATATGCAGGACAAGGAGTTTACAAAGTTGATAAAATTTTCATAGGTCATGGAGGCTTCACTGACCCTGATGTCAATATAGGAAAGTAGAGCTATTCAGCCCATAAAAATCTATGAGAGTCATAGTGAAAAAGCAGGTCATAGAGGATACAATCATAGAAGCTGTGCAAGTCATTGAAAATACAAATGTAATTGATTCTATCAATGTCAGAGAGCCCACACAGAAAATAGGGGCCATGCAGTTCACCAAGTGTATATAGGCAATAGAGGAGACTCAAATATAGATGTTACATAGATGACAGGGGCTACTAAGGTCAAGAAGGCTGCAGAGTTTGTATAGTCATCTTGGACCTTAGAGATTAAGCAGTTGATATGTCTTACAAAAATCCTTTAGACTAATCAGGTCATAGAGACAATTCAATCAGAAAAATCATGCAGGGAAAATAAGCTCTGCAAATCACAGAGAATACTCAGATTATGGAAGTTTTAAAGAAATGGAAGATATGGAAGTTAAAGAGACTATTCAGTTCATAAATTCTGCATATATCAGAGTTTTCTCAGACCATAGAGGATATGGAGGTCATAAAGGTTATGCAGGTCATAAAGAATGCTCAGTTCATCAATGCTTTTCAGAACACAGATGATACATGGGAAATAGAGACTAATTTTATGCTTGTGTTCCACAGGTTATATAGGCCACTAAGACCACTGACTCTAGCAGGTCATAGGAGTAACAGGTTGTAGAGGGTGCACATTTTGTAGAGGCTACACAGATCATAGAAGGTATGCAGATAGTAGAGGGTTCAGGATATGAATACTACAAAAGTCATAGAGGCTACTCAAGTCATAGAGGGAATAAAAGTCATGAATAATACTGGGATCACAATTCGTACTCAAGTCATGGAAGCTACACAGGTTACAGGGAATTACCATCATTTACTCTGGAAGACTGTAAGACTATGGAGGTCTTTGACACTCATAGAGGCTATGAATGTCCTACAGACTATCAAGAAAATAGGTGCTAAGCAGACCATTGAGGATACACAATGTATATACTGTTTAATTAATTAATTTATTTATTTCAGTTATACATGACAGTAGGTTATGCTAGCAGTGGAATATACTGAGTACATAGTCTACTCAAGTCATAGAGAGTACATAGGAATTAGAGGCTATGCATAACATGTAGGCTTTGAAATTCATAGATGATGCTCTGGCCACAGAAGCTAAGAACATCATGGAGTCTGTACATTTTGTATGCTAGATAAGTCATAGAAATTCTCAAGTAAAGGAGACAATTTAGGCCATAGAAATGACACAGGCCACAGAGAGTACTCTATTCATGAAGGGTTCCAGGTTCTAGAAGCTACCTAGATTATAGTAGCTATGCTGTTTGTATATGATGCTTAGGATATAGAAGTCAATTAGGTCATAAAATTTACATGGGACACTCAGGCTGCTTGGGTCATAGAGGCTGCAAAGAATGTGGAGGCTAAGAATGTTATAATGGTACTGAAAGTACAGAAGTTAATTGAGTAATTTAGGCTATGTGGACATAGAGACTACACAGGACATAGAGACATGGGTCACAGATTATATGTAGGACACATGTGAATGCATAACATTCAGGCCATTGAGGATCTGTAGGCCATAGGGCCAAAACTGCCCTTAGTGTATATGCAGGACATAGGGTATTCACAGATCATGGAGTGTAATATAAATAAGGAGTATGTTTAGGCAATAAGGTAAGAAGGTTGTAGAAGATATTCAGGTCATAGAAAAATGCACCTTATGAGGGCTTCTGAGACCATAGAAACTAGGAAGGCAATACAAGCTGCACTGGTCATTCAGGCTATCCACGTCATAGAAGTTCCACAGGTCATAGTGACCATGCAAGTCCTAAAGGTTACTTAGAATGTAATGCTTACTCATGTCATAGACTGCAGGCCATAAAATTATTCTGTTCACAAGTACTATAGAGAATATCAATGTATCTAAATATAGATACAATATAGGTCAAAGAGTTTACTCAGGACATAGAGACCACATAGTCCGTAAAAGGCTATATAGGCAATACAGGCTATGGTGTTCAAAATGGCTACATTTCTTAATTCTGCTCATATTTTAGAAGGTATGAAGGCAATTGAGGTTACTCATGCCATAGGTTCTAGGCAGATAATAGTAGCTACTCAGATGAGAGGCTACACATATTGTAGAGGCTATTGAAGTCAAAGAGACTATGGATATATTATATATTTTAGATATTTTGGGTCATTGAATTTACAGAGGTGTGCAGAAGATAGACTACTCTAGTGATGGAAGCTAGTCAGGCTATAGAGAATACTCAAGTCATAAATTATAAAGGATCATACTAGTTAAAAGATGACGGTACAGAACACAGGACATGTACTTCATAGGAGATATTCATGCCATGTAGTTTTTACTGGTCATAGAGTATAAGCAAGTCATAGATCTAGTAAGATCTTTTAGGCTTCTCAGGTTATAAAGGTTACACAGGTCAAGCAGTCTCTGCAGTTTTTAGAGTCTAATGAGATCATGTAAACTCTTCATACCATAGAGGCTACTCTGATAAGAGTAGAGTCTGAAGTCATACAGGATACTAAAGACCTTTAGGCTATTCAGGCTATGTAGTTACACAGGTCATATAGGATTTTCAGGCAAAGAAGTTAAGCACATCTCTGAGGCTACACAGGTATCAGAGGCTATGAAGCTCCAGAGGTTTTACTGTTATAGATGCTACACAGCACTGTGAGTCTTCATAGGTCCTAGAGTTTCCTCAGGCTATAGAAAGTATGCAGGACATTGAGCCAACTGTGGTCATGTAGGCTAATTTGGCCCTAAAAGCTGCTCACATCATAGAGGGTGCCCTGGTCATATCAGCTATGCTTGTCACAGATGTTATGGTAGTTCTAGTGATACTGAGTTCCACAAGGTACTCCAGTCAGGGAAGGTGTGGCAGCTACCCTACTAAGGTCATACAGGGTAGGAAAAATCTCTACTTTTAAAATAGATGCTACACAAACTGTAGAATTTACTTATACTGGAGAATCTTCAAAGGACATAGAGGCTATACAGGTCCTAAAAATACCCTGGTTAAAGTCTGTCTCCAGTCTTAAGGGACTACAAGGTAATAGAATATTCATTCCACAGAGTTTACACATACCTGAAACCATTGTAGTACAAAGAGGCTATCATTTCATAGAGGATATGCTGACCATAGAGGCTGTGCATATTTTGCTAGATACTCAATAAATAGAAACTTTGAAGTTCACACAGGTTACACAGGTCATAGAATTTACCTAAGTCATAGAAGTTAAACAGGCCATAGAAACCCATTGAAGACACAGTGACTATGCAGTTTGTTGAGTCAACACAGATCACAGAGGCTACCAGATCATAATGGTTCCTAGGATTTTGATATTACAGAAGCTATTTACACTACTCAAGCCATGAAGATGATTTACACCATATTGTTTATGTGCAGCATAGGTCATGGAATTACATAGACCATGGATACAATTCAGGTCATAGAGACTACTCAAACCTCGAAGTCTATACAGGTCATACAGTCAATGAAGTTTATAAAGGCTACATGGGTCATAAATGCAGTGCAAGACATATCATCTAATCATGCCATAATTTCAGGGCTCTTCATGTAAAAGAGGCTATTTTGTTCATAGTAGAAGCACAGGTGAGAGAAACTATATTGATCATAGAGACTACTGAGATTATAGGGCAATTAAACAATAGACTACTCAGGAAAAAGAGGCTATGAAGGTCATAGTGTCTACTAAGTCTATAGATAATAGGGAGGGTTTTTAAGACACTCAGTCTGTAAAGGCTGTACAGAACATCAAGGCTCAGGTAATTTGTCTACTCAGACCACACAGGCTGGGGTCTTAGATATTGAAGAAGTCATAGAAATTACCTAGGCCAAAGTATTTACTAAGGATATATAGGCTACTTATGTCATAAAGGCTGTATAAATTATAGAGGTGACATGGAAGCAAAGGTTAAGTATATAATAGAATTTATGCAGATCATATAGATTTTTCAGGTCATTAGAAACTTCTAATGTCATTTTGGCTACTCAGGCCTTGAAGTCTACAGAAGTCACAATGCATACTATGGACATTTAGAATTCTGAGGCTGCAAAGGAGTATGGACCTGAAAATGACAGTCTACTCAGACCCTGTAAATAAACACAACATAGGATATTCTCATGTCATGAAAGATACATAGGTCATAGATGTTGTGCAGGTTATGTGGGGTACAAAGGACCAAAAGGCTGTGCAGATTATAGAGTCTACCCAGGTCATACAGGCTATGGTGTCCATAGGACTTTACAAATTATAGTTACTTCTTAGGGCATTGAGGTTACTCAAGCCAATGAGAGTACTCAGGTTACATTGGTAAACCATGTCTCAGACTACCCAGTAATTAGGAGTCAACAAGATCATAGAGGCTGCTGAAGTAATTTATGCTTCTTTGGTTATAAAGTCTAATCAAGTCAAAGGTCCTTGGTTATAGATGTTATAACTTTATAAGGTATTAAATAATAGAAGCTTTTCATTTCATTTAGAATATCAATGCCATAAAGATTTTGCATACCATAGAGACTGTACAGTTCATAGAGTCTCTGAAGTTCAAAGAGGTTACTAATATCACTTAGTATATTTACGACAGCTAACATAAACATGTCACAAAGGATACACTTGTGCTAGAGTATATATTAAGGCCATAAATTCCTCATGGGTCCTGGTGCTATTTAGGCCATGAATTGTAGACAGATCATAGTTGCTAAATTAATTTCAATTTCTCAGATTGTAGACACTATGCAGGATATAGAGCCCACTAAGAACCCAGAGTCAATATATCACATAAGCTTCACAGATCATAGAAGCTTCACTGGTCATAGGGCTGCTAAGTTCATTTAGGCTTATCATGCCATTCAGTCTAAGCACCTCACAGAGGTTGACTACATCATAGATAACACTCAGTCACTGAGGATCCATGGGTCAATAAAGATGCACAGTTTCGGGATGATACACACACCAAAGAAACCACAGGAACTACAATTGTGATAGAGATGAAGGAGTCCACTGACATTATGTAAGTCTTAGATGACACTCAGATTATAGGCTATGCAATGGAAAGTAAAACTGAAGAGGTGATGAGAACTTTCATTCTACTCAGATAACAGAGGATCCGGTTATTCAGGCTATCAATGTTACACAAGTTAAGCAACCTATGCTTATCATAGAGATTACATAGTAGATAGAAACTACTATATTCTTTAAGTTACTGCGGTCATAAAGGTTACACATGTCACAGAGACTTCACAAAACATAGAATCTACTCAGGCCATAGATGCTACAGATGGTATAAGGTCTATTAAGGGCATATACAGCATAAAGTTTATTTAGGTTTTTCAGAGCAAAAATAAACACATTTCATAGAGGCTGGAAAAGCCATAGAGGGTACACATGTCATGGAAATACATAGGTAATAGATGTTATGAAGGTTATAGTTGCAACCAAGAATCACACAGGCTGTGTAGATTATGAATGTTAAGATAGTATAAAGGGGAAGAAAACATACCTTTGACAAAACAGTCTTTTTAATAAGTTGTGCTTGGAAAAAATGGTTATTCATAATTATTTTAATGAGACAATAATCTTATCTGTCACTCTGTGGAGAAAGTCAATTCAAAATCGAATAGAAACTTTGAAATGAGGCCAGAAACTGTGCAACTCTTAGAAGAAAACTTGGTATCAACACTCCAAACTATAGGCACATGTAACAATGTTCTCAGTAGCACTCCTAAGACTGAAGAATTAATGTCACATATTAATAAGTATGATGGAATCAATGATAAAATGTCTGAACAGCAAAAGAAGAAATTAAGAATGTGGAGAACTAAAAGAATGAGAGAAAATCATTGCTAGCTACTTTTCTTAAAGAACATTAATATTCAGAATATAACAATAACTTAAATTACTTAACATGAAAACCCCACAAATAAACCAATTAATAAATGTTCAAATGACCTATGCAGTCACATCTCAAAAGGAATAAATATGTCCAAGAAATACATTAAAAATGCTCAAAATCATTACTAATTTGGGTATGAAAAAATTAAACTGAAATTTCATCTAATTCTAGTCATAGGGGACATCATCCAAAATGCAAATAAAAATAAATGCTGAAGAATATGTGAAAAAAAAAGAAACACTTTTCACAGTTTTAGTGGGATGGCAAATTAGTACACCACTATGGAAATCAGTGTGGGGATTTCTAAGACTAGGAATAGAACTGCCATATAGCCAAGGTGTACCCCTCTTCAGTGTACATTGTAAAGAATTATTCATCATAATATAGCACTATCTGTGTGAATCAAATTTGTAACAGCACCGTTCACATTAACCAAACTACAAAACCAGTCAAGGTATCTATCAGTGGATGAATGGAAGAGAAAATATGGTGTATTTATGCAACAAAATTTTATGTCAATAAAGAAAATTATATTATTCATATGTAAATGGATGGAAATTGAGAACATTATATTATGTACAATAAGCTACACTCAGAAGGTCAAGGACCATTTTTTTCTCATATGTGGAAGCTAGAGAGTAAAAGTGAAAAGAGGGTATGTATCTGTGTGAATCTCATAAAAATTAAAATTTGTTGAGTAATTTAAGGAATGCAAATGGGAGAATCATATTGGTCAAATCATAGTGTTATATTGTGTGCATTTTTGAATATGTAAAAAATACAATTATGTACAAATATAGGCACAAATAAATCATTGAAAAAATTAGCTTTAAAAAAGTAGAAGTTACAACATACACAGAGTTTACAATACTGACCCTGGTTACTCCATTAATACAAGGTTCTTGATCATACAATATATACAGGCAATAGATGATATTCTATCCATGCTACGCAGGTCATATTGGCAACACAGACAAAAATGATACATAGACTCTAGTTGCTACAAGTGTCAAAAATATATGCAGGTCATGGATGGTGTTGTCGTAGAGTCTAATGAGGTCAAAGAGGCTATATAAATAAGTAGAATGTCATAGATATAAAGTGAACACAGAGTCTACACAGGTCATAAGGGATTTCAAGTGAATTTATGCTACAAAGTCTGTAGTAGTTACTAAGCTCATTTATGATACTCAAGCCAAAAGGGCTAAACAGGATATTCTATGCTGGATAAAGAGTTTCTCGCACATACACAGGATAGGCATGTCATGCAGGTTGTATAGATTAAATTTGTCACTCAGGATGTGGAGTTTACACAGGTCACAGGGGCTATTTGTTTCTTAGAAGATAATCAGAACATGAAGGCTACAAGGGGCTTACAGAAATATATTAGTGATAAAGACTACTTACAGCATGGAAGCCATGCTGGCCATGGAGGATTCCTGCATCATAGAGACTATGCAGGACAATGAAGTTACATAGATAACAGAGGAAACACAGTTTATAGAGGCTCCTGATGTCATAAAAGATATACAGTTTACAGAGGCTGCTGAGGCCATAAAAGCTATTCAAAACATATATGCAACTTAGTAATATTCAGGTTATAAGTCCATGAAGAACAAAATGGCTCCTAAAGTCATAAATGCTATGGAGGTCAGGGGCTGTTAAGGTAATTTTGACTACTCATGGAATAGATAATATTCATCCTCCAGTGCATATTTAAGACATTAGGCTATAAGTTCATAGATGTTACTCATTTTCTAGAAGCTCTTCATGTCATGGAAGCTATAAAGCCATAGAAGCTAGGCTGATCATAGAGTCTATTTATATCATAGAAGGTAACAAGACACAGAGGATACTCTAACTGTACAGAATGTACAGATAATAAAGGATATATATGTCACAGTGTATGATCAGCACAGAGGCTACAAAGGCCATAGTGACTGTGCAGTTCATAATGACTACTCAAGGCATAAATGCTTCAAAGCTCATAGAGTCTACTGAGGTCAAAAAAGGATAATGAAGTCATTTAGGATACTCGTGTCATAAAAACCACGTAGATCACAGAGTTAAAAGGCCAAAGAGCTGTTCCATCCATCGAAGTTATGCAAGTCATAGAAGCTATTCATGCTAGAGGCCTCAAATTCATGCAGTTTACTCAGGTAATAGAGACTGCTCGTGCCATAGTGGTTATAAATGCCATAATTGCAACTAATGTAATTGAGGATACTAAATGTCTCAGAACACAAAGACAGCACAGAAAATATCCAACATATACTTACAATAGAGAATTTTCAGGTCATAGACACTACATAGGCCACAAATGCCACTTGGGCCATAAAGCATAGGAGGATCATAATATCTATTCTGACATAGAGTCTGTGCATATCATAGTGGATATTTTAGGGTTCAGAGGTTGCAGAGATAATAGAGGCAATAAAGTCATACCAGGTAAGCAGTCAATAGAATCCATTCAGGACCTAGAAAACAGGGAGGCCATAAGGTGCTTCAACTCCAAGAGACTATGCAGGTCATAGAGTATATTCATACCAGAAAGGCTTCTCAAGATATATTTATTGAGGTCATCCAGGCTCTGTAGATCACAGAGGCCATTAAATTTGTAGAGACTATAGGTCAGAGAGGCAACTGAGATAGAAGCCATGTAGTTATTAGTGGTGATTCAGGTCATAGAGCTTATGCAGATCTACAGAGTACAGAAATAATGTTTGCTCATAGATTTGAGACTCATAGGTGCAAAGGTAATCATGACCAATTGAGATAATAGAGGGTAACAAGTTCACTTAGACTTTTCTGGAAAATTACCTGAGGTTATGCAGGTCATACAGACTGTAAATACCACAGAGGCTACATAGGTCATAGAGGCTATGTAAGTCATAGAGACTACACTGAGCATAGCAGCAACAAAGTTTATTTAGCTACTGTTTTTAATTGTTTATTCTACTTAGTTATACATGACAGAAAAATACATTTTGATTTATTTTTCACAAATGGAGTACTTTTCATTTTACTGGTTGTGCATGATGTAGTTACTCTTGCTATAAAGGCCACATAGGTCATTTAGGTTACTCAGGCTTTAAAGGCTATGAAAGTCAAGGGCTATGCCAGACATAGTTGAATGTAGAAAACTATGCATGTCAGGTATGTACTCAGAGGTTAGAGACTATGCAATCATAGAGTATTTGCAAGACAAACTTTTATTCAGAACATACAGCCTACTGAGGCAGTAAAGTCTAAAGATGTGTCATAGAGACACCAGAGGTCATACATTCTACACAGTTCATAGAGGCTTTTGATACAACAGAATGTGTGCTACACAGAGATCTTAGAAGTTACTCAGAGTATAGAAGTTATGAAGTTAATAGAACTGAAAAATAGAGTGAAGGCTATTAATACAGTGAGGTCATAGTGGATACTGTATAGATAAAGTCTATTGTTATCATTTAGATTTTTCAGGCCATAAAGGCTATATAATTGTTATAGTCCATGCAGGCCATTGAGTTGTATATGTTGTGGTGGTTACACTGTTTATAGAAACTGCTCAACTTATTGAGGGGACTTGGATCAAAGAAATGCTGGCATTATGGGTTACTCAAGTAATATATACTACCCAGACTATATGAAATACTAAAGCCATGGAGGCTTTGTTCATTATAAAGGTAACACAGATCATACAGGCTAAAGCCACTGAGGCTAGAGGATCAACTCGGGGGCAGACTTCTTTACCCTGGTCTGGACGGGCATGTGGATGGTTATGGAGAGCAATTGTCTGTCCTGCCTGAGACCAATTGAATTTCACAGTGCCCCAGCTCTGGAGGATGGGACTGGGTTCCCAGCTCACTCCTAACTACCACATGTGTGGCCACAGGTGTGATCAGATGATAAACACTTCTGGACTTCAACTGGATTCCACAGACTGTTAGGGGACCAGAGTCATGGACTCAGGACCAAGGACTTAGGTCCTCAGGGGATGCCACTCTGCCTGATCTCATCCACCTCAGGAGCCCAGAGGAAACAGGCAGCTTACCTGCTTCTGATCATGGTGGCTGTCAGTGAACTCTCCCAGCCTCTCCAGGGACCCCTGCCCCAGTTTGGGGCTCTGGGAATAAATTGCAGAACACTGCTCTTTCTTTGTGTGACCTTGGGCAACTCTATATTTCTGGTATCTCCCTAGACTCCCAATGCTGACTGGGGTCTCAGCTGCCTTGTGCTTGATATCAGAGGGTTGGGAGAAAGTCCCCCCTGGACTGCTGAAATGTCTTTTTTCTTTGTCTTCAGGGTCCTTTCTTGATGTCACAGTGTCTAGCCAGGAGTACTTGGACCTGTGTGCAGTCACCTCACAATGTACCCCATCGATTTAGACCCTACCCTACACCATGCAGCAGGAAGAGGTGGGTGGGCTGGTGAAACCCAGGTCCTCAACTCCCCCAATACATGTGACAGAGCTCTTTCCCCTGACCAGTGAGTGGACATAGATATATCCTGGAACACATGGCCTCCACAATGGAAGAGAAAACAGGGTTAGGGGAAGCCTCAGCTCGGGTGATGAGAATAAGTGTCCCTTTAAGGTTTTCATTTTCAACCATCCCTGTGTGGCCTGACCAGTTTCTGTTTCTGTCAATCAAATAAATATTCCAGTTGCAGAGTGTGAGAATTTGGTCTTTCTTTCCAACTACCAGGATTCCCCTTTGGAGTAAGAGTTCCATTTTAAGGGAAAGTAAACTGAGGACTTGGGGGAATGTGACTAGCCATGTCCCACTCAGGGTGAGTTCTGCCCTCCACTCAGTGGAGTGAATCCTCCAGTCTCTGAGAAGACAGACTTCCTCAGTGTTGTGTGCTTCACAACCTTCCTGGAACCCAACTGCAATACAAACACTGGTGAACTATGCAACAATAAAGCCTGACATGCTGATAGATTGGTGAATATTTTGGAAGCAGCCTAGGTGCAACCCAGTTGATGCAGGCTTGACATTGATCAGTAACCAGTCTCAGTGGTGACAGGATGGGCAGAGCAGCTCCCAGAACCACCCCAACTCCTTGAGTCCTCCCAGTGTCCCAGGAGGAGGGCTGTCTCCATTGCCTTCCCTGACAGGGAGGTCCAGCCACCTTGTTATGTTCATGTGCCAGTGGGAAAGGCCAGGGGTCAGCCAGAAGGAGCAGTATACTCCTGTAAATGATCAGGACAAGAGAGGGTCTTGACACACTGACCAGTCCACAAGTTCTGCTTGTTTTCTGTGTTGTGACTAAACTTCACCCAGGTCACCTACACATTACAGGGGAAGCTTACAAATGTGCAAACAGAAAAATGCCCCAAAGACATCTTGGTTCTGATCCTGTGGACCTGTGGTACATCATCTGCCCCTTCAAGGGAACTTTGCAGAATGAATGAAGCCAAGATTCTGAATGGGGGGAGGTGATCCAGGAGGCCCAGGGAATCTGATGTCACCCCAGCTTCTCAGCAGATGGAAGCAAGAGGCCAGGGGTCAGAGACAGACCTGATAGCTGATATTCTTGCTCCAAAATGATCATTTACACACTTGTGTCTTCAGGCCTGTGAGGACAGGAAGTCCACACAAGCCAGACATGCCTGTGTCTCCCTCTCCCTTCATCGGCTTGGTCCCAAAATTCCTCCCACGCATAATGACACCTGCAATTTCTGTTGCTGGATCTGCTCAGAGCAGCTCTGGTGTGGCAAGGCTCCTCCTGCTTTGGTCTCAGTGCCCCTATACCCTTCTACATTGCAGATGCATGCCCTCAGACATGCTGGCAGAGCCTCTTGGCCATTCAGGGCATATGGTCCACCACTTGTTCTGTGTGCTTGAAGTCCTGGTTCCTTGGTTATAATGAGGAGCTGAAAATCCAGATCCATCCAGTCTGGTTCTAACCAGCTCTGCCACTTACTACGAGAATAAACTTGGGTTGCTTATTGAACTTCCCTGGGCCTTAATGGCCTTGTGTGTAAATGGGGTGTCATGAAATAACCTAATTCCTAGGTCTTGGGAGAGTAAGTCTGATGCTCACAAACCCTCTTAAACTGTCTCTGTCCCCTTGTGCACCCTACACAGTGTCTACAGTTGCAGAAACACAACATGACCATTCCCCAATTTCTGAAGGTCTGCTGCTGACTGACAACCTGGGTATGGGTGTGAAGGTCTTTCTCAACACCCTGCTATCCATGCTGCATAGGCCATTTGCTCTGATGTGATCCTGGCACTTGGTTGGCAGCACTGTGATGACCACAGGCTCTGGGCTGGTCTCATGAGCCTCCAGAACTTGTACAGCCTCTCCTGGGAGGGGTGCCTACAGCATGCTGCACCACAGCTAACCACTCTGTGTGTCCAGCTATATCCGAGGGTCCAAGGAGTAATCTTCTCATGCAAACGTGGCCATTGAGTCACTCCCTATGCCAAGAAGGCAAGGCCTTTCCAAAGCTCTAGGCAGGACTCAAGGTCAGTAGCCTCAGGGACATTCCTTTTACTTCTGACTCCTGTCCATTCCTACACACCACTGCTGAATACAGGCCCAGAGGACTTTGAACCCTGAAAATGTCAGAGGAGCCTCAGCATACCCAAGATGCCCAGGGTGCCTTGAATAGTGGGGTTGTCCACGTTGCTGGGGATGTGCCATTTCCCTGAGGATGAGGCATGAGGCTTCAGAAGCAGCCCAGACACCACAGGACCTGAAGTTCCCACTGTACATCCACACCACAGACTCCCCCAGGATGGCAGAGCCCTCAGGCCTCCCCCAGGCCCTGCCCACACTCCACACCCAGCCCCAACTGCAGGAGGAGAAGGACAGTCCAAAATCCAGAAACACAGACTGTGGTTCACTGAGGGTCCCATCCTAGACAATCACCTGCTTCTGTGTGCTTGAAGCCTTTGCTGTGTCACCTGGGAACTCTAGGTGACACATCATCTAGAAGGCTAGGCAGCATGGAGAAGCAGGTGTCCTGCAGGGAGTGTGGCTGACTCAAGCCATGGACAAGGGCTTTGTTCCCAAGCACAGAGAGCTGCCTGTTGAGGCACTCCCTCTCTTTTCACCCCTGACTCAGTTTCTCTTCCCTCACCACCTCCCCCTTCCCCTCCCTTTCTAGGCTTTTCTCCAGGTGGCTTCTGCCTCCCACCAGAGAGAACCCAACTCCCAGGTTTCTGTGCAAGCTTCCAATTCATTAGCCCCACTTCCCTCATTTCTGGACATTTCTCTGAATTCTCTTGTATTGCTATGGTTCCTGCTTCTCACCACTGACTAGAAAGAGTAACAGGAATGGGAAACACAGAAAAAACCTCAATTAAGGGCACCCTGAACCTTCACCAGGATACACCCTGGAACATTCTCCTGAAGTCCTCCTGCTGACCCTGCCCAGTAACCCCTTTTTAGGATATAGCATCATCCTGTGCTTCTCCATTCTGGAAACTTACATGTGTAGAATCAGGATGGGTTACTGCTCTGAAATGGAGGGGGCTTGGTGACGTACAACTGAGTCGAGGGCCTTTTCACAGTCTGCACTGTGCTACTGTGTGAACTACTCATGATGATTATGTCAAACAGGCTCCTCCTCTCTCCTGTTGGACATATTGGGTATGACCCACCTTAAAGGGTCTCCAAGGTCCTTCACTGAGAACTGATTCTGTGGTTTGGACAGCAAGCACTGAGCACAGGGAGGCTGCTGTGGAGGGCAAATGCCAGCTTCTCAGTTTGTAACAAAATGCCGGAGGCCTGCAGGTGTAAGGGTTTGCTTTGGCTCTGAGTTTTAAAGACCTCAGTCCAGGGCTTCTTGTGGCATGGGGTGAGGCAGCACATCATGGAGAATTTTATGGCAGGGCAAACTCCCCATCTCATGTCTGTAATGTGAGAGAGAAGCAGGAAAAACCTATGTCCCACAGTCCTCTTCAAGGACACACCTCATGACCCTGAACCTGCACCAGACCTCACCTTCTTTCTAATGTATCTTCACAGGAGCATAATCTGGTGACTGGTTTTTTACAGGTGGCCTTGGGCACTCTGTCCTGGAAGCATTTCTGCTGGGCTTCACTACTGTTGCTGTCTGAGGCACATCAGTGTTGAGAAAATCACTAGGTTTCACCAGGGCCTGACTAATCAGCACCCTGTCTGCAAGAAAGGCCCAGCACCATTAGTCTGGTGCTTGGTCTTCATCCTGGGACAAGGCCTGAGACCACATCCTCAGGGGGGTGAATCTAATGGGCAAGACAGAGGCTTCTGAGACTTGGCCAGGTGTCTGACTCCCCTGATGTCTTTGACATGCCCCAGGTGCCCCTGGGCAGAAGCCCTGCTCTCTGGGCCAGAGCCCACCCTACTACCTAATGAGGCCTTAGACTCTCCTTTGGGCAGTGTCAGAATCCTGGCCCTCAGCCATGGAACCCTCCCTGCAAAGTCTACAGGAAGACAGTAGGATGTGGAGACAGTAGGAAAGAATGCAAAGTAGGATGCAGAGGAGGTGGGCAGCTCATGTGGTGCCAGTGGTTGTGTCACAACCCCTGTCTCTTCTTCAAACTCCATGGCAATCCTAGGATGTTCTGTGGCTGCCCAGTGGACACCTATAAAAAAACATCAAGAAAGAAGACATTCTTCCCATTAGAGAGAACCCTGGCTTAGGAGGCCAGGGAAGGAACCCTCTAACCCTGCTTATGAACAGGTTTCCTGTTCAGAAAACTTTAATAGATTTTACCTGGACACTGTTGATGAAGCCACCAGGTTGGACAGCACCCTAGGATGCCCTTCTGGAACCTTTGTAAGGAAATCCCATGAAACCACGCTGGACACGGGAAATCACATAAGGGAATTTATTAAGCAATCAGAGTGTCTCCCTGAAGGTTAAGAGAGAAAATGAGAGGAAAATAGAGAGGAAAAGAAAGGGTACACGCTAGAGAGAGTGGAAAGCCAGGAGGACAGACAAAAGTGAGTAGGACAGACAGAAGAATGGAAAAAATATGGCGGGGAAGCTCCAGTAAAACAGTTGAATTCCGCTGAGCTAACAGGGGACCAATATCAGAGAAGGATACTTGCAAGCTGACTAATGAACCAATAGCTAGCTAGGATGTTCAGAGATTGACAAGTGGTTTTGAGGTGGGCAAAATGGCTGTGCCTGATAGTCGGGGGAGCAGATTTATACATTACAACCTGGAGCAGTGCCACACTCTATCTCAGCTGGGAGGCCTTCATGGTAGAAAAAGAGAGGGAGGGTGGGGAGAGAAGCCCCTGGTCTGTGCAAGGTTTGTCAGAGTCACTGGCCAGCTGTGAAGACCCTGGCTTCCTACTCCAGCTTTCTCTCCTATACATGGACATTGGAGGCTGCAACGTCAGAATCCAAACACTACAAATATGGCCACTGAGTACACAGCATAGTCCTCAACCCTGTGCCTTCCCAGTACCACAGGAACAAGCTTCTGGGGTCCCAAATCTTGGAATGAGTAGAGTTGTGGGTGGCATTTTTGGAACTGCTACAGAGAAGGCATGGTGTTTCCAGCCTGTACTCCACTGGATACAGGAATTCAGGCACCATCTGGGCACTGACCCCACCAGCCCACTGCCATCAGGACACTGAAATTCTGTGGAGGAGACTCTGATCTTGACTTATATGTCAGACTCAAAGCTCCCTTGTCTGCCCCACACTGTGCTGTGCTCACAGGCACTAGTGTAATGTCATTGTCAGAACTACCCCTGAACACAATAGGGCAAGGTGGAAACAGCTTTGGGTGATCCTGAGGCCCTGGCACTGCAAGTCTCAGTCACCTAGAATTGAGGGACAAAACACACAGCACATACTATGTGCACACACACCTCCTTACACATCACAGAAAACACATCACAAAAACATGCACACACATCCCCTTACACATCACACATCACATAGCACACACCACATCCACACATACCTGCTTACACATCACACAACACACACAACTCATCTCAGCAGATACCATGTGCACACAACTCCTTACACATCCCACAGGCGATACAACACAACACAGCAATACTACATGCACACACAACTTCTTATATATCACACAACACACAACACAGCATGCAGCACATGCAAACATAACTTCTTACACATCACCCAACACACACAAGGCAACACAGCACTCACCACATGCACATACATCTCCTTACATATCACACATCACATGAAATGCAACACAGCACACAGCACATGTACACACACTCTTCACATTACAACACAAGCATGATACCACACAGCACACACTGCATGTAAACAACCTCCTTAAACATCACACTACACAACCACTGTACAACAAAAAGCACATATCACATACACACTCGTCTCCTTACACATCACAACACACACAATGGAACACACAGTAGACACCCAATGCATACACAATTCCTTACTTATCACAGAACACACAAAATGCAACACAGCACACACCAAGTGCACACGCAAGTCCTTAAACCTCAGAAAACATATAAAACAAAGCACAGGACAACCACATCACACACCTCCTTTACACATCACAAAACAACTACAGCATGACACAGCACATACCTCAGCACATAAACTCTTATACATCACACAACTCAAACAATGCAACACACCACACACACCAAAAATTCAGAAAGCTTCTTCACTTTAAAAACACACACAATGCAACACAGCACACACCACATATAAACAACATCCTTTCATATCACATGGCATAACCACTACACAAAAAGCAGCCTACATCATATGAACACACACCTGCCTACAGATCAGAAAGCATACACAATGAAACACATAGCACATACCACGGGTACACACACCTTTTCATGCATCACACAGAACACTTCCAATGTGACACACAGCATACATAATGTGCACACAGATCCTCTTACACATCAAACAATACATTAAATGCTAGGCACAGCACACACCACATGTAAAAAAAATCTTACACATCACATAACACACATAATGCAACACAGCACACGACATGTGTACACAAACCTCCTTGCACATCACACAACATGCATCAAATCACAAAGCACACCTCGCCTACACACACATCCCTTATACACCACACAACATAGACCTGAAAAGAGCACCCACCACATGCACACACACTTCCTTGCATATCACACAATGTACTCACAACACAACACTCTGCACTCACAATGTGCAGACACACCTCCTTACACATCATACACAGACATTCGATGCAGTAAAACTGCCACAAGGGAACATAACATACACACAAATAACACACAAATTGTATAGCCCCCACAGTGCACAACACAGCAAGCACAGCACATGTAAACCCATTCACACACAATACACATATCATGTACACACACTTCACTACAAACCCACAATGTTCTTTGACTTTACTGGAGATTATCATGACTCATCACATGGTCAGTGTTGCAAAAGTTGTGTGAAATGTGACCTCTGTCTTCCACTACAGATAAAGTTTCTCTGCTGTGGGGGGGCCTTGAGTGACCTTCAACTCTAGTGAAGGGGGCCAGCTCCCCTGGGACTCCTCACCTGGCCCTACTGAAACCCTCCCTGACAGTGGCCATGGATGATAAACTGAGGGCCCAGGGCTCAGCCCAGTTGATGCCACTCAGTCCAGGCACACCTGAGTGCCTATAGAAAAACAGCCATGCCCCGTGAATCAGCATCACCACAACCTAGAGCTGTGGTGTCCAATAACCCCTCACCCACACAGACTGTCCATCTGCTGGCCAGGTCCATGGAATTCTCACCCAAGGATTCTGCCCCAAGTCCTTCCATTTCTCTCCCGGGTTGAGCTCCTGATGTGGCCTCCCAAAATGGAGAACAGGTGATGGGAGACTAAGCACCAGGTAGGCCTTCAGGCTCAAAGTCACTTCTCTCCAGACTCTCACCAGCCCTGACTGTGTCTAGTGAAGGCCAGGAGAAGATTTGGTTGGGCTGAGAAGGTGGAAGCTCCAGGTTGTTAGCAAGAATTGCTGTGGGAGTTTTCAAGATGGCGGCCTAGAGGGTGGCTGCATTACGTGTTGCTCCAGAACTCAGGATTCAAGAGAGGAGATATTGAGACGCTTGGGACCAACTCAAAGTAGCCGGGTGACTCTCACCCCCTGGGGGGGCATCCCGGATGGGACGGGGGTCCCGGAACGCAGGAAACTTTGTGAAGTAGAACTGCCGGCGAGACGCCCCTCCCCCCGCTGGAGCAGTGAACTCGGATAGCTGGGAGCGCCGTAGAGGAGGCCGCTGGGCACAGCGCTGGGACTCGGAGCAGCCACTGGGGCTCCGGCGGCTGCCCGGGGGAGGAGTGGCGGGGAGAACTGTGTGGACTCAGGACACCGGGGCCTGCCCTGAGGAGGAGGAGAGGAGCGTGGCCACTTGGATTCGGAGAGACTGCGCCAGAGCTGCAGGCGGTTGCCAGAGGAGAAGCCGCGCGGCGAGCTGTTTGGAATCAGAACGACGCTTCTGAACCCCGGGGCCTGCCCTGAGGACGAGGAGGAAGAGGAGCGGCCGCTTGGATTCGGGTGACTATACGGGAACTACAGGCGGTTGCCAGAGAAGGGGCTGCGTGGCGAGCTGTTTGGACCCTGACCACTTCTGAACCCCGGGGCCTGCCCGGAGGAGTAGGAGGAGGAGGAGAAGGAGCGCGGCGGGTCCTTTGGACTCGCAGTGACTGCATTAGCGCTCCAGGCGGCTGCTCAGAGGAGAAGGCGAGTGGTGAGTTGTTTGGTCTTAAAGTGACAGCTCCTGAACACAGGGGGGCTGCCTGGAGGAGAAGCGTGGTGGGACGCTTGGTCTTGAGGGACCACACCAGAGCTCCGGGCGGTTGCCCAGAGGACCCGTGCAGCGGGTCACGTGGATTCAGAGCCACTCAGAGGGACTGCTCCTGAACACCCGGGGGGTTATCTGGAGAAGGAGGAGGAACGGGCAGGGTCACTTCGACTCGGAGTGATTGATTGCCCCGGGCTACGGGTGGTTGGTGGGAGGAGGAGGCACGAAGTGAGTTTCTTGGACTCCTAGTGACCGCACCGGCATACTGGGCGGCTGTCTGGAGGAAGAGGCCTGTGGCGGGTCTCTGGGACTCAGAGCGATTGTTCGGGGCCACAGGTGGCTGCTCAGAGGAGGGGCCACGCAGCCAGGTGATTAGGTGCAGAACAGGGTCCCAGGATCTAGGAGGCTTCTGGGTGGAAGAGCCGCACAGAGACAGGCTTAGGGCGGAGCGAAGGTTCCAGGCCTATGGGCAAATTCTCTGAGGAGGGGCAGCCTAAGGAGATTCATCTGCGAAGGGTGAGGCTCTCAGGCCCAGGAGGTAGGGCCGGGCCCCTGGAAACTTTGCAGAGGAAGGCAGCCCAGCCCAGGCAGTAGCTGTAAATTGAGGGGAACCTCTAGGAGGAAACTGACCAGCGAGACCTCCCCACCGGGTGAGTCTTCCCTGCTGGGTGAGGTTTCCCACAAGGACGGTAAAACCAGAGGCTCAGGCCCAAACAGGCCTTGCCTCAGCCCACAGCCTAGGTCCCCTTTGGATGACCATTGGTCAACAAGTGGAGGCACCTCTGCCCACTAGCAGGGAATATACCCCACCTGAAGGCCACCACTCCTAGAGAGGCAGCTTCCTTGTGGAGCACCGCATTATCAACCTCCTCCAAGACTTCAGCCTACTGAAGGCTAAGAGGGGATATATATAGAAATCTTCAGGGTCATTGTAAATCAACAGAGGAAATCTGCAATATCTCAGCGGTCCACTGATATCTGAACAACATGAGAAAACAAGGAAAGAAAATGCTGCAAACAAATCTAGATGTTACATCAATAAAACCCAATGACAGCATGGCAGAAGAAATGACAGAAAAGGAGTTCAGAATGTACATAATTAAAATGATCAGAGAAGCAAACGAGGAGATGAAAGAGCAAATGCAAGCATTGAATGATGAGATGAAAGAGCAAATGCAAGCATTGATTGATCGAACCAATCGACAGTTAAAAGAGCAAATACAGGAAGCAAAAGATCATTTCAATAAAGAGTTAGAGATATTGAAAAAAAACCAAACAGAAATCCTTGACATGAAGGAAACAATAAACCAAATTAAGAACTCCATAGAAAGCATATCCAATAGGATAGAACACCTGGAAGACAGAACCTCAGACATTGAAGACAAAATATTTAACCTTGAAAACAAAGCTGAACAAACAGAGAAGATGGTAAGAAATCATGAACAGAATCTACAAGAACTATGGGATATCATGAAAAGGCCAAATTTAAGAATTATTGGGATTGAGGAAGGCCTAGAGAAACAAGCCAAAGGAATGAACAACCTATTCAATGAAATAATATCAGAAAATTTCCCAAATCTGAAGAATGAAATGGAAAATCAAGTTCAAGAGGCTTACAGGACTCCAAATACACAAAATTACAACAGACCCACACCAAGGCACATTATAATGAAAATACCTAACATACAAAATAAAGACAGAATTTTAAAGGCTGTGAGAGAAAAGAACCAAATTACATTCAGGGGGAAACCAATACGCATATCAGCAGATTTTTCAATCCAGACCCTAAAAGCTAGAAGGTCCTGGAACAACATTTTTCAAGCCCTGAAAGAAAATGGATGCCAACCAAGAATCTTATACCCAGCAAAACTTACCTTCAAATTTGACGATGAAATAAAATCCTTCCATGATAAACAAAAGTTAAAAGAATTTACAAAAAGAAAGCCAGCATTACAGAACATTCTCAACAAAATATTCCATGAGGAAGAGATGAAAAACAAAGAAGCAAATCAGCAAAGGGAGGAATTATCCTAAAGGAATTGTCAAATAAAGGAGGAAACAAGTTGTGTCAAACAAATAAATAAACAAAATTTTAAAAATGAACCAAATGACCGGGAAACCAAATCATTTCTCTATAATAACCCTGAACGTTAATGGCCTGAATTCATCAATCAAAAGACATAGACTGGCAGACTGGATTAAAAAGAAAGATCCAACAATATGTTGCCTGCAAGAGACTCACCTCATAGAAAAAGATACCCATAGATTAAAGGTGATAGGATGGGGAAAAACATACCATGCACATGGACTCAGCAAAAAAGCTGGAGTATCCATCCTCATTTCCGATAATGTGGACTTCAAGCCAAAGTTAGTCAGAAGGGATAAAGAAGGTCATTTCATACTGCTTAAGGGAAGCATAAATCAGCAAGATATAACAATCATAAACATCTATGCCCCAAACAGTGGCTCATCTATGTATGTCAAACAAATCCTTCTCAATTTCAGAAACCAAATAGACCACAACACAATAATACTAGGTGATTTTAACACGCCGCTCTCACCACTGGACAGATCTTTCAGACAAAAATTGAGCAAAGAAACCATAGATCTCAACAACACAATCAATAATTTAGACTTAATGGACATTTATAGAATATTCCATCCAACCAAGAGTGAATACACTTTCTTCTCAGCAGCACATGGATCCTTCTCTAAAATAGACCATATATTATGCCACAAAGCTAATGTTAGCAAATACAAGAAGATAGAGACACTAGCATGTATTCTATCAGATCATAATGGATTGAAGTTAGAAATAAATGAAAGAGTAAAACACAGAAACTATTCCAACATCTGGAGATTAAATAATATGCTATTATATGATGAATGGATAACAGAAGATATTAGGAAGGAAATTAAAAAATTCTTAGAGGTAAATGAGAACAAAGAAACATCATATCAAAACCTCTGGGACACTATGAAAGCAGTACTTAGAGGGAAATTTATTTCATGGAGCGCATTTAATAAAAGGAGTAAAACTCAACAAATAAACAACCTAACACTACAGCTCAAAGCCTTAGAAAAAGAAGAACAGAACAGCACCAAAAGTAGTAGAAGACAGGAAATTGTTAAACTCAGAGCTGAAATCAATGAAATTGAAACAAAAGAAACAATACAAAAAATTGACAAAATAAATAGTTGGTTCTTCGAAAAAATAAACAAAATTGATAAACCTTTAGCCACACTAACAAAGAGAAGACGAGAGAAAACCCAAATCACTAAAATTCGGAATGAACAAGGAAATATCACTACAGACAGGATGGAAATACAAAACATAATTAGAAGCTATTTTGAAAATCTATACTCCAACAAAATAGAAAATTTCGAAGACATCAACAGGTTTCTAGAGACATATGAATTGCCTAAACTGAACGAGGAGGACATAAACAATTTAAATAGACCAATTTCAAGTACTGAAATAGAAGAAGTCATCAAAAGCCTACCAACAAAGAAAAGTCCGGGACCAGATGGGTTCTCAGCCGAGTTCTACAAAACCTTTAAGGAAGAGCTCATTCCAATACTTCTCAAAGTATTCCATAAAATAGAAGAGGAGGGAACCCTCCCAAACTCATTCTATGAAGCCAATATCACACTGATACCTAAACCAGACAGAGACTCATCAAGGAAAGAAAATTTCAGACCAATATCCTTAATGAACATCGACGCAAAAATTCTCAACAAAATTTTAGCAAATCGCATACAAAAACATATTAAAAAGATAGTGCACCATGATCAAGTGGGTTTCATCCCAGGGATGCAAGGTTGGTTCAACATCAGGAAATCAATAAACGTAATTCACCATATTAATAGACTTAAAGTCAAGAATCACATGATTATTTCAATAGATGCAGAAAAAGCATTTGATAAAATACAGCACCCCTTCATGCTCAAAACACTAGAAAAAATAGGGATAGTGGGAACATTCCTTAATATTGTAAAGGCCATTTATGCTAAGCCCATGGCTAATATCATTCTAAATGGTGAAAAACTGAAAGCATTCCCCCTAAAAACTGGAACAAGGCAGGGATGCCCTCTTTCACCACTTCTATTCAACATCGTTCTTGAGACTCTGGCCAGAGCAATTAGACAAACCAAAGAAATTAAATGGATACGAATTGGAAAAGAAGAACTCAAACTATCCCTGTTCGCTGATGACATGATTATATATTTAGAGGAACCTGGAAATTCCACCAGAAAACTCTTAGAACTCATAAGTGATTTCAGTAAAGTAGCAGGTTACAAGATCAATGCCCATAAATCCAACGCATTTTTATACATAAGTGATGAATCTTCAGAAAGAGAAATTAGGAAAACTACCCCATTCACAATAGCCTCGAAAAAAATAAAATACTTGGGAATCAATCTCACAAAAGAGGTGAAAGACCTCTACAATGAGAACTATACAACACTAAAGAAAGAAATTAAAGAACACCTTAGGAGATGGAAAGATCTTCCATGTTCTTGGATAGGAAGAATTAATATTGTCAAAATGGCCATACTACCTAAAGTGCTATACAAATTCAATGCAATTCCAATTAAAATCCCATTGACGTACCTTACAGAAATAGAGCAGGCAATTATGAAATTCATCTGGAAGAATAAGAAACCCAGAATAGCTAAAGCAATCCTTAGCAGGAAGAGTGAAACAGGGGGTATTGCAATACCAGATCTTCAACTCTAATACAAAGCAATAGTAACAAAAACGGCATGGTATTGGTACCAAAATAGAAAGGTAGATCAATGGTACAGAATAGAGGACACGGACACAAACCCAAATAAATACAATTTTCTCATACTAGACAAAGGGGCCAAAAATATGCAATGGAGAAAAGATAGCCTCTTCAACAAATGGTGCTGGGAGAATTGGAAATCCATATGCAACAGAATGAAACTAAACCCATATCTCTCACCATGCACGAAACTCAACTCAAAATGGATTAAAGACCTCGGAATCAGACCAGAGACCCTGCAGATTATAGAAGAAAAAGTAGGTCCAAATCTTCATCTTGTTGGTCTAGGACCAGACTTCCTTAACAGGACTCCCATAGCACAAGAAATAAAAGCTAGAATCAACCACTGGGATAGATTCAAACTAAAAAGCTTTCTCTCAGCAAAGGAAACTATCAGCAATGCGAAGAAAGAGCCTACAGAGTGGGAGAATATCTTTGCCAATCATACTTCAGATAGAGCACTAATCTCCAGAATCTATAAAGAACTCAAAAAACTCTACTCCAAGAATTCAAACAGTCCAGTCAACAAATGGGCTAAGGAAATGAATAGACACTTCACAGAAGAAGATCTACAAGCAATCAACAAACATATGGAAAAATGTTCAACATCTCTAGTAATAAGAGAAATGCAAATCAAAACCACCCTAAGGTTCCATCTCACCCCAATTAGAATGGCGATTATCAAGAATACGAGCAACAACAGGTGTTGGCGAGGATGTGGGGAGAAAGGTACACTCATACACTGCTTGTGGAGCTTCAAATTAGTGCAGCCACTCTGGAAAGCAGTGTGGAGATCCCTTAGAAAACTTGGAATGGAACCACCATTTGACCCAGCTATCCCACTCCTTGGCCTATACCCAAAGGACTTAAAATCTGCATACTACAGAAATACAGCCACATCAATGTTCATAGCTGCTCAATTCACAATAGCCAGACTGTGGAACCAACCTAGATGCCCTTCAATTGATGAGTGGATAAAGAAACTGTGGTATATATATACTGTGGAATATTACTCAGCCATAAAGAATGATAAAATTATGACATTTGCAGGCAAATGGATGAAATTGGAGAATATCATGCTAAGTGAGATAAGCCAATCTCAAAAAGCCAAAGGACGAATGATATCGCTAATAAGTGGAGGTTGACACATAATGGGGGGGAGGGAAGGGTTAGAGTTAGGGTTAGGGAGGGGGGCAAGTATGGAGGAAGGAACTACTGTATAGAGGGTAAAGAGGGGTGGGAGGGGTGGGGGGAAGGGAAAAAAATAACAGAATGAATCAAACAACATTGCTCTATGTAAATTTATGATTACACAAATGGTATGCCTTTACGCCATGTACAATCAGAGAAACAACATGTATCCCATTTGTTTACAATAAAAAAAAAAAAAAAAAAAAAGAATTGCTGTGGGACCTGGCACAGGGAGAAGGAGGGTGAGGAACCCAGGACAGAACTAAGGAGACATTGGCAGCTGGGACACCCCTGTACCAGGCTGCTGATGACCATTGACTGTGAACAGGAAATGAGCAGTTGCTCAGTGATGGACTGAGGGTTGGCAAGTTGGGGACCCATTGGAGTCCACTCAGGGAAGCAGGAACTGAGGAGGATCTTTTGTCTTCCTGAGGCCAAAGAATCTGGAGTCTTTACTGAAAGGAGTAGTGCTTTGACAGCATCAGAAATTAGATAAAAATGAATTTAATCACAGTTTAGCTAAAGCAAGGAAAAAACTGTCCTACCAACACCATCCTCAACAGCACTGCCATACACAGGACCATTATCAAGAGACATGCAGGTAGACACCCAGGGCCCTGTAAGAAACATATCAGTGCCCCCAGGACTGCCTTCCTTCCTGGGCCAGTCTGTAGTCATCCCAACCTTTTCTCCTGGGCATGGAATGGTTGCTTGTAGGGAGTTGGAAATTCTTTCATTTTAATCAGACCTTGTCACCACATTCCCTCTAGTCCATCCTGCAGTCTTCAGGGGTGTGGCTCTCCCTGTCATCTGGTCCTTTAAGTGGGTGGGGTTGGTATGGAGAGCCCCTCAAGCACACACAGAATTTGAGACTGGGAAGAGTCAGCAGACAGAGCAGCCTAGAGTTTCCCATAGGAAATGATGGGGAACGTGCTTGGGAGCCTCAGTAGCGCCTGTTTGGTAGTATTGGCACCTAGATAGCCTCACGCTCAAAATTCCTCCCTCATGAGCAATGATTTTCAAAAACATTACTGATTGTCCACCAAATATCAGGGCCCATTTTGCCTGGATTGACATGTCATATCCTTTGGTCTAAATGTGTTCCTGCTCAAAGAGGAAGTGAAAGACTGCAGGAGTAAGTAGAAAAGATGTTTTTAGACAAAGTGAGCAACAAAACAAGCTCAGATAGAATGGTTATTCAACTGATCATAACCTGGAATTCTGAAGCATGCACCTGGGGTGTGCATAGTGGTACAGCAGGTGAGCTTTCAGTGGAGAGTGGACATGGTCAGGACCTGCCCACTTACCCATTACAGACTTCAAGTACCCTGGCTGCAGTCTCTCTCTTGTCCAAGTGCTCAGGACCCCCTTTCACTTCATGGGGCTGCCCTTCTCCCAGAACTCTGCGGGTGTCCAGCATAAAGATCCCTGTGATGTCTGTGAGGTCCTTGGACCCACAGCAATTTCTCAGGCATACCTTCTATCTCACTCCCTATTCTCCACAACCTGTTTGCATCCAGAGATTTGCTATCTGAGACCCTCCCTCTCCTCATCCTCCCTGGGGTACATACACCTGGGCACAGTCCCAAAGCCAGAGAGTTTCTCTAAAGTTGGAGCTGAGAGTTCCCATATCTTCTATTCCTCATCCACCCCTTCAATTATGTGATTTCTGCAGTTCTAGTTGGAATTCTCTCTCTGATGGCATCAGGCTCACAGGTGGCCCACCTGAGTTCAATAAGGCATCAGCATAGTGGCAAGGTGACCCTGGCTGCTACCTCACACCAAGCACCATTGGAAAGCATTACAAAACAGCAACCATTGCCATGATAAACTTGAGGATGGTGGAGAAGAAAAGCTAGAAAGTACCAATGTCCTGTATGCAGTCCACCCAAGACAAGCACCGTGAGCCATGGGGCATCTCTGTAGCTTGCAAGAAGAGAGATAGAGATCAAAGGATGCAGCAATGCCACACATGTTCCACTGTTCATGCTAAACAGAAAGGCATATGGCTGATGCTCAACTCCACCTATAACCATCCTGGACAAGGACTTAACCTCACTAACTTGGCAGTGCTGAGCCAGGTCATTCTCAGGGAGGTCCAGGTACTCCTACCATCTGGGTTTACCAAAAGAGTTCACACTGCTTTGCATCTGGAGGGAGGCATATATTTCTATTGAACTTTCACTACAACCATTTCCTTCCTGCCAGGGAAAATGTGCCCCAAGTCAGTGTCATTCCTCAAACCATCAGGGTCAGATCCTTTTCTCCAGGTATTGTCCCCATCATTCTGTCCATTTCACCTATGGGCTGGACAAACTGTCTCAGACCTGGGCAGGAGCAAAATCTGTAGCCACATTCCTATCCAAAGACAAAAAATGCCCCAATCCCTCACTGCCTTTGAAAGACTCAGAAGATCCAGAACCTGCTAGAAGTGCACTACACAAGACACCTCAGATCTCACCCTGCAGTATGCATGAGTCTTTCCCTGAGTGTGGTCACTGGGTTGCAACATCCACAGAGCATTGTGCAGTGGTCATGTTTGGAATGCCAGCTACCAGGAGTCTGAGGATCCCATCATTCAGGGCTGCCTGGACCTTATTTTTTATTAAAAAAAAAGCTGGTTGAGAACCCCTGGGATTGATACCCAGTACCTAAAATCAACAAATTCATTTATGTTCTTAAACATCAGTATGCCAAGAGCCAGCATCAGGGTCCAGGTTAATGCCAGGCCTCCTGTTGGGAGGTGAGTACCCAGAAGCACCAGCCTCACCCTGCCTTACAACCTGGCCCTGCCCCTGACACAGCTGTCACCTGAGCTCTGCTAGTTGATTCTAGTTAGGGTTGCTCTGGTCCTGATCATGGTGTTCACCTCAATTGCCAAGTATGGGCTCAGCCCTTGATGAGGTCTGCAACTGACCTCTGGTGTTTTGTCCCCTCTCCTCTGTATATACAGACTTATCTGTACTCTTGGAGTTAAAGCTAGGAATATCCATGTCTCTGAATTAGCTCACCACCCCATGGGGCTTCCTCTGGTACAATGATTTGGCAGACCATGCCTGTCATCTCACTGTAATACCCAGGCAGAACAATCTTGCAAGCCATAGGACAGGCCATGGCCCCTCATTGACTGACTCCTGTCTGCATCCTCCCCTAGAGGGTGCTGACTATACCAGGCAGATTATGACCCCCTGAGAGACTCACCTGGGTTCTGGTACCTGGTCTGCACATTGTTGCTTAGGTACCACTGACCAAGGGATATCAACCCCCTGAGCTTCCTCTGCCATTTGGAAACTGAGATGATCAATATTCTCTTACAGTTTTGAGGCAGATGTTACATGACCCCAGGTGTGTGGAGCATCCTGAAGCATTCAGGGCATAATAAGTGCTATCAGCAATTAAAACTCTGCTCTCCTGGCTCCCCAGCAGGATGGATATGGGAACTTCTCTTTCCCTCACACCTTCAGGTGGGAGCTCACATGGATGCCACATCCCTGCACAATTCTCTTCCTGCCCCACATGTGCTGTTTATCCACCTTATCTTTATCTCCACCCAACCTCCAGAGCTTGGCTCCCCCTGGAGAATCCAGAACACCCAAAAGGAGGCTGAGTTTCACTGCTAGGGTTTGTCTTGGGGCAGAGTCCTATCCTGCAGCTCAGAGAGAACCCAGCCTGGCCACAAGGGTGATGGTGCCATTTCTGTGGCTGTGCCCCTCTGGAGTTGGCACACAGGCCTGGCCTGGGCAGGGCTGAAGGATTGGATCTTTCAGAGGAAACTCCAGGACTGCTGAGAGAGTGCTACAGAGATGAAGAAAGCAATGAAGACCTCTCCAGGAAGAGGCAAGCAGGCAGAGCAGAAACCATTTGTGCGTGACTACTGTCTATCGTGCAGCATACAAACAAATGTTCCCAAGAGACCTAGCTTAGGAATGCCAAAGTTTTTCACTATCACATACCTGTGCACCAATGCACACAGATTCATGATCAGACTGCAGAACCACATACATGCAGCACCATGGATGCCTTGGCAGAGTCCATCCAACAGCACCTGCTCCAGCTCCCAAGTTATTCTCTGCAGTTAAACTGTGGCTCTGAACTGTAACAAGTTTCTCTGCTGCTTCATCTTCACTTTTCACCACTGAAGTGCTTCCTCCCTGGTCTGAAAACAATTTCCACATCGTGTTGTACTGTACTGTTCATGGACCCTTTTTGCCTTATGCATGAACATCTCTTTCTCCCCTTTAAAGTGCTTCCCAATTTCTAGATGTTGTGCAGTTGCAGAGCTTCAACTGATTGCTCTGTCAGGATAGTGAACTTGGAGCTGGGCATGTGCTTCTTCAATTTCCAATGAGCTTTCCAAGTTCCTTAGACTGGCTCCTAGGACTTGTTGTATGTTTGGAAACATCACTTTCAAGTACTCATCACTGGCATTTGGTATTTTAATTTTAACAAAGGTCTTTGCCCACCAGGAGGTTGCCATCTGACCTTCTGTCCCTGCTTGTATTTATGATACCAAGTGTTGGTTCTCAGGCCTCACAAGGGTGGATACCTGTGCCTTCCCTCTCTGTATTCAGTGAATTCTCTTTATCCTGAAGTCCCTGTGGATTGCTCTGCATGGAGATAAGTGTGATATTCTAAAGTTCTGACTTCAGGTCCAGAGGAGGCAATCAGAACCAAAGCCCAACTCTGGACAGAATTTGGGTTTCTCAAGAAGTAAGCACCATGGATACCCAGGAGAAGAGCAATGGGAGGGGAAAAAGGGTAGGAGCAGCCTGGTGAGGACAGAAGTCATGGACCATGGAGAGGAGCAGGAAATGCAGTGGCTGGAGGAGGCTCCAGAGCTGGGATATTGACAGAGCAAGTCTTAAGATAAAACAACCCACTTCTGCTTCACATCCCTAGGTGCCATGTGTGCCTGAAAACCTGTGCACAGAAGCCAGAGCTGACCAAAAGCAGGGCTGAGTTCTTGGATCTGTGAGCCAACTCTGAGTTTCAGAGGGAGGAAGTGAGTGAAGTTTCTCTCAGCTTCTGTTCTCAAACCTAGAGCCTGAGGATCACTGCACACAGTTTTGCTATCAACCCTGCTCAGGACTCATCTGAGTCACATCCACACTCACTCAGTTTGGCTATCATCCATAATCAGGACTCACGTGAATCACATTCACAGAAAAACATGACACTGCTGTATTCAGTTCTCTTCCTGGCCATGTCCAACCCAGGTCACATGAGGAATCTACAACAAAGAAATTGGCAGCCACTGTCTGCTGTGGACTGGTGTATTCTTCATTAACTCCATTTAATGTGGTGATTACACATAAGATATAGTACAGTAATGTGTATCTAGAATTCATTTCCTGCACTCCAATCTAGCATCCTTTCCACTAGGAAGTGACAATTGTCCTTCAAAAAGGAGCAGAATGCAACAAATGTTTCTTTGATTTGTTTCATGTTATTTATAAATGACAATATCCACCACCATTCTTGACAGAATTGTACTGACCTATCAGTCAGTGATGGCTCAGGAGAAGTCTCTGTGAATAGAGAACAGTGAACACTTCCTATGAGCCTGACCTTGTCCCTGGTGTTCCATGGACACCGTCAGGTAAATATAGACTCAGAAGTACAGCTAAACAAAAACATGTCATGATCAGCACTTGATTCTTGGAATTCACTATGGAGAGATGGTGTCTTAAGATTATTGGTGAAGCCCAGGTCACACATCCTCTGCACCAGGGAAGTAAATAATGAGCTCATGACTGCACTCAGAGAGCCAGGTGATTGAAATCCACTCAAACTCAGGTAGGAGAAGGTGAGGGAACCTGGGGCCTCTGAAGTTCCAGTAGGGCTACAGGGCATGGAGCAACAGAGGGAAAGGCTCAGAACCTAAGAAAGGCCTCCATCCAGTCAAATCACAACTTTTCCCAACGCACATGCTTAGCCTGGGCTTCTATAACTCTCCTCGATGCTGCTCCTCCCAGTGGGTACAGAGTACAACATGGAAATGACCACAGAACACTGGAACTAAACATGGGAAAGGAGAACACACACTCAATGTTCAGCACTTGTTGCTGGGAGCAGCTGACCACTCTGGAACAGAGTCCAGGAAAATGAGGAGGCTGGTCATGAGGAGGACACTGGCTCTCATCAGCTTGAATCAGAGTCCTTGAAGGACCACAAGAGGGACTGTGAAGAGAACAGAGACCCTTTTTCAAGCCTTTGACAAGGAGGGCACTGGGAATAAGGCAGCCTGTGCAGAGGGAGGCTCAGGTGTGGGTGTAGGAAATCTCTGCTTCAGGCCTTCTGAAACTCAGCACAATCAGACCTGGCTGAGCTAGGAAAGACACCCTGAAGAAAGCCTGTCAGCAGACTTACATATATTCACTAAGTGCGAGGACAGCCCAGGGGTCCATTGTCTCCATGAACCACCACAAGATGGGCCATGAACTGCACCACAGTTTCAGAAGCACTCCTGTCCCACACGTGAATAAAGCAGCACAAAGCTTCAAACAGGAGCCCAGAATCAATCCCCCAACCAGCTCCACAAGGGACAAGCAAGACAGAAAAGACTCACTAAACCACAAAGATCAAGGGTGCCCAGGGAGCAATAAGAAGTCCCTAACAATATTTTCATAAAAATGTAACACTAGAGACAGTGTGGTACACACCAGAATGTGACTGAGGAAAAACTATAATGAAGAACAACTGGGTTGTGCATAGGACAGGGAGGATCCTGGGCTCTGCTAGGTGAGGGCACTCACTCACAGACCCAGAGGAAACTGAGTACTTGTGGGTGAGTGGCACCAATGAAGAGGAACCAGAGGATCCTGAGTACAGGTGGTCAAGAGGGCACTAACGAGATGATGAGGAGAAGATGAGAACAGACCTAGGAGGTACTGGGTAATAGTGTTCAGGGAATTGAGCAACTGTGTTCAAGGGGTGCTCACCACAGGACTCAGAAGTCCCTGCAAAATGTTGGGGAATGTGAGTTTAAGTGAGAAACCAGAGAAGGCTGAGCATTTTTAGGCTATTTATTCTCACACACAGGAGCCAGATGAGGCTGAGAAAGACAGTTAGGAAAACTTAGCACATCGTCCACAGGAGAATGAAAATTGCAGGGTGAGGGTGCTAGCCCAGAGGTCCAGGAGAATACTGAGCACTAGTGGATGAGGTGCAATCACTGAGATGACATAGAGGGGACAGGGTACTGGAGGGTAAGGATCACTCCATAGCAATATTCAGGGAAAAAATGTGCACCTGTGTGGAGGGGTACTCACCACAGGACTCAGATGACACTCAGCAATGTTGTGTAAAGGAAGATTAAGAACAGACCCCGAGAACATTAAACACTCTCAGGTGAAAAGTGCTCACCCAGGACCCAGAGAAGTCTGAGTAAGAATTGCCTTGGGGAAGATAGAACAAAACGATAGAAGACTGAGTAGTATTAGGTTAGGGCACTCACACAACTCACCCAGAGAAGTATGATCAAGGAAAGTTTAGGCAACTCAGAAAAAAATAACAGAGAAGACTGAGCACTATTAAGTGAGGGACATTCACACTTTGGACCAACATGAGACTGAGAAAGAACAGGTCAGATGAACTTAGCAGCTTAAACAAAGAAGATTTAGCCACATTAGGAAAAGGGCAATCAACTAGAGGACCCAGTGGAATTGAAGCACTGTGGATGAGGGCACTCTCACAGAACCCAGAGCACCCTCAGCAATGATGGTTGAGGGGAGACTTAGGGCAGGACACAGAGAATAATGAACAATGTTTAATGATTTTTTTTTTCTTTTACCATAGGAGTCAGAGGAGACAGACTTCTTTTGGAAGAGAGGTGCTCATCAAGATGATTCACAATTTTGGACCCTTATCAAGGGAGTCCGTCAGGCCATGGTCTCAGGTAGTTTAGAGGTGATGTGACACTGCTGCATTTTCAAACATCTGAAGTCCTCCACGATGGCAGGAAATTGTCCTTGGGAACATTTCACACTGTCCATTTACTGGATGCATTTTGCATGAATCAGGTATCTTAGGAGGTTTACTCTCTTGTCAAAATGGAGCAACTAGTTACATATCAGAGAAGATTCTGAAAATTATTAAGTATATCCTTTTCTACTCTTCAGAAATATGTCAGAAATCCTGTCTGAACTACATCACCAATAAGACCTCAGTTAGTTTATAAAAAGTGTGGAAATTGTCAATGATTAATGGTAGATTGAGATACCCTGTTCTATGGGCATTGACATCCTGAAAAATTGTCTTGGGTTTTCAGGCATTAGAAAGGAGTCTATCTGCATGGCAGCACCAAGAACCTATTGAATTTTTTCAAAGAGGAAGTTTCTACATTAGTATAAATTTCCACAGTAGTGCTGGTGTTGACACTCAGATAAGGTCTGAGATGGTGCATTAGAAGGAAAGGGGCTCTCCCAGATATTTCATTGAAACTATCAAGTTGCTGAGGGCTCAGTAGAGACTGCACACTGGTGGTGCAACTCCACCATCCAATAATACCCACAGGGGACTGAGCACCGGTGGGAAAGTGGTGCTCACCCACATGACTCAGAGGACCCTGACTAATGGTGTGGGA
Source organism: Sciurus vulgaris (assembly GCF_902686455.1). Lineage (NCBI taxonomy): Eukaryota > Metazoa > Chordata > Mammalia > Rodentia > Sciuridae > Sciurus > Sciurus vulgaris. The sequence goes on from NW_027632454.1 coordinate 1,273,540, forward strand.
GTGGAGATTAAGTACAGTACACTGATAATAATGGGTAATGTTGGGAGAAGGTCACTCACCCACAGGATTCAGAAGACCATGAGTAATAGTGGGGCAGTGAAATTAAAACACAAACCATGAAAGGCTGAGCAAGCTTAGGCTTTCTATGATCAAAAACAGGAGCCAGAGGAGCTTGAGTTATGTTTGGCTCTGGGAACGTAGCACATGGCACCTGGAGACTGAGCACTGCTGGGTGAGAGGTGCTCCCAGAGGTCCCAGAGTATACAGGGCACCACTGGATTGGGATGTTCACCCATAGGACACAGAGGAGACAGAGTACTTGAGGGTAAGGGGCACTCCAACACAATATTCAGAAAAAAATTCACATCTGTGTGAAAGGTGTTTTCACCACAGGATTCAGATGACACTAAGCAATGGTTTGTGAAAGGAGATTAAGGACAATACCCAGAGAAGACTGAGCAATGTCAGGTGATGTGTACTCACATGACTCAGAGGAGTGTGGGCACAAATTACCTTGGGGAACCTAAAACAGGACACAGAGAAGACTAAGCACTCTAAGGTGATGGATGCTCACCAAAATCACCCAGATAAAATGAGCAAGAAATTTTTAGTAAAATGAGAAAAAAGAAAAAGAGGAGGCTAAGCACTATTTGGTGAGGGGCGCTCACCCACAGGTCACAAAAAAAGACTAAGAAAGACAGGTTATGTAAAAATTGCAGCTGAAGCAGAGAAGGATGAGCAATGTTAGGAGAGGGGCTATCACCAAGAGGATCCAGTGGAATCAGAGCACTAAGGGATGATGGGCACTCACACACAGGAATCAGAGTACTCTATGCAATATTGAATGAGGCAAGATTTTGGCAGGACCCAGAGAAGGCTGAGCAATGTTCAACTACATTTGATCATAGTCAGGAAGCAGATGAGACTGCAATAAGTTTGGTTATGTAAACTTAGCACATGGCACAGAGGAGACTGAGCACTGCTAGGTTATGGGCATTCACCCAGAAGTCCCAGAATATACTGAGCACTGTTGGATGAGGGTAGCTCACCGAGAGGAAACAGAGGGTGAAGAGTGCTGGAAGATAAGAAGCCCTCCAAAATAATATTCAGGGAAAACTGAGCACCTGTATGTGACTGGTTCTCACCATAGGATTCAAATGACCCTGGGCATTGGTGTGTGAATTTACATTAAGAACAGGACCTAGAGAAGTCTGTGCACAGTGAGGAGTGGAGTGCTCACACACAGGTCCCAGAAGAGTTTGAGAAGGATTGCATTGGAGAACCTGACACATGACAGAGAGAAGAGTGAACATGGTAAACTGAGGTGTGCTCACCAATAGGACCCAGAAATGAAGGAGCATGGAATGGATATGGAACTCAGACAAAGGAAACAGAGGAGACTGAGCACTCTTAGGTGAGGGGGACTCACCCACAGAACCCAAAGGAAACTTAGTAAATATAGGTTAGGCAAAAGTAGTTCACCCTTGAAAGTTCAGAAGAAATCCCAACACAGGACTGTGATCTGTCCTTGTACTAACAATCCTTAGCCAGGGTCACCAGTGACCAGGCAGAGCCTAACCCCCACCACAGACCCACCGAGGGTACCAAGTGCTACAGATTGAGACATATTTTTATTATTAAAATGCCTCCCCCATAGACTTCCCCAGGGGCTGTGATTTTAGAGGAGACTGAGATGAGGGACCCCTGGGGAGGAAAAGGGACTATTTGTGTCTGCAGGACAGCAGTTCAGGTGGAGTTCCTGGTGCAGTGGGGCCTAGGTGCTGTCTTCTCCTCACTCCCTGTTCCTCCTCACTCAGGTGATTCCCTGTCACCCGTGTTCACCATGGGAGGCACTGTGTCTACCATCAAAAGTTGATAGGGCAGACATTCAAATAGGTCGTTACCATCATCTGGGGGATGTGCAATTGTACTGAGGTTATCTAGAGTCACCAAAGCCACTGGCATCCACCCCTAGGCCATGGCTTGGGCAAAGCCAACCAGGTAAATATATGTCTTTTGCCTCTCCAACTTAAATGGGCTGGCAGGAGAGAAGAGTACCTTGCTTGTATCTCTGCAGCAAAGGTGACCTTCAGCCTTTGATTACCAGGAATTTTGGTATATTCTGTGAGTGAGCAAGTGCCTTCTCTTGCATATAAATATACATATGTAAAAAGAAAAATAAAAAAAATACACACACATATATACATATATATGTAAATATATATATATATATATATATATATATATATATATATAGTATTTAGCCAGACATGGTGGTGCATGACTGTAATTCCAGCTACTCAGGAGGCTGAGGAAAGAGGATCATGAGTTTCAGGCCAGTCTGGGCAACGTAGTGAGACCCTGTCTCAAAACAATATAAAAAGGGCTGAAGATGTAGCTCAGTGATAAGGACCCCTGCATTTAAACACCAGTACCAGGAAGAGAGAGAGTGAAAGAGAGATAGAAATAGAAAGAAGATATGATTAAAATCATTACAGAATATAAATAAAAACCACAATGAGATACCACTATATCACTCTGAAAATGACTGGAATAAAAAAGGACTGGCCATACTAACTTCTGTCCAAGTAATGGACAATGGAAGTTTCATACATTGTTCGTGGGGAGAAATGGTATGACCCCTTTGGAAGACAATCTGTCAGATTCTTACAATGTAACCATTACATTTACCAAATACTCTAGTGCGGGGGCACCTGGCAACCCAACCAGTGCTTGACAAGGATCCACTGGGGGAATGATGTTTGCAAGGACTCATCGTCCCAGGAGATGCCAGATGCTTGCCTCCGGGCTCTGGTGCTTTTTCTGCATTAAGTTTCTAATATTATATTACTCATACTATTCCTTGGTAGTAATCACTGAGGGTGAAGGGAATACTACAGAGTCTCCCAAGAATATTAATAAAACATTAGGGACTATAACTCCTTCTCAGCCACAAGTAGTAAAAAATCTTTTACCACTGTGTGATGTGTCTTCTTCCTGGGGTGCTTGTTATGAACATGTAATGCAGTACATAAATTCCAACCATGAGTATGCAAAAAGCACCTCCCACAGTAGCTACTAGATATGGACTAGCTTATTATATTAATAGCAAGCCCTGCTACCCTCTAAAGGCAAGCCCTTAGAGGAGGTAGATATAGATCTCCCCCTGTCTCTTACAGGGTGGTTTAATCCAGATGATGGTTTTGTTTATGTGTGGTGGTAAGGTAAAGAATAAGGCTTCACAACATTTCTTCCTTCCTACAAAAATAGGTCACTCCTATAATAAACATTGGTACACAATGCCTTGTTCTGGGAAAAGGAGCTACATAAGACAAGGTAATTTATTTAGTAAAAAAAACTTAGCCATGGGAACCATTGGGACTGTTGCCCTCCTGTAACTTAGCAATTTAGATATTAATCAGATGGACCTAGTAGAAATGGTCATGTGAGATTATTTGTCTTCGCTTTAACCATGAGAATAATAATAGTCTTAGGTCATATAGAGTTTAGATATTAAGGAAATAAACATTGTATTAGCTCATTGACTTAATTAAATATTTGTAATCTGTACGGTTACTGATTTCGGTAAAAACAATTTCTGCCTATGCTTTGGAAACTTCTTTGTTTTTATTAATCATAAGCCTGTCATCATAGCCTGAAGAAAAGTGTATATAAACCCAGTTTTCCCCAGAATAAAGTGGGATTGATTGCACCAGAACTAGAGTCTGTGTCTTTCATTCTCCATCCATCGCTGACACTGTCTCCCCGCGCCCCGTTTACCAGTGTGGAACCCATGGACTCCTGCTAGGGCTGGACCCCGGCAAGTGGCGCCCAACGTGGGGCCCTCTGGTAAACCCCCCATTTATTAATATTAATTTCTTTCCTTTTCGAGACAGCTAGGATCCTGCCTGGGGTCCCGCAGACCCCTCGGTAGAGAAGGCCGAGAAAGGATAGGCAGGGATAGAAAGAACAGCTACCATGGGAGGTAGTGAAAGCAAAGAAAGAGTACTATTTATTGTTATTACTAAGCACTTATTAACTAAAAGAGGAACGCATGTAGGAACAGCTCAATTAAAAAGATTTTTTTCATTTTGTACAAGAATGTGCCCCTTGGTTTCCTGAACAGGGTAACTTAGGTGTTAAAACCTGGAAAAATATAGGCGATGCTATGCATTCACATGATAGATTATATGGCAATGAAAGAGTCCCCGCCAATGCTTTTGCATTGTGGAATCTTTTTAAGGACTGTTTAGACCCTAGACATGAAAGTGAGCAGCTAAGTAAAAGGGTAAGATCACCGGACGAAATGTCAGAAAATGAGCCTTTGCTGACAGCCTGGGTTAAAAAATATACAGAGGAAGCTCAGAGTGGAAGTGAAAGTGAATCAGACGATGATGAAGACGGGGAAAAGGAGAAAGGTCTACCTGATCAGTTCTCCCCGTCTGATAAGGAGGACTGGGAAGAAGCTGCTTTCAGATATCATAATGAGGATCCACCTTTGGTGGCTCCTGTTGTGCCAGCCCTTCCTAAACCCCCAGATAAAATAAAAAGAAAAGTCCAGAAGGTAGAATTTCTAGGTGCTGTTAGTGAGGCATAAAAACTCTCAACTAATGATTTAAAACCTTTGTTTGAAATACTAAAAGGTGATTCAGATCCTAACTCATGTAGAATATTAACTAAAGAAGGAGAACAAGCCTTGCAAGTTGTTGAAACTGCAATTCAAAAACATTACTTGCAACAAGTTAATTATAACTTGCCTTGGGTTTTTATTGTGCTAAAACCGAAACATACTCCAACAGGTTGTTTATGGCAAAATGATCCACTTGAATGGATACACTTACCAGTATCAGGAAAAAAAAAATATTGTCTTATTCAAATATGGTAGCTTCTTTGGTATTAAAGGCCAGATTTAGAAGCAAAGAACTGTTTGCTTGTGAAATGCATGAGATCATTATTCCATATACTAGGGAACAATATAATCATTTACTTCAGATTAATGATCAATGGACAACAGCTTTTCTTAACTACATAGGAAAAATTTCTTTTCATTTACCAAATAATCCCTTGTTACATTTTCTAACACTAACAGAAATAATTTTTCCTAGATGGTATGTAACAACTCCTATTACTATTGCAACCTTAATATTTACAGATGGATCTTCTAATGGAAAAGCAGTAACAATTATTGATTCTCAACCTACTGTTCAATGGACCCAAGAGACTTCAGCTGAAAGAGCAGAATTGGAAGCAGTTATATTTGCATTTAAAACTGTAACTCAACCTTTTAACCTTTATACTGATTCATTATATATAGTCAAATTATTTCCAGCTATAGAAACAGCAACCCTTTCCTTTTCATCAAAAATTATTTACAGGTTACAAGAATTACAATATCTAATTCATAATAGAACTTCACACTTTTTTATAGGTCATATACGTGGACATTCCAACTTACCGGGCCCCCTTTCCCTGGGAAATACCCATGCAGATAATTTAACAAAAAATTTTATTTTAACAGCTATTGAAGAAGCAATTGTGTCTCATAAAACTCATCATCAAAATTCTTCCTCATTACAAAAACAGTTTCATATTACTAGAGAACAAGCAAGAACTATTGTTAAAAACTGGCATGTTTGCCGTAAATTTATTCCTTCTCCACAGATGGGAGTTAATCCTCGAGGACTTATACCTAATATCTTATGGCAAATGGATGTGACTCATACATCAGAATTTGGAAAATTGTCTTGTGTTCATGTTACAGTTGATACCTTTTCTCATGTTATTGTAGCTTCAGCCAGAACTGGAGAAGCCTACAAGGATGTAATTCAACATTTATTTCTTTGCTTTGCTATTCTAGGAATGCCTAAGAAACTTAAAACTGATAATGCTCCTGCTTATACTTCTAAATCATTTAAAGATTTTTGTTCCAGGTTTAACATTTCTCATTCTACAGGAATTCCTTATAATCCACAAGGACTAGCTATAGTAGAAAGAAGTCATCAAAAGCTTAAAACTCAAATTACTAAATTAAAAGAGGGGAAATTAAAATATCCCTCCCCCCATCATATTATTCAACATGCCCTTTTTGTGTTAAATCATTTAAATGTTGATAAAGAAGGCAATTCTGCTATGATGAGGCATTGGGAAAGTAAAAGGTCAACTCAGGCCCTAGTAAAATAAAAAGATTTATTAACAGGTAAATGAAAGGGGCCTGACATTTTGCTTACTTCCGGTCGAGGCTATGCTTGTGTATTTCCCCAGGATGCAGAAACGACTTTGTGGATTCCAGATCGATTGATACATCATTATAATGAGCCTTATCTGAAGGAGGAGAAAAAACAAAGGATATTGGAGCCCATACCAACCCAATCAGAGGGAGGAAGATGGGCTAGTATTTAAAATGAAGAAACTCCGTTTTGCTCATTCTGCCGCTACTCGCACTGCTGATCTTCCGACATGGGGACAACTGAAGTGCATGGCTGCTGCTGCTGCTGATGTGGTGATTGGTACCGGAAAACCTAAAACCCCAGAGGCTTTGTTTCTTGCTTTGATTGCCCTGTCTTGGCTTAGGTATTGCCTATTAATGCTCAATTTGATCCTAATGGGGAGGCTTATTGGACCTATTTTCCAAATCCTCCTCTGTTACATCCTATTACTTGGAGCAGGACCAATATAAAGGTATTTACTAATAAACCTCAGGTACTTGGAGGCATTCCTGACTCTTTGATTCCTCATAAGATAGCATCTACTGTTACATTTCATGGCATCACTGAAGAGACACCAATGTGCTTTAGTACAGATAATCTACATGTGCCATTGGGATATCTCCCTTTAAGTTATAGGACTTACATTACTGATTCTCCAGGAGGAGAAGACAATGAAAGAGATATATGGTCTCTTGAGATAATTTCTCTGGGATATGCAAATCATAATGATACTAATGTTTCAGTTATCTTGCCTCCTTCCTTTAAATTATGTGATGACTTTAATAATCAAAAAGATACTGCATGGAATTTAATTGATGTTGAGACGGATTTTCCAAAATGGTTTGAGTGTGGCTTTCATCATGCCGCAGTACAATTCAAACCTCAAAGCTCAAAGACTATTATTACAGATTATTCTGTGTCTGCTCCTCATTATGAGTATAAAATATGTCTAAAGACTAGAAAGAATTATAGTCTTCATTTTAAATTTAATCCTTTTGTAACTAATGATCCAATTCATAGGTGGTTTACTCCTGGATGGGTGACACCTATTTATCGTAGTGATTTAAATAATGACAAATTTTCTTACTTTCCTGATTTATATAGACTGTTAGCAGCTACTAATATAGTATTATTACAAAGACCTAAGTTAAGTAAACCTAATGACTTTGCAGTACATGCTTGTATAAATGCTCCTCATGCTATTCTTATGTCTACCATAAATAATTTCAATATCACTAAAATTAAGGATACTCATAATATTTACTGTCATGATTGTGTTCTTACCAATTGTGTAAATTCATCTATGTCTAAAGATTTAAAAATTTTCTTAATTGTACATCAACATAGTTATGTAATTTTGCCTGTTAATCTCAGAGAATCTTGGTATGATGACCCAGGTGTTGAAATTTTAAAAACATTTAATGAACTTTTAAGGCCAAAAAGGTTCATAGCAGCCTTGATTTTGGGAATAACAGCTCTTATTGGTATAATCACTTCTTTAGCACTTTCTACCACAGCCTTGGTACAGGAAATTCATACTGCTTCACATGTAAATGATCTTTCACATAATGTGTCTGTGGCTTTAGCAGCTCAGGAAAGAATAGATAAAAAAAAATTAGAAACCAGAATTAATGCTTTGAAAAGGCGGTGCTTTTTATTGACAATAAAGTGCAAAATTTACGAACCAGAATGACCACTAGATGTCATGTTAACTACAAGTGGATTTGCATTACTCCTTTGGAGATACAGAACGGAACCTCTTGGTCATCAGTAAAAAACCACCTGCAAGGAATTTGGAATAACATTGATATAGCCCCAGATATTAATGCCTTGCAGGAGGAAATTAGAGAAATTAGTAAGACACATCTCTCAGTTGTACATGCTGGTAATTTGGCAAGTGAAATTTTTAGTAATCTTAAGACTACAATTTTTTATAATATAATCTTTCATACGATCTTTCAGTATTCATTAATTGGATTCTGTATTTTTGTGCTAATTCTGTGTTTTCCAGTCATCCTCAGTGCAATCTGCAGACTCTTAAGAAGAGTTAAGATTCAAAAAGGCTTATTTAAGCTTCAAAACCAAAAAGGGGGAGCTGCAGTGGCACCTGACAACCCAACCAGTGCTTGACAAGGATCCACTGGAGGAATGATGTTTGCAAGGACTCATCGTCCCAGGAGATGCCAGATGCTTGCCTCCGGGCTCTGGTGCTTTTTCTGCATTATGTTTCTAATATTATATTACTCATACTATTCCTTGGTAGTAATCACTGAGGGTGAAGGGAATACTACAGAGTCTCCCAAGAATATTAATAAAACATTAGGGACTATAACTCCTTCTCAGCCACAAGTAGTAAAAAATCTTTTACCACTGTGCAATGTGTCTTCTTCCTGGGGTGCTTGTTATGAACATGTAATGCAGTACATAAATTTGGCCACAGAACCATCTGTCTTTCCAACCATGAGTATGCAAAAAGCACCTCCCACAGTAGCTACTAGATATGGACTAGCTTATTTTATTAATAGCAAGCCCTGCTACCCCCCTAAAGGCAAGCCCTTAGAGGAGGTAGATATAGATCTCCCCCTGTCTCTTACAGGGTGGTTTAATCCAGATGATGGCTTTGTTTATGTGTGGTGGTAAGGTAAAAGAATAAGGCTTCACAACATTCCTTCCTTCCTACAAAAATAGGTCACTCCTATAATAAACATTGGTACACAATGCCTTGTTCTGGGAAAAGGAGCTACATAAGACAAGGTAATTTATTTAGTAAAAAAACTTAGCCATGAGAACCATTGGGACTGTTGCCCTCCTGTCACTTAGCAATTTAGATATTAATCAGATGGACCTAGTAGAAATGGTCATGTGAGATTATTTGTCTGTCGCTTTAACCGCGAGAATAATAATAGTCTTAGGTCACATAGAGTTTAGATATTAAGGAAATAAACATTGTATTAGCTCATTGACTTAATTAAATATTTGTAATCTGTACGGTTACTGATTTCGGTAAAAACAATTTCTGCCTATGCTTTGGAAACTTCTTTGATTTTATTAATCATAAGCCTGTCATCATAGCCTGAAGAAAAGTGTATATAAACCCAGCCTTCCCCAGAATAAAGTGCGATTGATTGCACCAGAACTAGAGTCTGTGTCTTTCATTCTCCATCCATTGCCGATGCTGTCTCCCTGTTCCCCGTTTACCAGTGTGAAACCCATAGACTCCTGCTAGGTCTGGACCCTGGCACTCAGGCCATTGATTGTAGTCTAAAATATTTTACCTAAAGTAAACATTGCCCCCCCAAAAAATTTAAAAAATTGATTCTCAGCACCACAAAAATTAATTTAATTAGGCAAAACCCTTAATTAATTAAAAGTATTCAAAATGGGAACAACTCAAATGATAATAAAAAATGTAGTATATCTAGGTCATGGAATTTTACCCAGTAATAAAAATAAGAACTATTTATACAAGCAAAAATAAGAATAAATTTAAAAATAATAAGGTTACATAAGAGAAGGAAAAAATGAATAGGCAATTTATGATTCCATTTATAACAAATGAAAACTGTTCTGCAGTGACAAAAGATCAGTGTTTTCCTGAGAATGGGGCAAAGTGACATAAAGAAGGAATCTAGAGAGGGATAGGTGGAGGGAATAGCAAAGGGTATTAGAAAGATTTCTGAGGTGATGTGTATGTTTATTATCTCTATTGTAACACTGAATTAATCAGTACACATGTATGTTAAAACTTACTAAAACTAGCATATATTTTATGTAGGTAGAGTAGTCTTTGATATAATTAAATAAATCTGTCTGATGGTTCCTACTATTATTCTCTTGTTTTATTAATGTACCTACCCTAAGATCAAATTTATCCATACTACATATAACCATAATAGAAATGATTATTTGTTATCATATGATGATATATTGATGCTCATTTCCTTTTGAAGTATAGAAATGAAAATTTTGTGTTCAAGGAAAGTAATCATGATACTTAAGAGTAATTGGTTATCTTAGGGAATGTGACATAATATATGTCATTTAAATAGAGAAAAATGTATTTGAACAGTAGTTCTTATTTTTGAACATATTAATATTTAGTATCTAATATTTTAACTAACATTGCTTAGAAAACTTCATTAAAATGTGTAAAAAATGCAGTAGGAGGAAAGAAGTATTATAATCTCAAATTGCTAGAAACACCTAAAATTTTACATTTCCACACCCATTAGTGTGATTCGCAATCTATGCAAAAAGCAAAAACTGACCTCAAGCGCATTACTTCCTATACTTTTACTCAATAATTCACTTCTAACCCCAGGAAAGTGCAGTTTGTTACTTTATTTTATTTTATTTTTGTTTTATTTAATTTCACCTACCATGCAAGCAATGCTGCACCTGTGGACACCAACTGGGTATCCTTTAATTCAGTACAGTTCTTAAACACAATTCAGTTCTTAGCCCACAGAATGTGGACTCAATCTTGAAGACCACACCTCCAAAACTTTAGATGCCAATCACAAACCCATGTTGCTTTGCCTGTTTTTCTGACCCACCAGCCATAATTCAGGGTTTGCATAGGCCCCTTCTCAAGTTTGATTAACTTGCTTGAGCAACTCACAGAATGGAGAAAAATGTATTTACCACTTTATTATTAAGAATATTAAAAATGATACAGATGTAGAAATATGTAGGACAAGCATGGGGAAAGAGGCCTGGAGCTTCCATGTCTTCTCCAGGTGCCACACTCCACGAATCTCTATCTGTTCATCTATCCATAAACTCTCTGAACCCAGCATTGTGGAGTCATTTATAGAGGCTTCATAATATAAGCACAAAGCATGGACGACCACTGAGAAATGTAACTGGAAAAGCATATGATCTAATCCTACTAGACTGGATAGAAAAACTCAGCAAATCCTGTTGACATTTTTCTTGGCATCTCTGTATAGCAGTCCTTTCTCCATCATATGGGGCAGGACTCTTACTGATATGAGCGTCATATGACCTACTATCAGACCAGAGATGTTAATGAACTTCTTTATGGCCAGATCCAAGACAGAGGAACATCAGAGACTCTATGAGCTGCCTTAGGAAAGGGAAATTCTAGTTATTGAGCCAGGAACTATGAATATGGATATATAGATAAAGATATAAAGGGATAGATAGATATGTCACATGTGCAAATTGCTGAATAATTTATACAGTTAGTATATGCATATAGATTTGTGTATGTCTATGTATATGTGTATAAGTGTATGTTACTGAAAACAAAATCAGGCAAGGTGGTGCATGCCTGTAATTCCAGCTACATGGGAGGCTGAGGCAAGATAATCACAATTTCAAGGCCAGTCTGAGCAACTTAATAAAATTCTGTTTCAATTTAAAAGAAGCCTGGATATGTAGTAGAGTGGAAGAGTGCCTTTCTAGCATGTGTAAGGCCTCTCTCCCCAGCACTGCAAAAAATGTAGTGCAAATGCACTAATATGCAATTCCAAATGCATATTATCATTTTCCCCAGTGAATTATTCCTTGCTTTGAAACAAAGAAAATATTTCTAACTTGGGCCTCCAGGGCTACTATGAACCACATACTGATGAAGGATTAGGGTTAGGATTGAGGTTAGGGTTAGGGTTAGGTCAACCTCATGAGATCAAATTAACTTCTCTACTTTATGTCTATTTGTGAACCTCATGTGAGCTATTCTTCCATATACCCTTATTCAGATATATAAACTCACTTTAGCCAGGCATTATATCTTACCAGGGATGGAAGTGTTGGTCTCCTGAGCACTGCTGCACTTCAGAACTTGAGTAGCAATCATAAGCCACATCCTCAGAAACTATCTTCTTCTGACACCTGATATGAGCCATCTGAGGAGCTTCCAGGAAAGAAAAATAATACAGAAATCACTATGCCCTATAAGATCAACTATTTGCCTGCCACCATGCTAGGCACTGGTCAATGACCAATGACACTGATGCAATTGGGTATTGATCATAACAAACAGAAGGTATAATGTACATCTCATCACACATTTTCCTTATCCTTTCCTCCTCTATTTCCTAAGTACAAATTTGAAAGGAGTAAGTGGTCTTAATTCATACAGGCATTTGTGATCCCACAATAGCCACAGGGCTATGTACTTGCATGTGTGTGGGCATGTGGGTGAGCATTTCCACCCCCATTTTACAGAGGAGAGCTGGGTTCACAGAGGGCCATTCCATGTTTTATCCTCATTCATCCAGATTTAAAAGAGAAAGTAGGTCCAGGACACACTGGAGCAAAACATCATGCTGCCTGGTGCCAGAAGGATTCCATACCTCTCTCCGTTTCCAGTCAGCAGTCACCTAGTTCCAGAGCAGAATGAGGCAACTTGGTCTGGGGTCCCTTTCTCTCCCAACAACCCTGGGGTTTCAGCTCACACAGTAGGGCACCCACAACCTCCCTGAGTTGAAACACCTCACCAAATCACCTAGATCTCTTAAAATGTCTTCCCGGTCACCATGATTAACACAATGACATCAGGTTTCTGTGGTAACCATAATGAGCAAGTTTCTTCACACTGGAAGTGCTTACACAAAATCCTTCTCTCCCCTTTCTCTAATTTAAAAAATGCCTTCCTTATGCAGGCCACCATCTAAGATGAGTGCCAATTAGAACTAGTCTTCTGCTCTAGCAGTGAGCCACATTCTGGTCCAGTTGTGGAAACAAAGCATGTATCTCTTAACACAAATTTGTTTGCTTTAAAAATGACCCTAGGGGAGTGTTATCAGTATAGAGAGATACTGGAATGTATCTTAGAACTCTTGGATATGACCTAACCAACTGAGATCAAACATAAAAGATTCATACACCACACTACATACTTTCCCATCATTGGCAGAAAACCAAGAGACTGCTTCTTATACCTTGAATAAATGACCTAGGAAAGTTTTTTCTTTTTATTAAAAAAAAAACTATTTAAGAAATCTCAGAATTATTTCAAAAAGGCAGAACTGGAATATTATTTAGTAAGCAGAAACTTATGCATGTATTCAAATCATATATTGGATTATCCTGGGGATTGCTTACCTTCATTCCTGATACATTCTTCTATGTAGAAGAGATCCACAACAAAACACATCTAGTCTCTACACACTCATTCCTTCTCCATAATGGAAACTACTCATCTAATAAGTGAGTTGGGAAGACAAAACAGAAATTGCACTGTTTACGCCTTCTTCCTTCTAAATTGTTGGTAGTAATCTGGCCTTATCCAGCATATGTTCTGGTCTGCTCTCAGGGATGTTTTTACAATAGGTCTACAGCTTGCCTCCTATGACATTTTCTCCCCAGATTTTCTGTGGTCTTGATCCCAAAATATTGAGTCTTTAATAGCCTTCCCAAATACACCCTGTTCTTTGTCTGGATCCTAAACTAAGTAAGGATTATGAGAAAATTATATTGGAAACAATATATTGACTTTCTTCCATATGAAAAATTCCATTAATTAAATATAAATATATGAGAATGCTCACAAAAAAACAGATAATAATAATCTACATATGAGAATATGACAGAATACCTGACTAGTGTGCTTTATATCAAGAAAACCATAACACTGAATAAATCCATTCACCCACCTGTGTTGTGTCCACATAGCCACAAAGGCCTGGAAGTGAAATGTGTATATACCTGTTATTTCCAGAAGGAGTGCTGTCTACATGCACTCAAGGAAAGTGCCTTCCTGGCCAAAGTGTAACTCAGTAGCAGGACAAAGTGTTTCAGGACACATTCTTTGAGGAATTCTTCTGGATGTGGAAAAAAAAAATCTCTCATTATTATTGCACATGCATCACACAAATTTCAAAGAATATGTCTTTTTGTGTGGTTTGTAGAGCCACTTCATGCAGCACTATCTTATTCCCATAACAAGCACAATTACACTTGAAGTATCATCTTATAAAAGGGAATTGAAATTACAAATTCTAAGAGTAGAGTGAAAACCTTCAAAAAATTTCCCATAGACAATCCTTCAAAAACAAACTGATGAAATGTTTCAAAATTAAAACTCACACATAAAATCTCAGGTAAACTACAGATGAAATTATAACAAATCCCCCTCCTTCACTTTTCAAGAATAAGAGAATCCCCTTTTCATTCAATGATAACAGATTACAAGAGGTAAAATTCACAAAGTCACATGTTTTGGGTTTATATCTCTGCTTAACAAACAACCCAAAACAATAAATATTGATTATCTCACAGGAATTTGTGTTGACTTGATCCAGCTAGGCCTTTTCTGATCCACGTTGTGGCTGTTATATGGTGGTATATTAATCTGGAGGATCCAAACCTCTGGAACATCAAGAGAACTCCCTCAATATATGACAATTGGTACTGGAATCTCCTGAGAAGAGGTATGGCCACTGATTAAAGCACCTTGGCTCTCCTTCAAAAAGGCCCACATATATAGGGCCATCAGATTACATTTAACCCAGCTAATTTTATAAACCAAAAAACAGCATATAATTTTTATTCACATGCAGTATCATTCTGTTTATCTGAAACTCAAATTTATCTGGATGTCCTATATATTCTTATTAAATATGACAATTTTGGGGGAAGGCACACTGAATCTCAAGTTTAATGAGCATCTGAGACAACTCTTCCAATGAGTCAATTCTGAGAAAAAATGATCACTCCCACAGTAAGGAAAAAAATCTGATAATGTCTGGTGCTGGTAACATGAGGGGGAAATAGACACAGGCATACAGTTTTGGTTCCAAATGGTGTTGTCCATTTTCTGAAGCCCATGTTATTATGCATTGATAAATTGAATGATCTTGAAACTGAAGCTCTGTTTCCACCAAAAGGGAAGATTAACTGGCAGTTTTAGAAAAGGATTTCAAGATGATTCAGACCTGAAATCTAATTAAAGAGCTGACTGGGCAGGTCAGGAGCATCATGAGTTTTCTATGAAAAAATAGCCAAATTTATAAAGCAGATTGTTTAGAGTGTCTATCTCCAGGTTCATTTTGTTAGCACCTGGAATTAATCTCATAACAATACTTTGGATGAGATATTACTGTCCTCTCTTCATGGATGAGTGTGACTATGAAATATTTGCTTATAACCATAGAGTCAAATGGCTAAGAGGTTATTCACCAGTACCACTGCCAGAGTCAGGGAGAGAACCTGCCTCCTCAGCACCTTGAGTTGCTGGTGGCAAATCTTTAGCAAATATGCCAGGACACATCCTGCCATGACAGTTAATGTATTTTTCCTGTGTTCATCCTGCAGCAGGGAACTCAGTTTGGTGCCCCTTTTCCTTTCCTTAGAAGAGGTTCATGGCAAGTCTGTAAACAGAAGCTGTCTGAAGTCAGTGATTATTTTATCATTTATGAAAACATAATTCATGGAAGGATAGAACTGCTTGTACCTCACAGTAAGGTGAGGACCTCTGAAGAGAGAGAAAGATAGGAAAAGAAATTTCTCTAAGATAGGGAGCATGGGCAAGGTATAACATTCCTTCCAAGTGTAGAGGCCTGAACAGTACCCCATTTCTATACATGAGTTAGCCCTGTAGATGTCCCATTGAGACTGGGTCTCCCCTCATGACAGATATTTTTAGCATGGACCAGGAGATCCATGGAGGAGGAAAGAAGTTTCAGATTTCCCCTAATCACAATACACCTTGCATTCTCAGCAGATGTCCATCTTGAAGAAGAGTTTCAAAACAGGTATTTTGGGGCAAAATTGTCATTTATATTTTAATGGTTTGGGAGCCTCCAAAGGGCTATAGAATAAACGCAGATGTAGACAACTTCTATAATATTAAAATGTTCACATTCAACTGTTAAGTGGGGATTAGTAGATAAAAATAGTCTTAAAATGTCCTTGGGGAAAGGTAATAATGAAATAAGGTTTCACAAAAACTATACACAGCCACCTCTCTTGCTTACTCAGCAACCTCTTTTGTTGGTAGTGGTAATAGGAGTGGTGATGTTAATTACAATAAAGAGATAGAAATGAAATTCTGCCTGTTGGAGTTGAGGCTTTGATATGGGGTTTATGTGTATTGAATTGGCTTTTTTTAAGGCAGTACAGAGAAAATAATCAGGAAAGCATGCATTTCCTATGGAGACAACTGAAAATTATTGTTTTGTTCTCCAACAGGTAGTCTGTATGGCCAAGGAAACTGCACCATGAAGCAGGAAGCATAAGGAGAATTAATAAAATAAAATTTTAATTTATACACTGAAATGAAGTGGATGGTGCCTATATGTCAACAATATGTTGGAGTGTTGACCTTATATTTTCTTCTAGCACTTCCAGTGTTTCTGGTCTAATTCCTATGTCTTTAGACCACTTTAAATCGACTTTTGGGAAGAATGAGAGATATGGAACTAGTTTCATTATTATATATATGGCTACACAGTTTCCCCAGCACCATTAGTTTAAAATGCTATCCTTTCTCCAACATATCATTTTTGGCAATTTGTTAAGAATCTGATGACTGTATGTGTATTTTTCTCTGTGTTTTCTATAATATTCCATCAGAATTCATTTCTGTTTTTATACCAATACCACACTGTTTTGGTTACTATAGCTCTATAGTGCAATTTGAATCAGTTACTGTGATGCCACCCACACCACTTTTATTTCTCAGTATCATTTGGACTATTATGGGTGTTTCATTATTCCATATGAATTTTAGGTCTGTTTTTGCTCCTCAAACTGAAGAAGTAAAACCAAGAATTGATCAATGGAATTGCCTCAAATTGAAAATCTGCACATTAAAAAAATAAGAGCATGAAGACAGAACCCAAAGAATGGGAAAAAAAACACTTGCCAGCTACACTTTTGACTGGATATTTATATTCATAATATATAAAGAACCAAAAAACTTAACAGTCCCCCCAAAAAGCAAATAAACAACCAATAAATGGACAAATGATCTGAACAGATATTTTTCAAAATAAGAAATAAAAATGGCCACAAATATATGAACAAATATTCAACATTCTTAGCATTCAGGGAAATGCAAATCAAATCTACACTAAGATTTCATCTCACTACACTTTTTATGGCAATGATCAAGAATACAAATAACAAGAGTCACTGGCACAGTTGTGTAGAGAAATGTATACTTGTGCATTTTTGGTGGGACTGTAAAGCAGTACATTCACTTTGGAAAGCAGCATGGAGATGTTTCAAATGACTAAGAATAGAACCACCCTATAACCCAGCTCTACTCCTCATTAGTACTTATCTGAAACATCTAAAATCAATATTCTACAGTGATACATACTTACCAACATGTATATCATTGTCATTTACAATAGCCAAGTAATGGAGCCAGCCTAGTTGAACCTCAACAGCTGAATGGAGAAAGAAATATGGTATATATACACAATGAAATTTTACTCAGCAATAAAAAAGAGACATTATAAAATCATATTATTTTCTGGCAAATGGATAAAGCAAGAGACTATCATGTTAAGTAAAATAAGTCAGGCTCAGAAAGTCAAGGGTCAAATACATTCTTTCCCAGTGCAGGAAAAATAGAGAAAAAATAAATTTTAACAGGGGAATCAAATGGAAATAGAAGGTAGAATAGTAGAATAGTAGATTACAGGAAGGAAATTGAGTAGAAGAAAGGATGGATGGGAAAGGAGAGGAGCTATGGATTTAAATTGAGCAACTTGTGATATGCACTTGTATAAATGTATTACAATGAATTCCACTTATGTGTAAAAGTATAATAGAACAATTTAAAACAATAAATAAATAGAAGGAAGACTAGTAGAATAGGGGCAAAAAAGTGGGACAGGTAGGAGGAGAGTAAAAGCAAAATTACTGAGGATTGAAATGGAGAAAATTATATTAAATGCATTCATGAATATGTCAGTATGAAGCCAGGAATGATTTTTGACTACAATGCATGAATAAAACTATTAGGTTGGATTTTGGGTGACTATATGATGGAGAGCAGAGCAACTGAGTTAAAGGGCAGTGCAACACATGGTGACCAATCAAACTGGCAGGAAAAGTCAACTGACCCTTACCTCCACTTTTCACTCAGCAGAACCCCTGCCCATTCCAGCCTATAAAGACCCTGGGCAGCCAGGGCCATGTGCAATTTTCTCTGGCTCCCTACCCTGACCTGTACCCTGGGGGGCTGGAAATTTCACCTGAGAGCCAAATTCCAATAAAGCTTGCTTCGGCCACTTTCTGTCCAATTTATTTGGCCACTAGCTATTTCCCTGAGCTTACATTTGGTGCCAAAACCTGGAAGGATTTTCAGATTTCCCCACATTGGGTTGAGGTCCACACCCTCCCTCAGAAGAACTGGGAGATTCCTTTCTGTTCTGCATAGCTCTGCTTTGTTTCGCTCCATCCTGTTTCCCTTTTTTGGGCATCAAATGGATTAAGTTCCCTGGGGTTTTTCCCATTTGCTTTTCCAATTTTTACCATCTAATCCACATGGGGTCTGTCCATTGCAAATACCACAGAATCCCCCCCCTCACCCATTCCATTTGGGCTCTGGTCACTGGGGAATCATTCTGGCTTCCAGTTAGCCTCCAATTTATTCTATTCTGGACACCTGAAAGTCAAAAGATATTTTGGCCTTTGGCCCATCTGCTGTTTTTCTGGTGTACACAAGCTAAAATTTGGAAAGCTTTTTCAGCTTCTGTACATCTATCTGGGTAAAGTTGGACAGCTAATGGGAAATACCAGTAGCTCAGTGGACTGCAAAACTTCTTTGGGCTGTCTCTACTGTAATTTCACAACTGGGACTCCCCAAAGATTTAAGCCATAAGTGGCTATTTTTTTTTTTTTTTGCTGTTGTTTGTTTTGTTTTTGATAGTGGCCTGGCCTCAGTATGTTTTAGATCTCAAGATGACCACCAAATGACACTCAAGACCATTCACAAGTTTTTCATTTTGGAATTTGGTGCTCACCCCGCCCCTTCTTCTACCTCTTCCAACACCCATGTTCTCCTGTCTGGGGGTGGTCGAAAACCCCACACCCTCCAAGCTCCACCAGTATTCCACCTCCTCCTCTTCCTGTCCTTCTCCTGTACACCTGCCCCATCCTCCTGCTGATGCAGCTCCTCCTTCTCTTCCTTCCCAGGGCCCTCTCACCTCCCATCCTCCTCCTCCAGAACATCCCTCCCCCCACTGTGTTCCCTCCTCCCCTGTAAGCTCAAGATCCCCTCAGACCTTCCAACCACCTTACCCAGAACTTCTTTCTCTTCCCAAGGTGGCAGAGAATGTTGTGTGAATCCAAGTTCCATTCTCAATCCAAGATTGTTCCCAGATTGAGAAACATTTAGGGTCTTTGTTGACTCCTCTAATTATATTAAGGAATTTAGATATTTTTCTGAGACTTATGATCTCATTTAGTAGAACTTTCTTCCACTCTCACCCCAGACTAATGACCCTGCATCCAAGAGGCACCACAAGATCTTGCCAGCTAAGTCCATCTAACAGACATGACTCTCCACACAGGGGCAAGAAAAAAATGTTTTTAACTGGAACTTCACAAAAGTAATAATTAATGGCCATATCATTTTTCCAGGACTCTTGTATTTTTCCCTAAATTTTATATTTGTTGAACTCATAACATTGATAATTTGATCAGTCCTATTTTTATTGAACTTTAGTTTTGGAGTACAAGGCATTAGTTTTTGTGTTATGTGTATATTGTGTTGTCTATTTTGTGTCCAAAAATCATGTACATATCAAGACTTATCTCACATGTCACCAGATGGTCAAGTTTAAAAATGTTAATTGATATTAATCATTTGTTTTTTAGAACTTGTTTCCAACAGAAAGGAGACAACAAATGCTCTTCAATATACCTATCTGATATCTTGACTTTTACAGTAAAATTAGGATTTGACATATGTGGGATTAACCTAATATGTTTCTTGGAAACATCTAATTAATTTACAGGGTGTTACCACTGGCCTCCTTGAGCAACCAATGGGACCTTCCTACAGACTGGTGGCATATCTCGCCAAGCATCTTGATTCTGCCATTTGTGGGTGGCTACCATGTCTCCAAACACTGAATTCACCAGTTGAAGGAACTAAGGAAGTTCTAAAACTCACCCTACTCCAAACAATAACTGTGTTTTCCACCCATTGACTACAGGACCTCTTAGGTCATAAATCCCTTCCACTCCCACAGGTGCTGGTGGCCCTATGTTCACCTAATGAAGGCCTCTTCAATTACCTACTCCCGTCAACTGAACTAACCATTTTTGTAGATGGCAGTTCCATTCTGGGTCCTGAAGGACACTGTAGAGCTGCTTATGCAGTGGTCACCAATGCCTCAGTTCTGGAAGCCAACTGCCTATCCAGAAGGGGCCACTTCCAAAAAGGCTGAACTTTTTGCTCTGATTAGGGCTCTAATTCCATCCAAAGGTAAACAGGTTAACAGCTACACAGATTCCAAATATGCCTTCTAGATTGCTCACTCACATTCACCTATTTGGAAGGAGCATGGATTTCTCACCACAAAGGGGTCACCCGATAGGAAAGAAAAACAGAGGATTCTAGTATGGCAATATATTGAGTAAAAGGGAAAAGAAAATTCTTCTGGGTAAGAAAGTCTGTGTGTAAGTAAAGGGCAAATTTCAACAAGTTTGCATATAACTAAGTTGGTTTTATGTACATGAGACAATCAGTTAAAACTATTTAGGTTTTCTAAGGACAAATACTAATGTACTGATAAAAATCAAAGTTTAATCTGTATGTTAAAATGACAAAGATTCCTTTAAAAGCAGTGATTTATTCTTGACATTGTCTTTGTTAAGTTTTATTCTTTATAAACTTCTTAAAATGACATTAAGAAAATGTGATGCACAATAGCAAAATATTGGACAACAGTGACTGATATTGGGGTCTCTGATGACCTCATGGCTGTGGCATTCCAGGTGCCTGGGAGTGTTCCCGTGCAGGGGCACAAGATCCCTAACTGCTGTGGCAGTACCCTCCCTGGGGAGGCTCTATGCAGGAGTCCTATCAGCTCTGACATTGCTCTCAGGCACACAGCTTTTGGGCAGGAAGGAATTCTTTTTCTAGAAAACCAGTGTTTTGATCCCTGGTTGGTTGGAGTCATGGAGCAAGTTGGTGGGTGAGTCAAAATGCCTGCCTTGTGGAGCTAGGTGGTGAGCAGCCAAATTGCTCAGCCACCAGCCAAAGACAGACGTCATCACTGAGTGACCCCCCCTGTCCCCTGCACCAAGGATGCTGCATCACTATTTGTTCACAGTCACCGAGAGAGCTGGTGGTGAATCAGGCCACCTACCTTGCAGAGCTAGCCAGCAGGTAGCCAACCCGCCCAACCACCAGGTCAAAATCAGATGCCATCACTGAGCAATTCCACCTGACCACCACACCAAGGTCTGTCACCATCGAGGAGCAAGTCGGCAGACAAGCAAGCCCGCCTACATCACGGAGCTAACCAGAGGCTTCTTTATAGGCTAGTGCAGGCATTTTGAATTATTCCTGAGGGCGTGGACATTATCATTGGAAGGGCAGCTCCCTTTCTGAGACACCTACAGGAGGCTAGGGGACCTTCAACAAGACCCAGGAGTCAAGAAGAGGAGGTATTGAGAGACTCAGTACCAACTCAGAGACAGCGAGTGAGTTTCTTCCACTGGTCAGGATCCCTGAATGGGGCAGTGTTCCCAAAATGCAGGGAACTTCATGGAGTAGACTGGAACAGTGAGACTCCCCTGCTGGAGTGGAGAACCCTATCAAACAGGAGCATTGCAGAGGAGGGCCACACAGCAAGAGGCTTCGATGCAGAGTGAGGGTCTGAGGCCCAGCCAGCAGCTCCAGTCCCCAGGGAATGTAGCAGAGGAGGGTCACTCAGACAGGGAGTCCCTCACAGGGCCTGGCTCCCCAGACCAGGCAGTAGGTCAGGACCCCTGGGAACATCACAGAGGAGGGCTTCCCAATCCAGTTGGTAGTTGTGGACTGAAGGAAACTTCTCAGAGGAGAGCTGGCCATTGAAACTTCCCCAAAGAGTGAGTATTCCCCGCTGGGCGAGGCTCTCCCACCAGGGCACTAGAACCAGAGATACAGGCCCAGATCAGGCGTGAACCAGTCTACAGTGTAGTCCCCCTTTGACTGACCATCAATCAACAAGTGGAGGTGCCTCTGCCTACTGATAGGGAATATACCCCACCTGAAGGCCAGCTTCCTAGTGGAGCACCACATTATCAATTTCCTCCAAGATTTCAGGCTACGGAAGGCTAAGAGGTGCATTATTGGGAATCTACAGAGACAATATTAGTCAATACAGGAAATCTGCAATATACCAGAGTTTAACTATTAGAGGAGTAGATACCTGAGCAATATGAGAAAACAAGGGAAGAAAATGTCCCAAACAAACCTAGATGGTATACCAATAAAATTGAATGACAACATGGCAGAAGAAATGTCAGAAAGGGAGTTCAGAATGTACATAATTAAAATGATCAGGGAATCAAATGAGGAGATGAAAGAGCAAATGCAGGCATTGAAGGATGAGATGAAAGAGCAAATGCAGGCATTGAATGATTGCACCAATCAACAGTTAAAAGAGCAAATACAGGAAGCAAAAGATCATTTCAATAAAGTGTTAGAGGTATTGAAAAAAGAAAAAACAGAAATCCTTGAAATGAAGGAAACAATAAACCAAATTGAAAACTCCATAGAAAGCATAACCAATAGGATAGAACACCTGGAAGACAGAACCTCAGATATCAAAGAAAAATATTTAATCTTGAAAACAAAGTTGACCAAACAGAGAAGATGGTAAGAAATGATGAACAGAAGCTGCAAGAACTAAGAAATATCATGAAAAGGCCAAATTTAAGAATTATCTGGATGCAGGAAGGCTTAGAGAAACAAACCAAAGGATTGAACACTTTTTCAATTAAGTAATACCAGAAAATTTCCCATACCTGAAGAATGAAATGGAAAATCAAGTACAAGAGGCTTATGTGACTCCAAATACACAAAATTACAACAGACCCACACCAAGACACATTATAATGAAAATACCTAACACACAAAATAAAGACAGAATTTTAAAGGCTGCAAGAGAAAAGAATCAAATTACATTCTGGGGGAAACCAATATGGATATCAGCAGATTTTTCAATCCAGACCCTAAAAGCTAGAAGGGCCTGGAACAATATTTTTCAAGCTCTGAAATATAATGGAGGCCAACCAAGAATCTTATACCCAGCCATACTTACCTTCAGATTAGACGATGAAATAAAATCTTTCCATGATTAAAAAAAAGCTAAAAGAATTTACAAAACAGAAGCTGACACTGCAGAACATTCTCAGCAAAATATTTCATGAGGAAGAGATGAAAAACAATGATGTAAATCAGCAAAGGGAGGAACTACCCTAAAGGAACAGACAAATAAAGGAGAAACCAAGTCGTGTCAAAAAAAAAAAAAATGAGACAAATGACCAGGAATACAAATCATATCACAATAATGACCCTGAATGTTAATGGCCTGAACTTATCAATCAAAGGACATAGACTGGCAGATTGGATTAAAACGAATGATCCAACAATTTGCTACCTGCAATAGACTCATCTCATAGAAAAAGATACCCACACACTAAAGGTGAAAGGATGGGGAAAAACATACCATGCATATGGACACAGGAAAAAAGCCGTAGTATCCATCCTCATATCAGATAATGTGGACTTCAAGCCAAAGTTAGTCAGAAGGGATAAAGAAGGACATTTCATACTGCTTAAGGAAAGTATAAATCAGCAAGACATAACAACCATAAATATCTGTGCCCCAAACACAGGCTTATTCATGTACATCAAACAAATCCTTCTCAATGCCAGAAATCAAATAGACCACAGCACAATACTACTAGGTGATTTTAACACACCTCTCTCACCACTGGACAGATCCTCCAAACAAATATTGAATAAAGAAACCATAGATCTCAAAGACACAATCAATAATTTACACTTAATGGACATTTGTAGAATATACCATCCAACAAAGAGTGAATACACTTTCTTCTCAACAGCACATGGATCCTACTCTAAAACAGACCATATTTTATGCCATAAAAACTAATGTTACCAAATACAAGAAGATAGAGATACTACCTTGTATTATATCACTTCGTATTTGATTGAAATGAGAAAAAAATGAGAGAGAAGAAACAGAAACTACTCCAACACCTGGAGATTAAATAATATGCTACTGTATGATGAATTAGTAAAGAAGATATTAGGAAGGAAATTTTTAAAAATCTTAGAAGTAAATGAAAACAAAGAAACATCATATCAAAATCTCTGGGACACTATGAAAGAAGTACTGACAGGAAAATTTATTTCATGGAGTGCATTCAATGAAAGAAGAAAAAATAACAAATAAATGACCTAACACTGCGGCTCAAAGCCCTAGATAAAGAAGAACAGAGCAACACCAAAGGTAGTAGAAGATAGCAAATAGGTAAAATTAGAGCTGAAATCAATGAAATTGAAACAAAAGAAAATATCAAAAAAATTGACTAAATAAATAGTTGGTTCTTTGAAGAAATAAAGAAAATTGATAAACTCTTAGCCACACTAACAAAGAGAAGGAGAGAGAAAACTCAAATTACTAAAATTTGGAATGAACAAGGAAATTTCACAAAAGACATGAGTGAAATGCATAACATAATTAGAAGTTATTTTGAAAATCTATACTCCAACAAAATAGAAAATATCAAAGACATCAACAGCTTTCAAGAGGGATATGAATTACCTAAACTGAACCAGGAGGACATACACAACTTAAATAGATTAATTTCAAGTAATGAAATAGAAGAAGTCATCGAAAGCCTACCAACAAAGAAAAGTCTAGGACCAGATGGGTTCTCAGCCAAGTTCTACAAAACCTTTAAAGAAGAGCTCATTCCAATACTTCTCAAAGTACTTCATGAAATAAAAGCGGAGGGAACCCTCCCAAACACATTGTAAAGCCAATATCACCCTCATACCTAAACCAGACAGACACATATCCAGGAAAGGAAATTTCAGACCAACATCTCTAATGAACATTGATGCAAAAATTCACAACAAAATTTTAGAAAATTGTAAACAAAAATATATTAAAATGATAGTGCACCTTGATCATGTTGGATTCATCCCAGGGATGCAAGGTTGGTTCAACATCTGGAAATCAATAAATGTAATTCACCATATCAATAGACTTAAAGTCAAGAATCACATGATTATTTTGATAGATAAAGAAAAAGCATTTGATAAAATACAGCATCCCCTCATGCTCAAAACACTAGAAAAAATAGGGATAGTGGGAATATTCCTTATCATTGTAAAGGTCATTTATGCTAAGCCCATGGCTAATATCATTCTAAATGGTGCAAAACTGAAAGCATTCCCCTCCAAAACTGGAACAAGGCAGGGATACCCTCATTCACCACTTCTATTGAATATTGTCCTTGAACCTCTAGCCAGAGCAATTAGACAGACCAAGGAAATTAAAGGGTTATGATAGGAAATTAAGACTCAAACTATTCCTATTTACTGATGATCTGATTGTATATTTAGAAGAACCAGGAAATTCCACCAAAAAACTTTTAGAACTCATAAGTGAATTCAGTATAAGATCAATGCTCATAAATCCAATGCATTTTTATACATAAGTGATGAATCTTCAGAAAAATAAGTTACGAAAACTACCCCATTCACAATAGCTTTGAAAAAATAAAATACTTGTGAATCAATATAACAAAAGAGGTGAAAGACCTCTGCAATGAGAACTACAGAACACTGAAAAAGGAAAATAAACAAAACCTTAGAAGATGGAAAGATCTCCCATGTCTTGGATAAACAAAACTAATATTGTCAAAATGGCCATACTACCAAAAGTGCTATACAGATTCAATGCAATTCCAATTGCAATCCCAATGATGTACATTACAGAAATACAGTAAGCAATCATGAAATTCATCTGGAAGAATAAGTGCAGAATAACTAAAGCAATCCTTAACAGGAAGAGTGAAGCAGGGGGTATCACAATACTATACATTCAGCTATACTACAAAAGCGACAGTAACAAAAACAGCATGGTGTGGGTACCAAAATAGACAGGTAGATCAATGGTACGGAATAGAGGACACGGACACAAACCCAAATGAATACAATTTTCTCATACTAGACAAAGGTGCCAAAAATATGCAATAAATAAAAGATAGCCTCTTCAACAAATGGTAGTGGCAAAACTGGAAATCCATATGCAACACAACGAAACTAAATCTCTATTTCTCACCCTGCACAAAGTCAACTAAAAATGGATCAAGAACCTTGAAATCAGACCAGAGACTCTGCATCTTATAGAAGAAGTAAATCCAAATCTTCAACATGTTGGCTTAGGATCAGACTTCCTTAATGGGACTCCCATAGCACAAGATATAAAAGCAAGAATCAATAACTGGGATAGATTCAAACTAAATAGCTTTCTCTCAGCAAAGGAAGCTATTAGCAATGCTGCCGGGGTGCAGCCCTAGCAGGGGTCTTAGTGGTCACAGGTGATGGAGTAGGTGTCGGCGAGGTGGAGAACAAAGAAACACAAACGCAAGGAATGGATGCTAAGTTCTAAATTTTATTTTTCCAAGCCAGCTTTTTATACATTAAAAGATAGGCAGTTACACATGTTATTTCAGGACAGGAAAAGATCACAAGGAAAAATAACAAAAATATTTTGTATGATCATTACTAGACTAGACAAGGAAGTATTCTGATTATTTTTAGTAATTGCTTACTTGTGAGAACATATAACTAAATAATAAGACATATTAATATTGCTTAACTAATTATAGAGGATAAGCAAGTTTACCAGGGTTGAGTAAATGTCAGTTGTGTGGCCACTGCTGTGGTTAATAAATGCTAGATAGTTTAAGCTAACAATAATGTGACATCATCTTCTACTGTGTGAACTTAACATTGAGGAACTTTTTCTCCGGGGGATAGGTGGCCAATAATATTTACAGTATTCAGTAAATTTTAATCTTTAAGAAATGGAATATCTTGCATTCTTATATGTACACTTTCAAACCAGATAATAACATGTCCTGATTTTACATCTAAATATCCAGTGGGAGATCAAGGAGGGTCTAAATCCAGGGGCTTAAGAGACATCCCTCTATAAGGATGTCATGGCTTTCTATTAATTAAATAAGCATTGTCATAAGGTGTTTTAATTGTAGGAATTCTATTTTCTTCATTTCTTCTGTTTCTGTTAATCATTCCTGTTGGGGTTGGAGTTATTTGCCTACATACTTCAGGTCATCTGAGAGTAGTCAACAAGGGAGCTGAAGCTAGAATCTGTTTTTGTATTTTCTCATAGCATTCTTGGTTACTCAGAGTTTCATAGCAAATGAGTAAATCTAAAATCACTGTTCCATAAGAAGTCTGGTTTTTATGTTTTAAACCTGGTTCTGTTAAGACCCCTGTTTTCAGGGAAAACATATAAAGTATTAATAGTAAACCTACACATATTCAGCAAACCAGAAAGGAAAGTCTGTCACCCAATTCCCAACATGATGAGACTTTGCAAACACTTTATTACTCAGCAGAATCCTTGTCAAGCACTAAGGGGAATTGTAGGTGGGGTAACACAATTCAAAGAAAGAACCTACAGAGTGGGAGAATATTTTTGCCACTCATAATTCAGATAGAGCACTCATTTCCAGAATATATAAAGAACTCAAAAAACTCTACACCAAGAATATAAATAACCCAATGAACAAATGGGCTAAGGATATGAACAGACACTTCACAGAAGAAGATCTACAAGCAATCAACAAATATATGAAAAAAGGTTCAACATCTCTAGTAATAAGAGAAATGCAAATCAAAACTACCCTAAGATTCCATCTCACCCCAATTAATATGGCAATTATCAAGAATACTAGCAACAATAGTTGTTGGAGAGGATGTGGGGAAAAATGTACACTCATACATTGCTGGTGGAGCTGAAAATTAGTGTTGCCACTCTGGAAAGCAGTGCAAAGATTCCCTAGAAAACGTGGAATGGAACCACCATTTGACACAGCTATCCCACTCCTTGGCCTACATCCAAAGGACTTAAAATCAGCATACTACAGAGATGCAGCCACAACAATGTTCATAGCTGCTCAATTCGCAATAACCAGATTATGGAACTAACCTAGATGCCCTTCAATTGGTGAATGAATAAAGAAACCATGATATATTGTGTATATCACACAATGAATGATTACTCAGCCATAAAGAATGATAAAATTATGGCATTTGCAGACAAATGGATGAAATTGGAGATTATCATGCTAAGTGAGATAAGCCAATATCAAAAAAAGCAAAGGAAGAATGATCTTGCTAATAAACAGATGATGACACATGTAGGGGGTAGGAGAGGGCCAAGAATGGAGGAAGGAGGGACTATATAGAGGTATAAGAGTGGCGAGAGGGGTGGGGGGAATAAAAAAGGAAAACAGAATAAATCAAAAACTATTACCATAGGTAAATGTATGATTACACAAATGGTATGCCTCTACTTCATGTACAAACAGAGAAACAAGATGTATCCCATTTGTTTACATTAAAAATTAATTTAAAAGAAAGAAAAGAAAAGCAGCATTTTCTCAGCTCCATTCTCTGGTTCCTGCCTGGCTTACAGTAACTTTGGACAGTGGACTTTCTTGAGAGCTACACAGAACTAACATTGCACTTTGCAGCTCTGAAAAAAGTTACATAGATGTCCTAGTCTCTGTAACTTTCCTGAAAACAAAGAATAATGCTTACATAGTCTTTAACCTGATAATAAGACATATATAAACAAAGAATGCTGATGTAA
The DNA here is from genome assembly GCF_902686455.1 of Sciurus vulgaris. Taxonomy (NCBI): domain Eukaryota; kingdom Metazoa; phylum Chordata; class Mammalia; order Rodentia; family Sciuridae; genus Sciurus; species Sciurus vulgaris. Next base: position 1,302,617 of record NW_027632454.1, read on the forward strand.
CTCTTTAGATCTGCATTTTCATCAGAGAACAGAGCTCCATCTGACCTCATTTTAATTTTCAAATTCTGTGTTTATAAATCTTTATTTTCTACTCTTCCTTTTCCCCTCACTGAGCTTGAGAATTTGCTCATGCTAATCATAGCAAAAGAGGAAAAATTAGCTTCAGAATTAGAATATTTTACCTAAGATTTGTAAAGAGCCCCACCTTATGTGAGATAAGGCTCTGCCTCACCCTGCTGCATGTTAGAATGGCTCCAAAGTAAGCCAGACTTTAAATCATTTAAAGTTGTGTTCAAAGTTTGATGATTGTTTTAAAGATTACTGTGATTTCAAACAGGGGATATAATGAATAACTCAGGCAAAATTCAAGATAGCTATTGCACAAAGTGAATGTTTTACTGTTGGTGATTCCATTTTGTATTTTCCTTGTAAACTCGATAACTTTTGCCTGATTAATTGTTACGCCACCTGCAAATCCCCTCAGTGCTTGACAAGGATTACACTGAGTAATAGAGGTGTTTGCAATGCCTCATTGTGTTGGGAATTTGGTTGCAGACTTTCCTTCCTTGCCTGCTTAATATGTGTAGGTTTATTATTAATGTTTTGTGTGTTTTCCTTGAAAATAGGGGTCTTAACAGAACCAGGGTTAAAACATAAAAACCAGACTTCTTATCGAACAGTGATTTTAGATTTACTCATTTGCTATGAAACCAAGAATGCTATGAGAAAATACAAAAACAGATTCTAGCTGCTGATCCCCTGTTGACTACTCTCAGATGACCTGAAACACGTAGGCAAAGAATTCCAAGCCCATCAGAAAGGAATAACAGGAACAGAAGAAATAAAGTTTTCCTCAATGTTAAGTTCACACAGTATAAGATGATATCACATATTTGTTAGCTTAATATGTCTAGCATTTATTAACCACAGCAGTAGCCACACAACTGACATTTACTCAACACTGCTGAACTTGCTTTAACTTCTAAGATTAGTTAAGCAATATTAACATGTCTTATTGTTTAGTTATAGGTTCTCACGAGTAATCAATTACTAAAAATAATCAGAATACTTCCTTGTCTAGTCTAGTAATGATCATACAAAATATTTTTGTTATTTTCCCTTGTGATCTTTTCCTGTTCTGAAAAAAACATGTATAACTGCCTACCTTTTAATGTATAAAATGCTGGGTGGGAATGATAAAATCTAGAACATAGCATCCATTCCTTGATTTTGTGTTGCTTTGTTCTCCACCTCGCCGACGCCTACTCCATCACCTGTGATCACTATGACCCCTGCTAATGCTGGACCCTGACAATTAATTTTTTGTAGAAATATTGCTTCAAGATCAACTTGGAGCAGTAAGGCATCACTGATCGGACAGATATTGTAAACCCCAATTAGATAAAAGGGGGTTAATAACAGTAAAGTCATAGGCATTGAAGTTAAATCCAGTTCTCTTACTTTTTGACTGGTGAGTCTTACTTGCTAGATGTTTAAGATCAAATTTAGAAATTGAGATCAAATAGAGGCCAAGAAAATCAGTATTTGGCTCTTGCCCTGAAAGTCAGCCTGAATCCAGGGAACAAGAGAACTTCTCTAAGGGCTGTGCAACTCTGGGCCCCACAACCTCCCAAACATGGAGATTGATGATACCACTGTAGGATGAAAAGTCAATCAGTGCACCTGTTACAGAGGAGGGTCATTGTGAAAGGGAGATATCCCTGATGCTTCCAAGGGAAGCACTAATTGAGCTAAGAAACTGCTCTTACATTTTCTAAAAATGACCCCTGTGGGAACTCAGCAGACTCTTAACACACAGGAGCAGGGCAATTTGACCTGCTTGGTCTTACACACGTAGCAAAACACTTAAAACAGAAATACAGCCATTCTTGGGCATTTAAAAGAAACAATACTTAAATGCAAATTAAGATGTACACTTGGGTTAACCCCCATAGAATATATAAAGACTGGAAGCTACAAGAGACAGATTCTTAGGCAGAAGTACCTGCTAACTATCTAGAAAAATTTCCAGAATCAGGAGTTTTAAGTCAGTTTAAGACCTACAGATCCTCTTAAGTTACATAGGTAGGCTTAATCTATGCTTGCTAGTGTGATTATCTAGCTGTAAGTTACAGAAATATAGAGATATCTACTAAACATAGTTTATACTAACAAGAGGACTTATTTATGTAGTCAATGCCAACGAAAAGCTAGAACAGCAGCTCCAGAAGGCAGGAGAGGCATCTGCTGCCCCCCTGACATCCCTGCAAAGATGAATAATATTTATTGTTCAAGTTTCCTTGCAGAACCATCAAGCACTAAATCTGACAGCATACAAAGGGAGAACATGCCTGTTCCTAAGAGAAGATTGTTGCTGTATTAATAAAACTGGTCTAGTGGAAAGAAATATCAAAACTCTCAGACATCTAAATGAAAGGCTGAATCAAGAAGAAACAAATGACCCCTGGCAAGGATGGCTGAATTCCACTTTTGTCACCTGGCTGACCCCTAGCCTTACTCCCCTATTTGTGATAGAATTTCTGCTAATGATTGCCCCCTGTCTTCTCAGGTTTGCCCAGAACCGCACAAGTCAGGTTGCCAGGGTGACATACAACCTGATGCTCCTACACTCTTAGCCGCCTCCCCACTATGTAGAGATGTTAGGGCTGAATTTTGGTGACTATATGACAGAAAGCAGAGCAAAATGAGGCAAAGAGTAGCATGCCACATGTTGACCAATCAAACTGGCAGGAAAAGTCCACTGACCCTTACCTCCTCCTGTCACTCAGCAGGACCCCTGCCTTCTCTGGTGTATAAAGACCCTGGGAAGCTGGGGCCACATGCAGTTTTCTCTGGCTCCCTACCCTGACCTCTAACCTGGGAGGCTGGAAATTTTGCCTGAGAGCCAAATTTCAATAAAACTTGCTTTGGCCGTTTCCTGTCCTATTTTATTTGGCCACTAACTGTGCCCCCAAGCTTACAACAACATTTTAAAAAAATCTTATGTAATGATATCAACAAAATTTCACCATTCAAGAAGCATAAGTGATGTACTGCAAAGGGCACAGGGGAATTTTTTGGCATTATGGAACTGTTTTACATCTTGGTTATGGGGATGGTTATACAACTGTCAGTCCTTTTCAAGACTCAGAAATTCACAATAAAAGAATGAATTTTACTTTAAATATTAGCTTAGTGAAAAAAGTTAAAAAGCATGCATCATGTTATGTGAAGAATATAATGACTGCTCTGTTTTCAATTTGGGATCTTAAAAATAATAAATTGCTAGGCACATTAATTTCTGTGCATGCCTCTGATTCCAGCAACTTGTGCAACTGAGGTAGGATGATTGTAAATTCAAGACTGGCCTCAGCAACTTAGCAAGATTTTGTCTGAAAAATAAATACATAAATAAAAAGGGTTGGGGATGTTTCTCAGTGCTTAAGTACCCCTGGGTTCAATTCTTGGTATAATAAAAATAATAATAATAATAATAAGATGACGAAGAATGCAAATATATCCATGCATATATGAGCATTTCCCGATTCATAGAAAAACTGTATGCCAATTACAGACCAAAAACTCACGTATGAGCCAGATGTTAGCAGTGGTTACCTCTACAAAATGGAATGGAGGAATGTTGCTCAGAAAGAGAGTTTTGATTTTGTCTAGCTCTGGGGCATTTAAAGACACATATATTTATGTATTTAAAACCATTTCAAAAAAGTATGTGTGGAAAATATTTTCATAAGTAGTAGGGTACTGAGGATGTCTTTGCCATCTTTGTGATCTGGTTCATAGGAACCAGGAGAAGGAGGCAAAAGCAATCAAATAATTGAAGAGAATTAGGAGGCAGAGATTCAATGCTTGCGAACAAATTTGACAAATGCTCTGAAACAAGGGATCTTCAAATTAACCTTTTCTTCAGGTTTTAGCCAATGCATCATTATAAATGCAGTTACAAACCAAATTTTGAAACATGTACAATCGACCATGGTGGACTTTGCCACACAGAATCCATGCTGTACTATGAGAGTAAACTATCTTTTACTTTACCACAGGTTGACAGCTGTAAACAGACTGGAGGGCCAAGAGTTTCCTTTCTGAATGGGTACCAGGAGAGACTTAGAGATTTCCATTCTTATGCAAATCACAACCTACAATGTCCTAATGCAAGCTGGCTTTTTCTCTGTGTACCTTACTTCCCCTCCCTGCTAACTGGAGCCACAGCATAGCACAATGCAAATTTCCCTTTTCAAAAAAGTGGTAGAGACCCGGAGTGGTTGCAGAATCTCAAAGTGGCTTAAAGGAGGAATAACACATGTACCTGTTTTATCTAGTCTAAAGGGTTAATGAAATGGACATTTTGTGGGATTTTCCATCTCTCCTTGACCACCGCCCTACCACTTTCTTATGCCTACCCACAGCCCTGTGTGCTCAAGGATTTTTGGAAGATAGATGTTGATATTTCTTCCTTAGCTATGTGAATTTATGAGTTCATGTTTTCTTTGTTTAATTTTTGCATATTTTTTTTTTTACTTCATTAAATGAAGAGTTGCTTCCTTTATCCCCTCAGACTTCTTTTTGGAACTCTGGGGCTCTGATGCTTCCAACTTATCATGGTTTTATGTACTTCCTTCAAAAACTATTTCTTTTCATTGTCATTCAGCCATTCAATGTTCAGTTCAAAATTCTGTCTGTCTTTAAAAAAAAGTCTAATTTTCATTATGAGTTTTCTTTTACTCATGTTATTTTATTTTATTATGTTTGGGAGTGGATGTGCACTATGGGCACTCAAGGACTGAGCTACATCCACTTTTTTTAAAATGTTGGGTTTGTGTGATTTCCAGGTTACCCAGACTGGCCTTGAACTTGGGATCCTCTGGCCTCAGCCTCTGAGAGACTGGGATGACAGGTGTGTGCCACCGTGCTTGGCTCATGTGTTAGTTTAAAATGTGCTTCATCTCCAAATGTTTGACAATATTTGTAATGCTCAAAGCTGCTCCCCCTGAACTTTCCGGTGCAGTCATTATCCCCACCTCCCAATCACTTGTCAATCTGTGAACATCCTAGCTAGCTATTGGTTCATCAGTCAGCTTACAAGTATCCTTCACCGTTATTGGTCCCCTGTTAGTCTGGCGGAATTCAAGTGTTTCACGGTAGCTACTCTGCCATCTTTGCTCTCTTGCTTTCTCTCCCACTGACTCACTTTCTTTCTTCTTGCTTTCCACTCTCTCTAGCACACACCCTTTCTGTTTCCTTTCTCTTTTCCTCTCATTTTCTCTCTTACCCTGCAGGGAGAAACTCTGTTTGCTTAATAAACTCCCTTATGTGATTTCCTGTGTCTGGCATGGTTTCCGTGGGATCCCTTACAATATTGATTGTGTTCTAATTATTGATTTGTACCTTTATTTCTTTCTGTATTCTTTAGTGCCATGGATGGAACCCAGTGGTGCTTAATCACTCATTTCCAAACCTAGCCCTTTTTATTTGATTTTATTCTTTTATTATATTATTATTATTAATTTTGAGACAGTGTCTTGTCCAGTTACTAAGGGTCTCACTAAATTTCTGAAGCTGGCTTTGAACTTGGGAACCCCTTGTTTGCCCCATCTTTCCAAGACAGGGAGACACAACTGTGCCTGAACTCTAGCTTACATTCATGATGTTCAGAGAAGAGATGTAACATGATTTCCTATTTTGAACATTGTTGAGGTTTGCTTTAAGTTCCCTTTTATGGTTATGTTTGGTAAACATTTAATATTTGTTCACAAAGAATGCATATTCTTTTGTTTGTTTGTTTGTTTGCAGGGGATTCTGGTGATTGAATCTAGGGCCTTGTGCTTCACAGGCAAGCACTTCATGCACTGAGCTATACCCCCAGACTGTAGAATGCATATTTTGTAGTCGTGGTGTGCAGTGTTGTGAGGATGTCCATTAGGTGAAGGTTGTTCACCATGTAGTTTACTGCCCTTTGTTTTCGCTACATTTTTTTTTTGCCTATTTCATGAGCTGTTAAGGAAAGAGAGTTTTATCCTTTTACCATAATTGAGTCATCTATTTTTCATTTTTTAAAAGCATTCTCATTTGCAGATGGACCCAATAACTTTATTCTGTTTATTTACTTTTATGTGGTGCTGGAGAAGGAATCCAGTGCAACACATGCACATGAGCTAGGTATATGCCCTACCACTGAGCCACAAACCCAGTCCAAGTGCATCAATAAGTCATCTTGGTCTCCCTAACCTGTGGACTGATTGCTTGTCCCCTCAGTTTTGTGTCTGTGTCTGGGAGATAGCTCCAAAGAAGTCTTCATGATTCTGTGGGGACATTTTCCATTTGCTGCTTAGGATGTGTTTCTGTCTCTATTTCCCTGTCTGTCCAACTGCCTGTCTGTCTCTTTCTCTCTTTACTCCCTCCCTCCCTGTTTTTCTCACTTGTAATCCTGGAAGCACAGGATGACTAGATTACCTGGGGGACTTAAACAGGATGCCTCAGTCTTCAAGGGGGAGGAGAGAGGTTGGGTACATTTGGGGCTGACAAACCTTGCACTGAAAGCTTTTACATGAGCACTGACTACTATGTGCAGAACTGAGCAGGGTCACAATGTTTTGAGTTATACAGAAACATAAAAATGAAAGCAGAGATGACAAACTTTCTCCTGATTTCAGTATCCCAAAGTGAATGGTGTATAGGACTAGATAAACAGCCACTGTTTTTGTTTTTGTTATTTTAAGCAAAGACAACCTTTTTTTGGTACCTGTTTCAATTTCTTATTGCCAAGGACCTAAATGTATTTGGGTCTGTTACCAAATGTAAAATGACTCGACTTATGGTTGAAGAAAATGGTTATTTCTTAGGAAGAAAATAAACAATATATTACAAAAGTGGATAAAACCCGCCAAACAGGCACAGTAGATCTAGACAGGGACTGATTCTAAGAGAATGTTCATCTACAAAATTTTGTCTTTAACAGAGAACCCAAAGCCCAAAAAAAGGAAAATCCAACTTCAAAGCAAATTCAACTAATTTTTACATGTTTATCTCTCGAGCCAAAGGAAGTTACTGCAGGAAATGAAGCTGGATTCCAAGGAAAGGTGTTTCAAATCAGAGGCCTCTGGAGATCCCTAAGCTCTTCTTATTGAAAGGATTTTTAAATGGGCTCCATTCAGATATCTGCCTTTTAAATGGGGCTAAAGGGGTCATTTATTTAGTAGTCATCAGAGAGAGGGAGAGAGCTGTGGAAGATGGAGGGGGTGCTGTAAACAGATTCAAACACAAAAATGTAGAAATTATTCTATTTAAGACAGGAGAACTGGGGGTGGTGGCTGTTGTGATTGAGTGGCAGAATGACCTAAAATCTGTGCAGCCAAATAAAAAACAAAAATGGATGAAAACAGCAAGGAAGAAAAGACAAACAATGGAGAGAGGTAAAGGGTGATGGAGAGATCCAGTGAAAGCCAGTGCAGAAAGACAGCTCAGTACAGTCTGGTGCTACTTGATTCTCTCTCTCTCTCTCTCTCTCTCTCTCTCTCTCTCTCTCTCTCTCTCTCTCTCTCTCCCTCTCATTCTCTCTCTATCTCCCTCTACCTCTATCCTTCTCTCTCCCTCTCTCTTATCCTGTCATCTTTTTTTTCATTAATTTAAATCATTGTGGAGTGTCACACAGATAGATTCTGCATCCTGCGGCCTTCCTTCATTAGTCTAGTTGCTCAAGAATTTGGCCTAAATCATGCCACTTTTTCTAGGGACATTACATACCTTTCACCAGATTATTGGGGTATTGTTTCTTTTACTGCTTTTCACCCTTACCTCCCCCTAATCCTTCTCTCCTACTCCTCCTCCTTCTCCTCCTTTTCTTTTTCTTCTTCCACTCCAGGGGAATTGGGGATTGCTTTTTAGTTTAAGAAGAGCTGTGTGTTCCCTTTGGTTCCAGAGACCCTGCTCATGATCATCACAAATATTGTTCCCCATATTTGCCTCCACAGACTCCCAGAAGGAAGAAGCAGAAATGCAAGGCCTTGGTACATTCAAGATGTCTCATGTTCTCACTCAGTTTGAAAATGCTGATCACCAGGCACAGACTTAGCACAATGTGTATCCCAGAGCACAGAAAGTGGCCTAGGAGAAAAATATCTCAAATGTCACAAAATCTAAACCCTCAGTCATAAATGTAATCACATTGTGACCGGAGGCAGACCTTGACGGATTCAGAGAAGACTTTTTTCCTTCACAGACTCAGACGCTATTGGGATCCATTTTCCCAATGGGAAAAAAGAATGGATCTCATTAGAGAGGGAATTTTGGTTTCATAGGGTACAAAGATGTAATCCTTGAAAGCCATATACCTGTAAGAGTTTTGACCATCATGAGCCAGTTGTACAGGTTAAATCTTTAAGTTAGGAGGGTGGTGGTTGTTAAATGCTTGAAACTCTTTGTGCTTATTCTGGGATCCATTGTTTCCCAGAATTTCAATATGTGCTGTGCCTCCATTTAGGGTTAATCTGCAATGGAGGATGGTCTAAGTTTAGGGTCCATTGTTATTAGGTAAGTGTGCACTGAAAGAGGTTTAATGTATGGCCAATTTTTCTTTTCTCACCCTGATCAACACTGTCCCTCCATTTTTCTTGAGGAGCTGTGTTTTAGGAATATTCTTTTCCATAACCCTTCAATGAGGAAGAACGAAAGGGGAATCTTGGGTTGACAAAAAGTCACACAAAAGACAGAGACAAACTGGGTGTTGGTGGGCCACATGGAATTACAATTTCTCTATTTGGGACACCACCGAGCCCTAAGCAGGGAGGATCACACGTTCATGCCAGCCTGGGGGATAAATTGAGACATTGTCCCAAAAGAAAATAAGCCCTGCATTGTGGCTCATGGGTGTCAACCCAGAAGCTTGGCAGGCTGAGACCAGAAAGAGGACTGGCAAGTTCAGAGTCACCCTCAGTCATTTAGTGAGGACCTGCCTGAGAATAAAAAGGGAAAGTGGCTTGGGTTATGGCTCAATGGATAAGCACTCCTGGGTTCAATCATTCTTGTACCAATAAAAGAATGAAAAAAATAAATAAATGTGTGGATGCAGCTCAGGATTAGATCACCCCCAACTTCCATCCCCAGTACTGAAAGAAAAGTTTATGTATGTAAGTATATGTATTTATATATTAAATACTATATATAAATATGTATGTTTGTATATTTGTGTGTATGTGTGTATATATATATTTTTTACATGTTTACATTTATATGAGAGAGAAGGCACTCACTCACTCACAGAAGATACCAAAGCCCCTGGTATTAAAGGCCAAATGTCACCATTACTGCAGAGACATAAGCATGCCACTCTTCTCTTCTGCCAGCCCATCTAAATTAGAGGGCCAAAAATATATACCAACCCCTGTCAGCTTTCCCCCAGCTACTGCCTGGGGGTGGGCACCAGTCGTTTTGCTGACTCCAGATAACCTTAGGCCAATTGCATATCCTCTTGGTGGCGGACCTATTCAAATGCCTGCCCTATCAACAATTGATGGTAGTCACAGTGCCTCCCATGGTGACCATGGGTGACAGGCAACCAATCTGAGTGAGGAGAAACAGGGAGTGAGAACGGGAGAGCACCTGGGCCCCACTACACCAGGAACCCCCAGTTGCACTGCTGTCCTGCAGCCACAAAGGGCCCCTTTCTCTCCCCAGGGGCCCTTCATCTTAGTCTCCTCTAAAATCACAGCCCCTGGGGAAGTCTATGGGGGAGGCATTGTAATAATAAAAATATGTCTCAATCTGTAGCATTTGGTACAGTTGTTGGGTCTGTGGTTGGGGAAAGGCTCTGCCTCATCACTGGTGACCCTCACTGAGGATCCCTTGGTACAAGGACAGTTCACAATTCTGTGGTAAGATTTTTTCCTACTCATCACTTAGGACCTCACAGAAGCCTGTGGGAGTCCTGCTGTCAGGGTCAAAAGACTCTGTACTGCATGTTTGTGTGGCGTTTCATCAGTGCCAGGCACAAAGTGGTGTGCATCTCTGTCAGGTAAGCATTGGAGAAGGGGAGGGGAGAAGGGAGACCAGAGGTCCTGGACTGAGTATGAGAAAACATGTATTAGAGACCCTCCTTGATGTCCCTGGGTAAAAGATGGGACAAAGAAGTCCCTGGTTCCAGAAGGGACTTAATGGGAAAATGAGGCTTTGCTACCAATTCTCCACAGTCACTTTTTGCCCCAACCCTGATGCCTGAGACAGCAGCATCAAATCAGACATTTCTAAACTTAGGGACAACAGAGTCACAAAGAGAACTGGGGCCAGGCTCTTCAGACCTCTAACAGTCAATGGAGACAGAGGTCATTAGGTCAAAGAAAGATTACACTGTGGGACAGCTAGTTCTGAGGGCACCACAATCTGTCTCAATGCCTTGTTTTTCCCCCTCCCCTAGACCATTATGACATCACAAACTCTCAGGGAGAGAGACTGGGCAGGGCACCACACACTGTTGGACACTGTTCCCAGACCAACATAGAGGGAGGACACTGGGGGCTGAAGAGGCAGGAAAAATTTCATAAGACCACAGATCAGGACCAATGTCACATCAAATAAAGAGACAACTGGAGAAGAGTGAGTGCTACATTCACATGAGTACTAAGGATATAAACTATCCTGTGAGTCAGTCTCCATGCCAGAAGTACTAAGTCTTCTGTGCCTTGTGATTGAGCACTCCTCCCCTAGAAGTTTTTAGTCTTCTCTGGGTGCTGTGTTTAATCTATTCTCACACACCATTGGTCAGGGTATTCTCTGTCCTCTGGGAGAGTTCCCCTCTCTCTCCAGTGCTCAGGCCCCTCTGGACATTGTGAGTGGACACAATTTTTGTACCAGTGCTCACTCTCCAATGAGTCATAGGCATATAATTCCCTTAGTAAACTCTCTGGGTGAAACCCTTTTCTGCTAATGTCAGTACATCATCTTTGACCTTACCTGCATATACAGGCCAAAACAACCGTGGAAACTTTAAAGATGTAGATACTTCATCTTTGGAACAACCTCAATATGACTTTGTTGCTGCCATACAAAGAGGCTCCTCATCAATGCCTGAAAATTCAAGACAATTTCAATGGATGTCAATACCCACAGCATTAAGAACATTGTTCCACCAGTCATAGTCCACCATTTCCACACATTTCTTCAATTAGCTGAGATCTTATTAGTGATGTATCGTGACCCATATTTCTGCCATCTCTCTGAGCATTGGATGGAAAGCATATAGTTAATTAGTTTTAGGATCTTTTTCTGATATATCATTGGATGATCTCTTTTGACAAGAGGAAAAACTTCCTAGGACATTGGGTGAGGCACAATGAATACCTTCAAGTGAGAGTGTGAAGTGTGACTAAGGACAATTTTCCATCATCAAGGAGGACATTTTTAGACCTTTTTAATACCACCATTCCCACCATCCATCAGCATAATGAGATATTGGACCAAGGGACACTGTCAAATAGGATCCAAAAGTTCTGACTCCTACAGGAGAGATACTTTTTCCTTAAAAATATCAGCCTCCTCTGAATCCTGCAGTCAAGGACACCTCATCTAAATTGTCTCAGTCTTCTCTGGGTTTTTCCCTAAAACTCTTCTCAACCACCATTGTTAAAGTTTTCTGAGTACTCTGGTAGAGTGCCCCTCTCCTACCATGCTCAGTCTTCTTTGTTTTAGTCACTAATTTTACCTAATCTGTCATTAATTAGTCTCTTCTCAACCCTGTGGGTGAGCACAAGTCACCTGATAATGCTAATTCTAGTATTTTATTTTTTTCCTCTGTCTTCCATTACCATTCACTGCTCATTGTCTATTGGATCTTTTGGGTGAGCACCCCTCACCTAAGAGTGCTCAGTATTCACTCTGCCCTGTTCCAGATTTTCCAAGGCAATCCTTGTTCAGACTCTTCTGAATCCTGTGGGTGAGCCCACCTCTCCTGACAGTGCTCAGTCTTCTCTGGGTTCTGTCCTTAATTAATATTCATACACCATTGCTCAGTGTCATCTGTGTCCTGTGGTTGAGTTCCACATTCCCAACAGTGCTCAGTCCCCTCTGGGTATTGTGGATATACAAACTTCACCAACCTGTGTTCATTCTCCAATGAGCCCTAGGCAACCTGGTTCCCTTAGTAAAGTCTCTGCGTGAGCCCCTTTTGTCTAATGTCAGTATACCTTCTCTGGCCTTACCTGTTTATTCAAGCAAATGTCACTGTGGAAACTTTGAGAGTTGTGGATACTTCCTGTTTGCAACAACCTCCATAGACCTTTGGTGCCTCCATGCAGACAGACTCCTGGCCAAAGCTTGAAAACACAAGAAAATTTCATGGATATTAATTCCAGCAATGCTGAGGAGCCTGTTCCATGACTCAGAGTCCACCAACTCCATAAATTTGCTTCAGGGGCTGAGCACTTATGAGTGATATAACAAGTTCAGGATTGCTAACATCCCACTGAGTAGTGAATAGAAAGCATATATTTCAGTAGTTTCAGGATCATCTCTGATGTGTCACTAGCTATCAACTGTTGACAGTACAGGAAACCTCCTAGTAAATCTCTCAGGCACAATGCGCACATTCAAGGGAGTGAAAAATGTGACCAATAACAACTTCCCATCATCATGGGGGACTTCTACAGACCTTTGAAATTGGATCATTGTCACCATACCTCAGATCAGAGATACCGATATGGCCTGTGGGATACTTTCAAAACTGTTCTAAAAACTCTGAGAACTGTAGGTGAGATTTCCTCATCCAAAAGACCTTCATCTCCTCTGGATCCTATAGTCAAGAACCCCACATCTATATATAGTAAATATATGCAGAGTACTGGAATATCATATGATATTCCATTACCTTCCAGTACTCTGCATATATACTATATATATACTCTTGGTACTCTGCATATATCATATATATATACTCTTGGTACTGCCCTAAATTACCACTCATCCACTATTGTGCAGGATACTCTGAGCACCCCTCACTGATTCATGCTCTGATTCTAATACTCTTCTTAATAATCTCTCTTCAACATGGTTCTGCTTTCTTTGTTTAAGCTGCTATATTTGTCTAACCTGTATTTACTAAGTTTTCTTTGGGTTCTGTGGGTGAGCCCCCATCACCTAAAAGTGCTCAGTCTCCTCCATTTTCTTTGTCTGAGTTCCCTAACCATTCCATGCTCCTTCATTTCTGGGTCTTATTAGTGAGCACACCTCACTTTACAGTGCTCACTCTTCTCTCTGTCATGTTTCAGGTTCTCCAATGCAATCCTCCTCAAACTCTTCTGGGTCCTGTGTGTGAGCACTCCATACCTCAGTGTGCTCAGCATTCTCTAGGCCCTGTCCTTAATGTCTCTTTACACACCAGTGCTCAGGGTCATCTGAATCCTATGGTGAGTGCCACACTCACATACCCGTGCTCAGTTTTACCTGAATATTATTTTGGAGTGCCCCTTACCTTCCAGTACTCTGCATCCTCTTTTTCCTCTGGGTGATCTTCCCTCATTCAGCAGTGCTCAGCATATTCTGGGACCTCTGGGTGAATACCCCTCACCTATCAGTGCTCAGTCTCCTCTGTGCCATATGCTAAGTTCACATAACCAAACTTATTGCAGTCTCATCTGGTTTCTAACTATGATCAAATGTAGTTGAACATTGCACAGCCTTCTCTGGGTCCTGCCAAAAATCTCACCTCATTCACATTGCTTAGGGCACTCTGATTCCTGTGTGTGAGCACTAATCAACCATTAGTGCTCTGATTACAATGGGTCCTCTTGGTGATAGCCCCTCTCTCAGCCTTCTGTGCTTAAATTGCAATTTAAACATAACCTGTCTTCCTTAGTCTCCCTTGTGACCTGCGGGTTAGTGCCACTCACCAAATAGTGCTTAGTCTCCTCTTTTTCTTTTTTCTCATTTAACTAACCATTTCATGCTCATTTTATCTGGGTGATTTTGTGGAAGATCCATCACCTTAGAGTGTTCAGTCTTTTTTGTGTCCTGTTTTAGTTTCCCTAAGGTAATCCTTGCCCACAGTCCTCTGAGTCGTGTGAGTGAGTGCCCCTCACTTTACATTGCTCAGTCTTCTCTGGGTATTGTCCCTAATTTCCCTTCACAAACCATTGCTCAGTGCCATTTGAATCCTGTGGTGAAAACACCTTTCACAGAGATGTTAATTTTTTTTTCTGAATATTGTGTTGGAGTGCCCCTTACCCTCAAGTACACTGTCTCCTCTGTGTCCTATGGGTGAACATCCCAATCCAGTGGTGCCCTGTATACTCTGGCACCTTAAAGTGAGCACCGTCTACCTAGCAGTGCTCTGTCACCTCTGTGACATGTGCTAAGTTCCTATAGCCTAACTTATCCTCCTCTGGCTCCTGTTTGTGATCATAGAGATCCTAACATAGCTCAGTCTTTTCTGGTTTCTGTCTTAATTTCACCTACCCCACCATTACTCATGATCTTTTGAATCCTGTGGGTGACAGACCCTCACCCAACATTACCCATTATTATCAGTGTCCTGTTCTTAATCTCCATTCCCACACCATTAGTCAGGGTCCTCTGAGTCATGTGGGTGAGCAACTCTTCCCCACCAGTGCTCAGTCCCCTGTGGGTATTATTGGAGGTTAGAGTTGCAGCAATAGTGTTCTGTCTCCACTGAGCCCTCAGCAACTTGTTTCTTTGAGTGACATATTTGGGAGGGTCCCATTCCTTATAATGCACCATTTCAGACTTTATCTGTGTGTCAAGGCCAACACTTCTGTGAAATTTTACAGAAATGTGGATACTTCCTGTTCCAAATACCTCAACAGGTCCTTTGTGCTGCCATGCAGATAGGCTCCTCTCCAATGCCTGAAAACTCAAGACAATTTTTAAGGATGTCAATTCCCACAGCACTGGGGACCTCATTCTACCATTCATCATTGACAATTTCCTCACCTTTTATCAAGGAACTGAGGTCTTATGGGTGATGTAGTTCAGACAGGATTTCTGACACTTTTCTGAATAGTGGAAGAAAATATATTTAAGAATTTTCATAATCTTTTTTTTTTCTTTTTTTTTCCTTTTTTTATTGTAAACAAATGGGATACATGTTGTTTCTCTGTTTGTACATGGCGTAAAGGCATACCATTTGTGTAATCATAAATTTACATAGAGTAATGTTGTTTGATTCATTCTGTTATTTTTTCCCTTCCCCCACCCCTCCCACCCCTCTTTACCCTCTATACAGTATTTCCTTCCTCCATACTTGCCCCCCTCCCTAACCCTAACTCTAACCCTAACACTAACCCTTCCCTTCCCCCCATTATGTGTCATCCTCCACTTATTAGCGATATCATTCGTCCTTTGGCTTTTTGGGATTGGCTTATCTCACTTAGCAAAAGAATTTTCATAATCTTATATGTCACTAGTTGCTCCCCTTTGACAAGAGAGTAAACCTTGTAGGATAGTTGAATGAGGCAAATTTCACCCTGTAAATTGCAGTGTGGTATGTGTCCATGGACAATTTTCTGTCAACATGGAGGACTTCTCCAGACATTTGAAAATGCTGCATTGTCAAACCACCTCTAAACTACCTGAGACCATGGCCTGAGGGACTCCCTTGATAAGCTTCCAACGGGTGTGAGGTATCTTGATGAGCACACTTCCTCCAAAAGAAGTCTGTTTCTTCTGACTTCTGTGGTAAACAAAAACTCACTTAACATTGTTCATGCTTCTCTGGGTCCTGCCCTAAGTCTCCCCTCACCCATCATTGCTGAGGGTGTTCTGGATTCTTTGGGCAGTGCCCCTGACCCACAGTGCTTCAATACCACTGGGTTTTCTCATTGATTGCACCTGACCTACTGTGGTTAAGTCTTCTTTGATTAAGCTGCTAAATTCATCTAATCTGTCCTTAATCAGTCTCATTTTGGTCCTGAGTGTGAGTGTCCCTCACTTAATAGTACTCAGTCTTTTCTGTTACTTTATTCTAAGTTCCCTAAACATTCCTTTTTATTCTTCTCTGGGTCAGTTGCGTGAGTGCCCTCAACTAATACTGCTCACTCTTTTTTCCATCTTGTTGTATCTTCC
Organism: Sciurus vulgaris; assembly: GCF_902686455.1. Taxonomy (NCBI): domain Eukaryota; kingdom Metazoa; phylum Chordata; class Mammalia; order Rodentia; family Sciuridae; genus Sciurus; species Sciurus vulgaris. Next base: position 1,318,700 of record NW_027632454.1, read on the forward strand.
TTAAGGCAATTCTTGCTCAGACTTCTCTGGGTCCTGTGGGTGAGCACCTTTCACCTGAGAGTGTTAATGTTCTCGGGGTCTATGCTTAATCTCCCTTCACACAACATTGCTGAGTCCTGTGATGAGTGCCCCTCCAAATAGGTACACATTTTCCCCTGAATATTGTTATGGAGTGACCCTTACCCTCCAGGATCCTGTCCCCTCTATGTGTTCTCAATGATTGCACCTCATTCACTAGTGCTCATTATTCTTCTGGACCACTGGGTTAGCACCCCTCACCCAGCATTACTCATTCTCCTCTGGACCATGGATTCAGTTCCCCTATCTTTTCTCAGCCTTATCTGGGTCCTCTGTGTGAGAATATATAGCCTAACAGTGCTGAACCTTCTCTGGTTTCTCTCTTAAACTCACATTCCCCAACATTGCTCTGGGACTTCTGAGTCCTGTGGTGAGCACCCCTTGCACACAGTTGCTCATTTCCCTGAACACTCTTACCCAGCCCCACCTACATCTGTTCTCAGTCTTCTCTTCTTCAACTTGTTAGCACTCCCTTGACCACCTGTACTCAGGATCCTCTGGTTCCTCTTCATTTGTGCCACTAACTCACCATTGCTCAATTTCCTGTGAGTTTGTGAGTGAGAGCCCTCACCTAGCAGAGCCCAGGATCCTCCCTGTCGTATGCACAACCCAGTTGTCCTTCAATGCAGTTTTTCCTCAGTCACCCCTGGTGTGTAACACTCTCTCTAGTGTTACTTCTTTATGAAAATATTGGTAGAAACTTCTTCTTGCTCCCTGGGCATCCTTGATCTTTGTGGCTTAGTGAGTCTTTCCTGTCTTGCCTGTCCCTGGTGAAGCTGGTTGTGGGATTGGTTCTAGGCTCCTGTTTGAAATTCTGTGCTGCTTTCTTCACGTGTGGGGCAGGAGTGCTTCTGAACACATGGTGCACTTCATAGCCCATCTTGTGGTGGTTCATGGAGACAATGGACCACCGGGCTGTTCTCTCACTTAGTGTATATATCTGAGTCTGCTGACAGGCTTTCTGCAGGGTGTCTTTACTAGCTCGGCCAGGTCTGACTCCTGAGGTTCAGCACAGGCCTGAAGCAGAGATTTCCTACACCCACACCTGAGCCTCCCTCTGCACAGGCTGCATTATTCCCAAAGCCCTCCCTGTCAAAGGCTTGAAGAAGGGTCTCTGTTCTCCTCTCAGGCCCTCTTGTGGTCCTTCAAGGACCCTGATTCAAGCTGATGAAAGCCAGTGTCCTCCTCATGACCAGCCTCCTCATTTTCCTGGACTCTTTTCCAGAGTGGTCAGCTGCTCCCAGCAAAAAGTCCTGGACGTTGAGTGTGTGTTCTCCTTTCCCATGTTTAGTTCCAGTGTTTTGAAATCATTCTCGTGTTGTACTCTGTACCCAGTGGGAGGAGCAGCACTGAGGAGAGCTACAGAATCCCAGGCCAAGCACGTGTGTTGGATAAAGTTGTGTTTTGACTGGATGGAGGCCTTCCTTGGTTCTGAGCCTCTCCCTGTGCTTCTCCATGCCCCCAGGCCTACTGGAACTTCAGAGGCCCCCAGGTTCCCTCACCTTCACCTACCTGGGTTTGAGTGGATGTCAGTCACCAGACTCTCTGAGAACTGTTCTGAGCTCATTATTAACTTCCCTGATGCAGAGGATGTGTGACCTGGGCTTCGCTAATTATCTTAAGACACCATCTCTCCATAGTGGGTTCCAAGGATCAAGTGCTGATCACCACCTGTTTTCGGTTGTCTGCATGTCTGAGTCTATAGTTATCTGATGGTGGCCATGGCACACCAGGGACAAGGTCAGGCTCATAGGAAGTGTTCACTGTTCTCTATTCACAGAGGCTTCCCCTGAACCATCACTGACTGATAGGTCAGTACAATTCTGTCAAGAATGGTGGTGGATATTTTCATTTATGAATAACATAAAACAAATAAAAGAAACATTTGTTGTATTCCACTCCTTTTTGCAGTAAAATTGTCTCTTCCTGGTGAAATGGCTCCTAGATTGGGGTGCAGGAAGCAAATTCTAGATACACTTTTCCACATTATTAACTTTTGCTCAATTACTGTATTAAATGGAGTTAATGCAATAAAGAATACACAAGCCTACAGCAGGCAGTGGCTGACAATTTCTGTGTTGTAGATGCCTCATGTGATCTGGGTTGGGCATGGGCAGGAAGGGAACTGAATACAGCAGTGTCATGTTTTTCTGTGAATTTGATTCAGGTGAATCCAGATTATGGATGATAGCCAAACTGGGTGACTGTGGATGTGACTCAGTTGAGTCCTGAGCAGAGCAGGGATGATAGCAAGACTGGGTGTGTGTGAACATGACTCAAGATAGTAATAAGCAGAGATGATAGAAAGACTGTGTGCAGTAATCCTCAGGTTGGTTGTTTGAGAACAGAAGGCCAGAGAAGCTTCACTCACTTTCTCCCTCTGAAACTCAGAGTCTGCTCACATGTCCAAGAGCTCAGCTCTGTTCATAGCCAGCACTGGCTTCTCTAAACAGTTTACCAGGCAAACAATACATCTAGGAATTCACAGCAAAAATGAGTTGGTTTGGCACAAGACTCACTTCGTCAATATTCCAGCTCTGAAGCCTCCTCCAGCCACTGCATTTTCTGCTCCCCACCAAGTTCCAGAGTGCTCCCCAGTCTCCTCCTACCCTGTTTGCCCTCCTACTGTTTTTCTCCTTTGGCCTCCGTAGTGTTTCCTTCTTGAGAAACCCAAATCTTGTGCAGAGCCGGGCTTTGGCTCTGCTTGCCTCTTCTGGACCTGAAGTCAGATCTTTATAATATCACACTTTTTTAACATGCAGAGCAATCCACAGGGACTTCAGCATAAAGAGAATTCACTGAATACAGAAAGGAAAGGGACAGGTATCCACCCTTTTGAGTCCTGAGGACCAGGCCTGGCAACATAAATTCAAGCAGGGCCAGGAGATTAGATGGCACACTCTTCATGGGCAAAGGTCTTTCTTAAAATCAAAATACCAAATTCCAGTGAGGAGGAGTTGAAAGGACAATTCCAAACATATATGTCCTAGGAGCCAGTGGGAAGAACTTGGAAAGCTCATTGGAAATTGGCGAAGCACATGCCCCAGCCCCAAGCTCACCATCCTGCGGTCACTGATACAGACAGAGCAATCAGATGAAACTGCCACTGGACCACATCTAGAAATTTTGAAATTCTTGAAAGGGGAGGAGGAGGTGTTCATGCATAAGGCAAGATGTGTCCATGAACAGTGCAGTACAACACGATGTGGAAATTGTTTTTCAGACCAGGGAGGAAGCTCTCCAGTGGTGAAGAGTGAAAATGAAGCAGCAGAGAAACTGGATGCAGTAAAATGTCACAGTTCAACTGCAGAGAACAACTTGGGAGCTGGAGTAGGTACTGTGGGATGGACTCTGCCAAGGCATCCATGGCTTTGCACATGTGTGGTTCTGCAGTTTGACCATGGATTTGTGTGCATTTGTGCACAGGTAAGTGGTAGTGGAAGACTTTGACATTCCTAAGCTAGGTCTCTTGGGAACATTTGTTTGTATGCTGCACGATAGACAGTAGTTGCCCACAAGGGGTTCTGCTCTGCCTGCTTTCCTCTTCCTAGAGAGCTCTTCATTGCTTTCTTCCAGTCTCTGTAGCACTCTCTCAGCAGTCCTGGAGATTCTTCTGAACAGTCAAATCCCTCATCCCTGCCCAGGCCATGACTGTGTGCCAACTCCAAATGGACACAGCCACAGAGCTGGCACCATCACCCTCGAGGCCAGTTTCAGACCTCATTCAGGACTGAACCCAGCCTCGACAATTTGAGTACAACACCTAAATAAAACCAGGGCAACCCCATTTGGAATCAACCAGCAGAGCTCAAGTGACAGTTGTGTGAGGGGCAGGGGCAGATGTGTGAGGCAGGGTGAGACTGGTGCTTTTGGGGACTCACCTCCTTAACTGGAGGTCTGGCATCATTCTGGGCCCTGATGCTGGCTCCTGACATATCCATCTATAGATGTTTAAGAATAAGCATGCATTTGTTGATTTGAGGTACTGTGTGTTGATTCCAGGGGTTCTCTTCCAGTTTTTTTTTTTTAATTTAAAAATAGGGTCTCACTAAGTGGTCCAGGCAGCCCTCAAAAATGGAATCCTGGATCCTCAGACTCCTGGTAGCTGGCATTACTGACATGGCCACTGCACAATGCTCTGTGGATGTTGAAACCTCATGACCACACTCAGACAAAGACTCATGCACACTGCAGGGTGAGGTCTGAGATCTCTTGTGTAGCACTTCTGGCAGGTTCTAGATCTTCTGAGTCTTTGAAGGACAGTGTAGGCTGGGTCATTTTTTGTCTTTGGCTGGGAATGTGGCTACAGATTTTGCTCCTGCTCAGGTCTGAGATAGTTTGTCCAGTACATTGGTGAAATGGACAGAATTATGGGGTCCATAACTAGAGAAAAAAGTGGTCTGACCCTGATGGATTGAGGAATGACAGTGACTTGAGGCACTTCTGCCCTGGCAGGGAGGAAAGGATTATAGTGAAAGTTCAATGGAAATATATGCCTCCCTCCAGATGCAAAGCAGTGTGAACTCTTGGTAAACCCAGATGGTAGGAGTGTCTGGACCTCCCTGTAAATGGCCTGACTGAGCACTGCCAAGTCAGTGGGTCAAGTACTTGTCCATGCTGGTTACAGGTGGAGTTGAGCATCTGTCATATGCCTTTCTGATTAGCATTGACAGTGGAATGTGTGAGGCATTGCTGCTTTCTTTTGCCTCCATCTCTCTACTTGCAAGGCACATAGATGTCCCATGTCTCAGGGTGCTTTTCTTGAGTGGGGTACATGCATGACATTATTTCCTCCTGCCTCAACTTCTCCTCCTTACCCAAGGTTTTCATGGCAATGTTGTTATTACAATAAAGAAAGAATTTAATTCATTCTTTGGAATGCTTTCCAATGACCCTTGGTGTGATGTAGTAGCCAGGGTCACCTGGTCACTATGCCAATGCCTCATTGACTTCACAGTTGGGCCACCTGGGAGCCTGATGCCATTTCAGAGATAATTCCAACTAGAACTGCAGGAGTCACATGAATGAAGAAGTGGATGAGGAAGAGAAGATGTGGGAGCTTTCAGCTCCACCTTTAGAGAAATTGTCTGGTTTTGGGACTGCACCCAGGTGTATGTACCCAAGGGTGGATGAGGAAAGGGTGGGGCTCAGATAGAAAATCCATGGAGTCACACAGGTTTGGGAGGATGGTGAGTGAGACAGTGCATATATCTGAGAAATTGCTGTGAGCCCAACATTCTCACAGATATAACAGGGACATTCATGCTGGACACCCACAGAGCTCTGGGAAAAGATCTGCTCCATGAAGTGAATGGGGGTCCTGGGCTCTTGGACAAGACAGAGACTGCAGCCAGAGTACCTGAAGCCTGTGAAGTGTAAAAGGGTAGGTTCTGACCATGTCCACTCTCCACTGAAAGCCCTCCTGCTGCACCACTGCACCCAACCCAGGCACGTGTTTCAGGATTACAGGTTATGATAAGTTGAATAATCACTTTGTCTGAGCCTGTTTTGGTGCTTACTTTGTCTAAAAGCATCTTTTCCACTGACTCCTACAGTTGTCACTTCCTCTTTGAGAAGGGACCCATTCAGACTATGGGAGCTTACATGTCCATCCAGGCAAAATGGACCCAGACTATTTGGTGGACAATCAGCAATGTCTTCAAAAACAGTTGCTCAGGAGGGAGAAATTTTGATAGTGAGGCTATCCAGGTTCTGACACTACCAAACCAGGCACTATCCAGGCTTCCAAGCAGATTCCCCAGCCATTCACTATGGAATCCTCTAGGCAGCTCTGCTGCTGGCTCTTCACAATCCCAAACTCTGCATGTCCTTGAGGGGAACACCACAACAACCCCACTTGAAGAACCAGATGTTAGGGAGCCCCACAACCCTCAAGACTGCAGCATGGATTAGAGAGAAGTTGGTGACAAGGTTCGATTAAAATGAAACAATTGCAAAGAAACTCCAAATTGTTTCTTTGTCCGTGCCTGACTTTTGCTTCCAAGGTTCCAGTTCCCTGCCGGCTACCATCCCATTCCCAGGAGGAAAGCTTGGAATGACTAAGTCCTAGCCCAGGAAGAAAGGCAATGCTGGGGGCACTGATGTGTTCTTTACATGTCTCTGGGGTTCTCCTGGTTCTGATCATTTGTAAGACAGTGCTGCTGTGGATGGTGTTGACAGGTCAGTTTCTTCCTCACTTTGGTCAAATTGTGATTAAATTCATTTTTTCTCTAATTTCTGATCCTGGCAAGGTCCTATTCCTGTCAGTAAAGACACCAGATTCTTTGGCCAAGGGAGACAAAAATCCTCCCCAGTGCTTGCTTCCCTGTGGGGACTCCAATGGGTCCCCAACCTGCTGACCCTCAGCCCCACACTGAGGAACTTCTCATGTCCAGTGCACAGCCAGTAGTCATTAGCAGCCTAGGACTGGGGTGTCCCGCTTGTCAGTGTCTCCTCAGTTCCCTCCTGGGTTCCACACCCTCCTTCTCCCTGTGCCAGGCTCCACAGCAATTCCTGCTAATGATCTGCAACCCGCACGTCCCAGCCCACACCAAGCTTCTCCTGGTCTTCAGGGTAGGTTGCTGGGCATAGTAAGGGCTGGAGAGAGAGTCTGGAGGGAAGGGATTGTAAGCCAGGATGCCCACCCCATTCTTAGTCTCCCCTCCTCAGTTCTGCATTGTGGGAATCTACATATGGAGCTCAGCCCAGGATAGAAATGGAAGGACTTGGGGCAGAGTCCTTGTGTGGGAATTCCATGGACCTGGCCAACAGATGGACAGTTTGTGTGGGTGAGGGGTTATTGGACTCCACAAACTTAATTGGAAGGGATGCTGAGTCATGGGACATGGCTCATTTCCTGTGGACATCCAGGTGTGTCTGGGCTGAGTGGCATTACCTGGGCTGGGACATTGGCCCTCAGTTTATCACTCAAGGCCACTTTCAGGTATGGTTCAGTAAAGTCTGGCAGGGAGCCACAGGGGAGCTGAGTCCCTTCTCCAGATTTCAAGGCTCCCTCAGGGACTCCCCACAGTAGAGAAACCTGATCTGCCATCGAACACACGGGATACATGTCGCACATCTTTCCCAACACTGACCATGTGATGAGCAATGATAATCTCCAGTAAAATCAAAGAAAATTGTGGGTGGGTAGTAAAGTTTGTGTACATGATATGTGTATAGTGTGTGAGTGGATGTACATGTATTGTGCTTGCTGTGTTGTGGGCAGTGGGTGCTATACATTTTGTGTGTTATTTGTGTGTTCCTGTGTTTTAGTGTGTTTAGTGACTGTGTGTGATGTGAAGGAGGTGTGTCTGCATGTTGTGAATGCAGAGTGTTGTGTTGTGTTGTGAGTAAATTGTGTGATATGTAAGGAAGTGTGTGTGCATGTGGCAGGTGCTGTGTTTTCAGGTCTATGTTGTGTGATGTATAAAGGATGTGTGTGCTGTGTGACTTGATGCATGTTGTGTGATGTGCAAGGAGGTTTGTGTGCACTTGCTGTGTGCTGTGTTGCATTCTGTGTGTTATGTGATGTGTAAGGAGGATTTTTACATATGGTGTGTGCTTTGCATTGCATTTAGTGTGTTGTTTGATGTGTAAGGGTGTGTATGTGCAAATCATGTATGATGTGTGTTGTAATGGGAGTGTGCTGTGTGTTGTATGAAAAAAATATGTGTGCCCGTGGTATGTGCTGTGTGTTTCATTGTGTATGTTTTTTGATCTGTAAGCAGGTGTGTGTTCACGTGATATATGCTATTTTTCATGTAGTGGTTTTGTCATGTGTTTTGTAAGAATCTTGTTTATATGTGGTGTGTGCTGTGTTGCATCATATGTGCTTTGTAAAGTGAAGAAGCTTTGTGAATATATGGTGTGTGCTGTGTATTGCATTGTTCATGTTTTGTGATATGTAAGAGAGTGTGTGTGCCTGTGGTATATGCTGTATCATGCTGTAGTGGTTTTGTGATGTGTAAAGGAGGTGTGTGATGTGGTTGTTCTGTGTTGTGTTTTATATGTTCTGTGCTATGTAAGGAGTTGTGTGTGCACTTGGTACATGCTGAGTTGCACTTTGGGTATTATGTGATATGTAAAGAGTTGTGTGTGCATGTGGTGTGTGCTATGTGTTTCACTGTGTGTTTTGTGATGTGTAAGGAGGCAAGTGTGCATGTGATACGTGCTGTTTGTTGTATAGTGGTTCTGCAGTGTGATGTGTAAGGAGGTGGTTTACATGTGGTGTATGATGTGTGGTATCATGTGTTTTGTATTGTGAAGAGTGTATGTACATGTGTTGTGTGCTGTTTTGCATTTCATGTGTAGTGTGATGTGTAAGGAGGTGTATGTGCATGTGGTGAGTGCTGTGTTGCCTATTATGTGTTAGGTGATGTGTACGCAGATATGTGTGCATGTGCTGCATGCTGTGTTGAGTTGTGTGTTGTGTGATATGTAAGGAGTTGTGTGTGCATGTGGTGTGTGCTGTGTTGTGTTGAGCCTGTCGTGTGATATGTAAGAAGGTGTGAGCTCATGGTAACTGTTGTGTTGAGTTGTGTGTGTTAAGTGATGTGTAAGCAGGTGTGTGTGCATGTTTTGTGTGCTATGTGTTCTGTGATGTGTAAGGAGGTGTGTGTGAACATAGTATGTTCTGTGTATTTTGTCCCTCAATTCGAGATGACTGGGCTTTGCAGTGCCCGGCCCTCAGTATCACCCAGCGCTGTTGCCACCTTGCCCTATTGTGGCCCAGAGTAGTTCTGACAATGACATTACCCATGTGCCTGTGTGCACAGGACAGTTTGAGGCAGACAAGAAAGCCCTGAGCCTAACATATAAGTCAAGGCCAGAGCCTTCTCCACAGAATTCCAGTGTCCAGATGGCAGTGGGCTGGTAGGGCCAGAGCCCAGGTGGAGCGTGACTTCCTGTACCCAGTGGAGCACAGAATGGATGCATCCTGCCCTCTCTGTGGCAGTTCCAAAAATGCCACCCAGAACCCTACTCACTCCAAGATCTGGGACCCGAGAAGCTTGTTCCTATGGCACTTGAAAGGCAGAGGATTGAGGACCATGCTGTACACTCAGTGGCCATGTTGGTAGTATTTGGAGTCTGACATTGCAGCCTCCAGTGCCCACACACAAAAGAGAAAACTGGAGTAGGAAGTCAGGGTGCTCACAGCTGGCCAGTGACTCTGACAGAGACCCTGCACACACCAGGAGCTGCTATCCAAACCCTCCCTCTCTTGTTCCACCATGAAAGCCTCTCAGCTGAAATAGAGGGTGGCTCTGGTCCAGGTTCCAGAAGGGCATCCCAGGGGGCATTACATCCGGTGGCTTCATCCACAGCAATCAGGGTGAAACCTACTCAAGTGAAGGTATCTGAACAGGATAGGGCTAGAGGGTCACTACTTTGTGTTTCAATGCAAGGGTGCTCTCTAATGAGAAGAATGTCTTCTTTCTCCATGTTTATTCTTTGTGTCCAATGGGCAGCCCCAGAACACCTACATACTAGATTTGCCATGGGGTTTGGAGAATAGATGTGGGTGGAGACACCACCACTGACACCCCAACAGCTGCCCACCAGCTTTGCATATGCCTTTGCAACCTTTCCTACTGACTCAAAGTCCTGCAGTTTTTTTGTGGACTTTGCAGAGAGGGTTCCATGACTGAGGGCAGGGGCCCTGCCTCTGCCCAGAGGACAGTCTGAGCCCCCATCCAGGTGGCAGATTGGGCACTGGCCCAGAGGGCAGGGCATCTTGCCAGGGACAGCTGGGGCATGGAAAATACAGCATGGGAGTCAACAACCAGGCCAATTTCCCAAAAGACTCTGTCCTGCCCCTATATCCAATCAACTCTGAAGAGCTGGACTCAGGCTTTGCCCCAGGATGAAGACCAAGCACCAGACAGACGGTGCTGGACCTTCCATGCAGACAGGGTGCTGTTCAGTCAGGGCCTGGTAAAACCTAGTGATTTTCTCAGCATGGGTGTGCCTCAGGCAGCAACAGGTAGAAGTCCACCAGGACTGCTTCCATGACTTTGTTCCCACAGGCCACCTGTTCAAGGCCAATCACCAGATTGTGCCCCACTGAAGATAAATTAGGTAGAAGATGGGGCCTGGTGGAGGTTCAGGGCCATGAGGAAAATCCTTGAAGAAGACGGTGGGACATAGGCTTGTCCTGCTTCTCTCTTGTATCCCAGACATGCTGTGGGGTGTTTGCCCTGCCATAAAATCCTCCATGATGTGCTGCCTCATCCCAGGCTCCAAGCAGCCTTGAACTGATGTCTTTTAAAACTCAGAGCCAAAGCAAATCCTTCCTCCTGCAGGCCTCTGGCATTTTGTTACAATCTGGGAAGCTGGTTTTTGCCCTCCACAGCAGTCTCCCTATGCCCAATACTTTCTGTCAAAACCACACAGTCAGAAGTAAGAAAGGACCTGGGGGACTCTTGAAGATGGGTCATGCCCAATCTGTCCAACAGAAGAGAGGAGGAGCCTGGTTGACATAATCATCATAAACAGTTCACATAGAAGCAGAGTGCAGAGTGTGGACAGGCCCTCGACTCAGTTGCATGTCACCAAGCTCACTCCATTTCAGAGCAGTAACCCATCCTGATTCTACACATGTAAATTTCCATAATGGAGAAGACATGGGCTGATGCTATATTATAAATAGGGGTTGCTGGGCAGGGTTGGCAGGAAGACTTCAGGAGAATGTTCCAGGGTGTATCCTGGTGAAGGTTTGGAGTGTCCTTAATTGAGGGTTTTTCTGTTTCCCATTCCTGTTACTCTTTCTTGTCAGTGGTGAGAAGAGAAGCAGGAACCATGGCAATACCAGAGAATTCAGAGAAATATCTGGAAATGAGGGAAGTGGGGCTCAGGATAAAAGTGCAAAAATACAAGGTGGAAAAAATAAAACTTTTAAGCAAATGGTGCTCTGAAAATTAGATTCATATGTTAAAAAAAAAAACAAAAAAAAAAAACCTCATCCATATCTCTCACATTGCACCACAGCCAACTCCAGTGAATCAAGGACTTAGAAATTTAAGTAGAAGCTCTACATCTGCTTAAAGATACTGCAGGCCCAACACTCCAACATATTGACAAAAGCATCAACTTCCTAAACAAGACTTTGAAAGCACAAGAAGTAAAATGAAGAAATAATAAGTGGGATGAAATCAAATTTGAATACTTCTGTACAATAAGGGAAATAAGAAAGTGAATAGAGTCTACAAATGTGATAAAATATTTTCCATCTGCTCCTCAGACATGAAATTAATATACAGAATATAAAAAGAACTAAATAAAAGGAACCTCTCCAATTAATAAATGGGCAAAAACTCTAATCAGGCATTCTTCAAATTAAGAAAAACAAATGGCCAACATATATGTGAAAATATGTCCAACATGTCTAGCAATCTGTGAAATGCAAATAAAAACTCCATGGAGAATAAAGCCAATTAGTATTGTGCCCTTGCTCTTTTTCTATACTTCAATAAAATTTTTAAATTCAAAAGTGAATAAATGAAGATTTTTATCTCACTCCACTTACAAAAGCATTATCAAGAATAATGTGGGAATCCACATATCAGACAGAACATTTGAGGGGAGAAAGGAAGAATAAAATTTATTGAATTAGAGAAAGGAGGATTAAGGGAAAGGAAGTGGATGGGAATAGGACAGACAATAGAATTAAAGAGACATTATTTTATCATGTTTCTATATGAATACATGACCCATGTAACTCCATATCATTTATAGCACAAGAATGGAAAGTTACATTCCATGTGTTATAATATGTCAAACACACACTACTGTCATGTATATCTAAAAAGAATTTTAAAACATAACAAAGGAAATAATGTGGGGGAAGTGTCCACTTATGCAGTATTTGTTGGGTGGCATATAAGTATAATCATTCTGGAAAACTGTATTACTATCCCTTTCAAAACTTGGAACGGGAGCAATATATGATCCAGTTTTTCTACTCTTCAATAAATATATGTAAAGATCAAAAATCAGCCTATTATAGAGACACAGCCTTATCAACATTTATAGCAACACAATTCACAATAATCAAATTACAGAACCAGCCCACACCCACATACCCATCAATAGACTAATGGATAAAGAAAATATGGTTGTACATACAAAATGGAGTTTTACTAAATCACACAGAAAAATAAAAAGATGGCATTTTGTGGAAAATTGATGAAACTGGAAACACAATTCTGTGTGAAATAAGTCACACGCAGAAAGCCAAGGGTCAAATATTTCCCCTCATATGTGAATGTCAGATAAAATAATATAAAAGGAGGATTCCAATAAAAATAAAAGAGCCATATGTTGAGTAGAGGAAGGGTTTATATGGAAGAAGGAAGGAAAAAAATTGAGATGAAAAGTAGAATATAACAAACCAAACTCTCTTATGTACACATATGAGTAAAGTACAGTGAAGTTCAATTTTAAGTATATCTGTAAGATGATGATTTAAAAAAATCTATAAATGAGGTCTTCCTTGGGTCATAGGGAGCAGCTTCCCCTGAGGACCCTGCCACAGATTCCCATAGGTGTATTCTATGGGTGCCTTTGCTGCTCATGCCCATGCCAACCACCGGAGGTCTCTTACCCTGGTGCTCCTGCTGTAGGCACTGCTACCACAGTCCAGAGGTATTCTCTTGGGGAAGTCCTTCCCCTGATGTCACTGCCACAGGTGTTGTTGCTGCTGTTGTCACTGTCACGGTTGTCATCACCCAGAAGTCTGCTGACCTCGATGCTGCCTGGGATCCCAGGTTGCCATGTTCACTACTGATACCACTGCTGCTACCACTGACAGCACTGTCATTAAAGCCACTGAAAATCACTGGAGGCCACCTGAAGGTCTCCACTCTGGGCTCTGTTGTAGCTGCAGCTACAGCTGACCTCAGTGCCACTGCTATCTCATTGCCCTCACCTGCTGCCATCACCACTGACATCTATAACTGCTGCTGAACCCCTGCCAGCTGCCACCATCTACTGCTGCTATCACTTTCACATTTGCTCAGAAGTTCACTGCCAGGGAGACATCAGGGTTGGTTGCACATGGTCACATCCATTTTGAGACTCTGGCCAGAACTTGGGGTTTCATTGGGGTGCCAGAGTGTTTTGGTACCACAGTCATATAGGGTTGCACTTGCCCCTGTCTGGGGACACTGGCCAGGAAGTAGAGATTCAATGTTGGGGTACCTATAGTTTTGGCTACAACTGGGGTATTTCTTCTGGAAATGCAGGTTGTTGCCATCTAGTTACTCTCTCAGAATTACTCATCCCTGGTGGTCTATTTAAAAATTCCAGTTGCATTGTGATCTTGATATTGCTTTGTGGTAAATCCAGAACATTTCTATGGCCTGAGAAGCCTCTATGACCTGTGCAATCTTTGAAAATTGTGTAGAATCTAGGACTTAGTACCCATTTTGACCTGAGTATAATTAATGATCTATTAGAGTTTGTAAAATGAGTAGCACCTATTTCCTATGTAGGACCTAACAGTAGTGTAGCTTCTGTTGCTCACATATCTTCTACCACCACTATAGAATATGTTAACAGGGTAGCCTGTATGAAAACTCTGACTTTGAAGACTCAAAACTTGAATATACTCTATGACCTGAAGTGCCTCTATTGACTATGTTGCTTCTATGACCTACATAAACATTATGACCTGAGTAGCCTCTTAACTGCTTAAGCCACTGTAGGCTGCAACTCCTTTATATTTTGAATAGTCTAAATAACCTGAAAATTCTCTGTGATCTGCATAACTTTAAAATGCTGAGGAACCTAAATGACCTCAATATGTTTTTTGACCTCTGTAGCCACTATAATTTTTATATTCTCCATGGCCTAAGTAGTCTGTATATACTGCAGTGTCTCTAAATTTCAGTATCCTATATCATATGAATAGCCAGTATCACCTTCATAACATTTATTCCCTGAGTATAGGCAAAATGCTCTACCAAGTGTGTATGGTTTTAATAAACTAAATGACCTTAGTAGCCCCTATGTTCTGCCTAGTTTCATGACATGCACATCCTGTATTATCTGAGTAGGTTGTATGAACTGGTATCTTTTTAGTCAGTTTTTGCTGCTTCAATTTAAATATTCTGACCTGAACAATTTTAGAGTTAGAATAGTTTATTAGGTGTCTTTATGGCTGAAGATGCCTTGTTGATTTGAGTAAACTCTATTACCTGAGTAGCTCTATGGCCTAATTAGCCTCTATGACCTGTGTGACTTTTGTAGCTGAGTAAACTGAATGACCTAAGTAGGCCCTAGGAAAATGGAAGTTTCTATGATGAGCAGAGATTCTATTCTCCACACTTCTTGTTTTAACATTGCAACTTAGGCTTGAGCAGCCCAAATAACTTTTGTTAACTTTCTATGTACTTCATAGGCTCTATGGCATGAATTGACCTGTGACCTAAAATACCTGTGTATTTTAAAAATCCTCTATGACCTGCATAGTATCTGAGTACTGGATAGCCTCAATCATCTGCACAGTCTCTATGACCTGCATAGCCTTAATGAACTGAGTACTCTAAATGACTTCAGTTTTTCTATGACCTCCATTGCAACTATAATCTTTGTGATTCCTATGGGCTGAGTATTTATGCACTGTGTAGTTTCTATGATCTTTGTAGCCAGTATCTCCTGAGTAACCTGCATGACTTGTATAGCCTTTATAACTAGAGTAACATAAATGATCTCCCTAGACTATAGGGGTTTATTAACTGAAATTAATTTAGTATCCTTATAACCTGCATAGTTTTATGACCTGTGGAACTTATCTGATTTGGGTTGTTTCTATGGCCTGTTTACCTTCTATGACCCAGGTAAATTCCATGATCTGTGTAGCCTCATGACCTACAAAGTTTCTATTTCTTGAGTAGCTTGTAAAATATATGCAGAGCCCCTATGGACAGCATAGCCTCTATGACCTGCTAGCCTGTATTTTCTACAATGGTTTTATGTATGCATGATCTCTGAGGAATGAATACCCTATTGCCTTGTAGTCTCTTAGGACTGGAGACAAATTTTAACCAGGTTATTTTCTAAGACCTGTGTAACTTCTGTGACCTTTGAAGCTTCTGTAGTCTAAGTAAATTCTGTAGTTTGTGTAGCATCTATTTTACAAGTAGAAAAAATTTGCCTACCCTGTATGACCTTAAGAGGGTAGCTGCCACAACTTTCTTGACTTGAGTACCCTGTGGAACTCAGTATCACTAGAAATACATTAAGCTCTGTGACCAGCATAGCTGAAATGACCTGTGCACCGTCTATGACCTGATCAGCTCTTAGGACCTGAGTCACCTTAACGTCTTACATAGCTTCTATATCCTGAGGATCTTAGGACCTGAGTATCCTCAACGTCTTACATAGCTTCTATATCCTGAGGATCTTCTAGGACCTATGTACACTCTTGGTACTGAGTAGCATCTGTGACCAGTAAAACCTCAGTGACCTTCATGGACTGTGTTATTGTGTAGCTTCAGCGATGTGCAGAACATCTTTGGTCTGAGAATTTTATATGATCTGTTTAACCTCATAGCCTGAATAGTCTAAATGACCTGAGTATCCTCTTTGACTTCAGACTCCACATTTATCAGAGTAGCCACAATTGAATGAATAGTTTGGATGACCTCATTAGGGTCTAATAACTGTAGAGACTGCATGGTGTGTGTAACCTTTACAGCCTGAGTAGCCTAAAGGACATTAATAGATGTATGACTTATTATACTCTATGACCAGTATAATCTCCATTGCCTGAATATCCTCTATTAAATGCATGTACAGTGTCCTGTCCTGTCATCTTATAACTTGTGTGATCCATTACAATCTACTGAGTATTCACTGTAGCCTGCCTACCCTCCATCACCAGAGTAGTCTATCTTCTACATACTTCTGTGAATTGTATGTGTTCAATGACCCAAGTAGTCTCTAAAATGTCCATAGGCTCTTTGAACTCAGCAGCCTTGATGATCTGTGTAGCTTCTCATCTGAGTAGCACCCATGATATGCCTAGATTCTATGGCATGAGTAAATTCAATTGCCTTAATACCTTCTATAATATTAGCAGCAGTATTAAGAAGTGTTGCATTTTGAACACCATAACCTTTATTGCCTTTATAGCCTTTATGGACTGTGTAGTCTCTTGAATCTATATTGTATTTAGGGTCTCAGAGTCTTTGGTGATCCCTATAGCATCTGTGAACTGAGTAGATTTTATGGCCTGCACTCTATGACATGAGTAAACTTTACATCCTGAGTAGTCTTTAGAATCTGCACGGTCACTGTGACCTTTGGAACTTCTGTGATGTGGGTAGCCTGAACGACCTGTGGAGCTCTTATTACCTGCCTAGCTTCTAAGGTCTGAGAAGCTCCCATAATGTGCATTTACTCTATGACCTGAATATCTCCTAAAACCTTATTAAATTATGTATTCAGTAAAGCTACTATTGCCTAAGCATTCTCCTTAATTGCATTACACTCTATGATGTGTGAAGTTCTTGTTATGCATAGCCACTAAGGTCTGTGTAGCCCCTATGGCCTACAAAGCCTTGATAGCCTGATTGTTATGCATTCACATTTGTCCTACATATAATCTTTGACCCATATCTCCTACATATCCTGTGTAATTTCTATGCCCACAGAGACTAAAGTACCCAATTTACCTCCAAAACTTCAATAGCCATTTTGACCTGCTTAGCCTCCATATTCTGTGTAGCCTCTATGACCCAAGCAACCTGAATTACCTGTGTAAATTTTGTGACCTAATTGACTTCTATAACCTGAGCATCATATACAAACTACATAGCTGCTGTGATCTGGGTAGCTTCTGGAACCTGGTACCCTTCATAGACAGAGTACCCTCTGTGGCCTGTGTCATCTCCATGGCCTCAATTGCCACCTTTAAATGAGAAACTTCTATGAGTTTGCTATCCTACAAAAATGTACAGTCTCCATGATGTTCTTAGCTTCTGTGTCCTGAGCATTATATATGAATATCAAAGCCTATATCATAAGCATAGCCTCTACTGCCTATGTACTCTCTATGACTTGAGTAGCTTCTATGTACACAGTAGACTGCATCACAAGCACAAAACTTATTGTCTGTTACTTCTATGTTTTTCATGCCAGCTATGTTCTGTGTAGGCTCTATGCCTTGTGTTGCCAGTATTGCCTGATTTGTCTCTCTAAATTTCAATACATGTGTTACCTGTGTACAATCATTGATATTTAGGTCCATGGAGAATTTATGTGCTGATGTACCAAAATCCCCTGAGAATCCTCCATGCCTGGCTTAGCCTTTATGATGTGCATGAATTTTGAACCTGCAGAACATCTCTGACTTTTGTTGCTTCTGTAGTGTGAATATTATGGGTGGCCTGAGTAGTCTTTATGAACTGTATCCACTCTGTAATCTAAGTATTCTTTATGGTCTTAGTAACCAAAAGGAGATAAGTACTTCTGTGAACTTATTAACCTCTATGATCTGTGTAGCCTTGGTAAACTGAATAATTTCCATGGCCTAAATAACCTCTATGCCAAATCTGCATAGCCCATTATAACTTGAGAAGCCTTCATGGTGTGCGTAATAACTGTACCTTGAATATCATCTGTGACCTTGGTAGCCTATATGTCCTGCATAACATCTATCTTGTGAGTTGCCTGAATGATGTCCTTAGCCACTATGCCTTGTGTATCCTATTTGACCTACATTGTCTTTATGGTCTCAGGAGTACGTATAACCTGAGACACTTCTTTAACCTACATACCTTCCAGTCCTTGTGTGGCTTCTATTAACTACATAACATAAGACTTTTGAAGCATAAATGACTTTATTATCCTCTATTACCTCAGTTGCCATTATGACCTGCTTAGTTTCTGTGACCTATATACTCTATATGGTGTTGGTAGACTAAAGGTCTGAGTAGCCTCTAGGATTGGTTATATCTCTGTGACTTACATTGTCTTTATGTCCTGAGTCTACATACTTACCTGAGACAGCCTCTATAAATTGAACTGTTCTGATAATCTGCATAAAAACATGACGTGTTGTTTCTATGGCTGAAATATCCATTATAACATACTCTATGATATGAGGAGTCATAATAACCTTAGTATCTCCTCTCTGCTGCAATGTACTTATTGTATCTATTGCATGAAAATCCTTTGTGTCAATAATAACCTCTATGAACTGATAGTGTCCACGATTAGTGTAAGTTTCATGATCTGGTGATTCATTATGATGAAATAGCCTCTATATCCTGCAAGACTTCTATAAATGGTAATGTATCTGTAACCTGTGTAGCCTTTAAGTCCCACATATCATAAATGACTTGAAAAGTCCAGTAAGTTTAGTAGCCTCTATGACCTATTAAATTCCATGTCCTGAGTAAACTGTATGACACATATAGCCTGAATGAACTGAATAGCTCCTATGGACTAACTACAATCTATGACCAGAGTAGCATCTATGAATTTTATAGCCTCTATGACATGTGTAACCTTTGACTGAAGTTCCCTAAAGTACCTCAGTAGTTCTACCAAGCATTGAAAACATTCATTAGATTTCAACTATCATAATGTAATCATTCCACTTGTGACAATTCTCAGATTATATTGCACATGATCTCTGATGGGATGCCAAAATATAAAAATGGTGTTGCCTCTATGACAAGCATATACTTTATGACAGGAGTAACCTGAAAATTAAAATTTATATGACCTCAGTAGGCTCCATGTTCTCCATCACTTTTGTGTCTTGTAGGGCCTTGATGAACTGCAAAACTTCTCAGACCAGCATGTCTTCCATGTACAGCCTAACTTCCATGTTCAGTGTGGCCTCTATAATCTGTATAGGCTCTATGCCTTAATATCTTCTGTGGTCTCCATAGACTGTGAACTGAGTACTTTCCAGAACCTGCATAGCCTGTGTAATCCATGTACCCTTCTTTTTTCCTGTATGTCCTGATGTACTTGCACAACTATCTTATCCTTTAATACCAGCCTAGCCTCCATGACTTGCATAGAATTTGCAAGACCTGAGTAGCCAAAATAACCTGAGTATCTTCTGTGGTGAGTATTCTCTGTGATGTGTGTATCCTCTATGTTCTGAGTAGGTTTTATGAATGTATATCTTTGACCTTTGCAGACACTGAATTGCATAGCTTATATGTTCTTCACAGACTCTGAGACCTGCAAACAAGTTATAGGCTTAGTAGTCTAAATGACCTTAGTAGCATCTATAACCCAAGTTGATTCTATGATTAATATAGAGTCTATGGCTTATTAACCTCTAGTATTGCATATGTTATATGACCTCTGTAACCTCTATGGGATGAGTATATTTGGTGGCCTCCATGCCATCCATGGCTTAGGTAAAATCTATGACCACTCTAGTCTTTCATGTCCACATACAGTTGATGGCCTCAGGGGTGTAAATGACATGAGTAAGAAATGTGTCCTTAGTAGGCCAAATGACATTATTAGTTCCTATGATCTTCATTGTCTTTATGATAAGAATAAGCACTATGGCTTTCATGACCTCAATAGCCTGAGTAGCTGTTTTGACCTGTGCAGTCTCTATGACCTGCATAACCACAAGGACATGAATAATCCCATGATCTGAATATATACTACTAGCCCCTATTGCCTGCATACCCTTCTATAAACTAAGTAGTGTCTAAGGCTTGAGTGCCACCTATGAAATCTGAAACCTCTTTGACTTCTGTATTCATTATGACTTGGGTATCCCTTGTGACCTGCAAGAACTCTATGACTTGAATAGACTGTCAGACCTGCAGAACATCTATGAACTCCAAAGTCTCTTAGGCCTCAGTCGTCACTAAGGTCCTCAAAGCCTATAGGCCTGAGTATCCTCTGTCTGAGTGGCATTAGTGATCTGAATAATCTCTGTGATCACATATCCCCATGACCTACCTGTATTCTATGGTATTAGCCAACACTATGAACTTTTCAATCTGTATGATCTGTATTGCCTGTGTTATCTGGTTTGTCTTGATGACCTAAGTAGCCTCTATTGTATGAATAAGCAAAATGACCTTAGTAATTCCTCTGAACTATGTAGTCTTTATGACTTTTGTAGCTTCTGTGACCTACATATCTATGGACCTAGCTGACTCCTCTACCTGTAATTCCTCTATTACCCAAGTAACCTCAATTAACTGAGTAACCTTTATGATCAGGGCGATGCTATGACCTGAGAAGTTCATATGGCAAGCAAAGCCTCTCTGGTCTATGTAGCCTATAATACCTACAAAGAAGCTTTGAATTGAGCAGTTATTTGTTCTGCAGAGACTCTGTGTCCTGTGTAAAAATATGACATGAGTAACCCCAATGACATTAGTAACCTTTGTGAACTCATGAGGCAATATGACCTGCATAGATTCTGTGACTGAGTACCCTCCATGAGTGATGCAGTCTCTATGTCCTGAGAATATTTTATGGTCTGTGTATTAACTATTGACTTAGTAGCCTCTATGACATGTGTGATTGTTATGACCTGCATAGTATTTGTGGCCTGAAGTTCTTAATTTACCTAACCTCTGTTATTATTTAGCTGAATGATCATGGTTTCATCTATCATCTTCACATCCTCTATTGCCTGAACAACATATAAGAACTGGGAATCCTCTTATGCATGAATATTCTCTTTGGTCTGTGTAAATACCATGGTATAAGATTGTCTATGAGTTGAGTAGCCTTTATGGATTGCACAACCTCTATGGCCTGCATAACCTCTATGGCCTTGACAACCTCATTTGACTGAGTGGACTTTATGGCCATCTTATCTTCTTACACCTATGTGGCACAAATGGCCTGAGTATTGTAAATAACTTAAGTGGGTTCTATAACCTGTGAAGAGTCTATGACTGATATAGTCTTTATATCCTGATTTGCCCAAATCAAGAGAAGACTCTATGACCTAAGGTGTCTACTACCTACTGGGTCTTTATGACATAGGAAGTGTCTATATCCTATATAGCACCTATGACCTGCATAGCCTCTATTGGAAGAGTAACCTCTATCAACTGCATTGACTCCATTGCCTGAGTGATCTGTGTTACCTGTATAGACTTTATTGTCTGCACATGCTCTATTTTCTGAGTAACCTTATGGTCTGAGGCAATTGTATGATTTGAGTCTCCTTTAGGCAGCATAGACTCTATGTGATGTATTGCCTTGTATCCTAAATAGATCAATAAATTGAGTAGCATATGTGGGCTGAGCAACTTCTGTGGCCTGCATACCTTTTTCTTGAGTGAGTCTATGACCTGACTAGCAACCTTGGTGTAGTTTCTATTACTACACTGGACCTGAATAGCCACCATAACCTGTATAGCCTCTATGAACTGAGTAACTCTGATGTCCTGCATAGTATCTGTGGCCTGCAAAATCTGTCTTGCATCTGTATTGTGATCTGAATGGCATCTTAGAACTGACTAACCTATGTGACCAGCAAAACCAGTGATCTCTCTAGCCTTCATGATCTCTGGTGCCACTCAGACCTGTAGGGAAGGTATGACCTGAGTAACAGCTCTGACCTGCATTTCATCTATAACATACATAAATTCTATGACTTGAGCATCTTCTAAGATCTCAGTAACCCTTCAAGTGGCATAAAGTATGTTGCCTGACTAGTCTCTATTTTCTGTGTACCATGTATACATTGAGTATCCTCATTGTACTGAGTAACCTCTGTGACCTTGATAGCCTCTATGAACTATAAAACTTAATGACCTTGTTAACCTTTGTGACCTGCAGAGCCGTTATGTTCTGAGCAGACTATATGTCCTTTATAGCCTTTATGACCTTTCAAAGTTTCATCACCTGTAAATTATACTTAGTCTTTAAGTCTGGACACATTACCATCCCGTGAATTATCAGGATGGTCCCTATCATCTTTATAGGTTATATGACCTGCATAGTCTCTTTGATCCCAGGAACTTCTAAGACATGCTTACCCTCTGTGATTGAGTAGGCTGTATCACCTGACTAACCTCTAGAACATGTGTGATCTCTTTCCAAATCTTAGGCTCTATTGTCTATATGCTCTCTATGTTCTGAATAGTCCACACTAACTTAGTTGATCATTGACCTACAAAATCTCCATGACATAAGTAGTCTTTGGAAACTGTTTAGTTTATATGATCAGAGTTGATCCATTAAAATTCATAGACTCTATAATTGGTTAAGCTTTTAGGAACTTAGTAATCTCTATAAACTCAATAGCTCAATAATTTGTGTAGTATTTTAAGAACTGTTTTATCTTTTATGGATATCTCTATGATCTGCAAAACCCCTATAGAGAGTAGTCTTTATGATCATGATTACCACTAAGAGCTGAGTAATCTAAATGATTTCAGTGTCCTATATTACCTCAGTAGCCACAATAAACTAATATATATAATGAAGTAGATTCTGTGATGTGGATAGCCTCTATGACCTGAGTAGCCTCTGTGAAGGGTTTGATCTTCATAATCTGCATAACCTTTATGGCCCTAAGTAATTTAAATGACTTGAGTAACTCCTATGGCCTTATAGCCCCTATGACCTGTGAAGAATTTATGACATAAATATCTAACATTATTTGAGAAGTTTTTTTTTTATTTTCATAGATGATTCTTCATAAACATACTACATTCTATGATCTCTGTTGCTACCCTAACCCTAGTAGACTCTAAGACCCATATAGCCCATATGGCTGTAATAGTCACTACAACTGACATAGCTTGTAACATTTGTGGTGCCTCTATGAACTGACTATCCTCTATAACCTGAGGCATCTTTAATGAGCCTAATATCTATGACCTTAGTAGTCATTGTTTCCTGTGAACTCTCAATGACTTCTGTTTCCTCTCTGAACTGTTTGCATTTTATGACCAGTATGACTTATAAGACTTGCAAAGATTTTATGTCATGTTTATGCTCCTATCTGCATATATTCTCATATATTCTTTGGCCTACATAACTTCTATGGAATGAGTTATTTATGTGACATACATAGCAGCTATCACTTAAGTTTCTTCCATGATACTGTAGCACTGATAACATGCACAGCATCAACAACCTTCATTGCATTTATGACTTGAGTACTTTTTTATTTCATTAGGCAGTATGATCTTGGTAAGTTCTCTTAGTTTCTACTGTCTATGAACTGGGAAGTGTAACCCCTATGACAACTAGATCATATATAACCTACTTATTGCTATGAACTTTGTAGCCTCCTACATAGGCATGACCTATGATGCATTACTGTCCTTTGCATCTTCTGTAATCTGTGTCCCTCTACAATCAGCATAACCTCTATTATATTGAATAGCCTGATTGGCCTGAAAAGCCACATGGCATTAGTAGCCTCAATTACAAGAATAAAACCTATG
Organism: Sciurus vulgaris; assembly: GCF_902686455.1. Lineage (NCBI taxonomy): Eukaryota > Metazoa > Chordata > Mammalia > Rodentia > Sciuridae > Sciurus > Sciurus vulgaris. Next base: position 1,342,189 of record NW_027632454.1, read on the forward strand.
ATCTGCTTAGCTTGCATGTCCTAATTAGTCTTTATGGCCTGAGTAACCCAAATAAAACTAGTAGGACCTAAGCACTGCATAGATTCAATGCTCTGCATAGACCACATGGTCTAAGTATACTCTAAGATTTTCACAAATTCTGCATGCTAAATAGCCTCTGTGACCTGCATAGCTTATATGAATACTATAGATTTATTAACTGAGTATGCTCTCAATTTCCATACTCTATATAGCATGAGGATACTGTATGACCTGCCTCACTTTTATGGTTTTTGTTTTCTTAATGATCTGAGTGCCATCTAAGATATTTGTAGCCTAATTGACCATAGTGGCACTTATGACAGTGTTTTCTCTATGATTTTGGTAGTCTTTATAATTTAGTAGCCTCTAATGCCTAAGAATCATCTATGGAATTTGTAGACTCTATAACCTGATTACTCTATGGCATGAATAGCCTATATGACCTTCATAATCCCTATCACCTGCATAGATTCTATGGTCTGATTAGCTTCTATGTTAGTCTCTATGAACCAAGTAGGCTCCAACATTTACAAAGACATTATGACTTGCATATCATCAATTTTATGATGTGTATATCTTGGGTTTGCAACCTCTAGAGCCTCTATGGCCTCCATAGCCTCTCTGGAATGAGAAGCCTCTATTGCCTGCATACCCTCCAACAGTGGAGTACTCTCTATGAACTGAATATCTTCTATCACTTCAGTAGAAATTATGGTCATATAGCCTCTATAACTAAATGGCTTCTGTAATTTGCTTAGCATCTATGATATGAGCAGTCTCTATGACAAAGTAGCCTAGGTTATCTTAATAACCCAATGGTGGTTTTTATCTGTGTGAACTGAAGAGTTTCTTTGACCTAGTAGTTTCTATGCAACATGTACAACCTATGACCAGCATAGATTTCAAGAACTGTGTAGCCTCTATGACTTATATAGTCTCTCTGGTCTGCACAAGCATTTATAAATTTATTAACTTAAAAGATTTATTAATGACTTTGACTGGCATAGTCTATATAACTTGAGTAAACTCTATGTCCTAGGTGCCTCTATAATCTGAAGTTTCTATGAACTTAGTAGCATCTATGGTGTGAATCATCTGTTTCTAAAAGTTCTAAAATTTCAGATAATAAAGGAAATATCACCATGGCCACCACTGAAATACAGATGAAAATCATACCATTTAAAAAAATTATACTGTAAAAGAATAGAAAATTATGAAGTATTGAATTTTCTAGAGACAGATGGTCTACTCAAATTAAATCAGGAGGACATAGAAAATTCAACAGACCAAATTCAAGCAAAGAACTTGAAGACACCACCAAAAGTGTGTAAACAAAGAAAAGTTGAGGACAAGAGTAAATCTCTACTGAGTTTCACCAATTATTCAAAGAAGAAATAACACTAAATCTTCTTGTATTATTCCATAATATTAAAAGGTAGGAACTCTTCCAAACTCATTCTATGAAGCTGGTTTCACCTTGATGCCGAAAACAGACAAAAACACATAAAGGGTAGAAAACTTCAGACCACAATTCCTGTTGAACATATAAGCAAAAATTCTTAATAATACTGGCAGTATTTGCATAAAGAAACATATTACAAAGATACTGCACCATGATCAAGTGGGTTCATCCCAGAGTTGCAAGGTTGTTTCAACCTATGGAAATGAATACATATAATTCATCACATCAATAAAATTTAAAAATTGAATCATATGATTCTCACAACAGATGCATTAAAAGCATTTGAAAGAAAAACAGAATCCATTCATATTCAAACACTAGGAAAATTAGGGATAATAATGAACTTTGTAAAAGCAATATATTCTAAACCCAAATCCAACATTATCCTAAGTGTAGAAATTTTCACAGCAGTTCCTCTCAAAACTGAAACAAGATAGGTGTATCCTCTTTCACCATTTCTGCTCAACAGATTTCTGTAAACTCTAGCCAGAGCAATTAGACAAAAGAAATAAATTAAAGATATATAAGTAGGAAAAGAAGAACTGAAACTTTTCCTATTTGCCTAAAACATGATTCTATATTTAGAAAACCAAAAAACTAGAAAGCCTCTAGACATCATAGGTTAATTAAGCCATGTAGCAGGGTATAAAATTAACACCCATAAATTAATGAGTTTCTATACATCACTGATGAGTAATTTGAAAGAGTAATTAGTGAAACTATCCCACTTACTATAGCCATTATAAAAATATTGGGAATCAATCTAACAAAAGAAGGGAAAGACCTCTATATTAAAAACTAGAGAACACTAAAAGAAACTGAAGACTGGAAGGTACCACATGTCTTTGCATAGGCAGAATTAATATTGTCAAATGGCCCTAGTACTTAAAGTTTTAAAGCAATTCATATGAAAGTTTAAAAGACATGTTCCATATAAATAGAAAAAGAAGTCATTAAATTAACTCAGAAAAATAAGCCCAGTGTAACAAAAGAAATAATTATTGGGAAAAGTGAAGTAGGATGCATCACAATACCAAAACTTGAATTATAATGCAGACCTATAGTAACAAAATAGCATGATATTAGTAACAAAGCAGACATGAAGTCCAATGATACTTCCTTGGCGGAGGGACTGGTATTGTTGCCTGAGCATTAGTACCTGTACAGCACTTACTCTCTCCATGATGAAGGTGACTAAGCAATTTAGGATGCAGGGCCCAAAAGTGAGGATTTAAAGCAGTATAACAAGGGGACCCATCAGGGTGGACATGAGGGTTGGGACTACTTATCGGTGGGAGGTGCATCAACAGGAGCAGGAACACAGTGGATGTGGAGCTTGAGGGGGTTGTCCAATTTTTCCACTTTCCACGTTTTGTCTGGTGGTGGTGCAGGCTTGACATGCGAAGCGTGAATCCAGGCGGCGATGCCATCGACTTTTACTGCAGTTGGAGTAGTGAGCAGCACTATCTATGGTAATGAGTGGGGGGTGAGTCCCATAAAGGATTTCAAAAGGAGTTAGCTTGAGGGAGCCAGGGGTATTGTGCACCTGAAACAAAGCAAAGGGAAGGAGGACTGTCCAGTCTGTTATGCCAGTCTCTAAGGATAATTTAGTCATGACCTTGTTTAAAGTTCTATTCATTCTTTCTATCTGCCCTGAGCTTTGGGGCCTATAAGCACAATGTAATTTCCAATTAAGCCCCCAGGACTTTGGCTAGTACCTGACATACCTGGGTAACAAATGCAGGGCCATTGTCTGACCCGATTACCTTGGGCACCCCGAACCTCAGGAAGATATCTTCTAGTATTGTTTTGGCCACCAACTGAGCAGTCTCCTTCTTGGTAGGAAAGGTTTCAACCCATTCTGAAAATGTATCTATGAATACTAATAAGTATCTGTATCCATACCTGGCTGGTTTTACCTTAGTAAAGTCCACTTCCCAGTAACTCCCAGGATGGTCTCCTTGGAGCCGTTTGCTGTGAGGTAGCTTGCTGGGCTGGGCATTCACCATCTGGCAAGACTTGCATTCTTTTACAGTTGTATCTGCAAGCTCCCCGAGCTTCATGATGTAATACGGTGAAGACTGGACAAGAGTTTTTAAATGTTTTGGGCCCAGATGAGTTAACTTGTGAAAGTGTCTGAGAAAAATGATTGCCTGTTTTTCAGGGAGAATTCTTTTTCTTTTTGAGGTTTCCCGGATCCCCTCTGGAGTCTCCAGGTGAAATCCTAATCTGTCCATTTCCTCAAGGTCTAGTTCTGAATATTCAAAGTTACTAATAGAGGGGTATGCTGCATCCTTAGGGTGAGACATCGGTATTTCCCCTCGACACGGATAGGACGTTAAGTCTCTCACCTGGCGGGGTGAGTGAGGAGCGGGTATCTGAGTCACAGTTTGTTTTCTGGCCTCTGTTAGCCATCTCTGCCCCCCTTTGAGGGCATACCCAAGGTACGTTACCTCCTTTTGGCAGATCTGGGCCTTCTTGGTGGAGGCCCAATATCCTAAGCAGGCAAGTTCTTCTAGCAGTAGTCCCGTGCCCTGTTGGCCCTCTTCCTCTGTGGTCCCGGCCAGTAGTAAGTGATCTACATACTGCAGAAGTGTTACCTGGGGATGGCTGGCATGGAAGTGGGCTAAATCTTCGTGGAGAGCTTCATCGAAGAGGGTCGGGGAATTCTTGAACCCCTGGGGTAATCCGTTCCAAGTCAATTGTCCTGTTGTCCCAGAGTCAGGGTCCCTCCACTCGAATGCAAAGATGTTTTTGCTGGAAGGGTGTAGTCGGAGGCAGAAGAAAGAGTCTTTTAAGTCCAAGACAGTGTACCAAATATGATCCGGGGGAAGAGAGCTCAGCAAGTTGTAAGGGTTAGGTACAGTGGGGTGGATGTCCTGTACTCACTTGTTTACTACTCTTAAGTCCTATACCGGGCAATAGTCTCCTGTGCCAGGATTTTTAACAGGTAACAAGGGAGTGTTCCATGGTGACTGACACTTCACTAGGATACCTTGCTGAAGGAAGCGCTGGATATGTGGCCTAATTCCTTCCTGGGCCTCTACAGTCATAGGGTATTGACGTACAGCCACAGGAGTAGATGTGTCCTTAAGCTCTATAACTCTGGGTGGTCTTGCTGTGGCTAGTCCTGTTCCAGCCATTTCGGCCCACACCCCTGGATACCTGTTCAACCAGTTATTTATGTGACATATTTTTGCTCCCTGTCTCTAAAAAGTCTGTGTTCATCATCCAGGTGCATAGTCAGGGCAGTAGTTATTCTCTTGCTTCAGGTCACCTCTGGTCCATCAGGGGTGAAGGTAATCTGAGCTCCCATTTTGGTAGGAGATCTCTCCCAAGTAGAGGTGCAGGGCACTCGGGGATGACTAGAAATGAGTGGATTACCTGTCCTGTTCCTAAGTCTACCGTTCATCAGGTAGTCCATGAGTACTCCTGGTGCCCTGTAGTGCCTATGACCCATGATTTCTTGTGGGAGATGGACCCAGTCAGTTCGAGTAGAACCGAGTGTTGAGCACCAGTACCTACTCAGAACTCAACTGGCTTCCCCTCCACCTCTAGTTTTACCCTAGACTTGGGGAGGGGTTCTGAGCCCTGTCCCCACTAATCTTCTTCTAGGGCTAATGCTTCCTTGGAGGGCCCAGTCTTCTTCTTAGGACACTCTCTAGCCCAGTGACCTCTCTCTTTGCCGTAGGCCCACTGATCCTTGTCTAATGAAATTCGGTTGCCCAGGTTTCCTGACCCTATTTTTAGCCCTTGTGTTTGTTCCTGGCCTTTCTCACCTACTACTGCGGCCAAAATCCATGTTAGGTTCTTCTCCTGCTTACGATCCCTTTTGTTTTTTTCTTTCCTCTCTATCCTTTTCTTTGCTTTGCTCCTTCTCTTCCTCAGTTTCCCTCTTTTGATACACTTTCTCTGCCTCCTTAACTAAATCCTGTAGGGTATAATCTTGTAACCCTTCTATTCTCTGCAACATTCTCTTAATATCTATTGCTGACTGCCCTCTAAAAGCCATGGCCACGGAAGCCCTTTGCCCCTCAGATGTAGGGTCAAATGGGGTGTAGCACCTGAAAGCTTCCATTAAGCGCTCGAGAAATACTGACGGGGGTTCCGTGGCTCCCTGGATAACTTTTCTTACATTAGCCAAATTAGTGGGGTGTCTCGCTGCCCCATGGAGGCTGGCCAATAGAGTCTGGCAATAGACTGTCAGTCACTCCCTACCTTCTGCCGTGTTGAAATTCCAGTCAGGCCTGGAGAGGGGGAAGGCAGTCTCAATGATGTTGGGGAGCTGGGTGGGTCGTCCATCTCCTCCTGGTACATTCTTCCTTGCCTCCAATAAAGTCCTCTCCCTCTCCTCAGTAGTGAAAAGGGTCTGCAGTAGCTGCTGGCAATCATCCCATGTGGGCTGATGAGAGAACATTAAAGACTCCACCAGCCTGGTTAAGCGCTGGGGGTCCTGTGAAAAGAGAGGATGATTAGTTTTCCAGTTATACAAGTCTGCGGAGGAAAAAGGCCAGTACTGGAGGGGCTGAAGAGGAGCTGGTCCATGATCCGTTGCCACTGGCGGGGCCCCATAATGCCTTAGGGGAAGGGCAACGGTGTTGTCAGGAGTTATCCCACGGCGGCTCCTGGTACCCTGTGCAGGCCACGTGGTGCCCTGCCTGGGTCCCAGCAGAGACTCATTAGGGGGAGCAGAGGGGGCGACTGCAGGGGCCTGTGGTTCTTCTGGCTCTTCCTGACCCCTACAGGGGCTGAGGTGGGAGGGTATGGGGGAGGTGAGTCAAGGACAAGGTGGTCAGCCTGGGTTTTAGGATAAATCTTCTTGGAGGGGTCTGAGTGACTGGATTTCCCCCCAGAACTGGGAAAATTGGGGGCTATGATTTGTGCAGCTGACCGGGACGTGGGTTTTGCAACCCAAGGTCAAATCCAGGGGGGTGGATTTTGCACCAGATCCTTCCAGACCATGATGTAGGACTCCTGATTCAGATGGGTTCCAGGTTCCTTCTGAAAAACAATCTCTTTAACAGCAAGAATGACAGATAGATTAAAGGTCCCTTCTGCTGGCCATCCTACATTAAAATCAGGCCATTCTGAGGAGCAGAAGGTCTGCCATGAGCCTTTCTTGATCTCAACTGATAGGTCGCAACCTCTTCCCTTAACTTCAGCCCAATGGTCTAATGTCAGACTAAGAGGGGTTGTCACAGTCTGTCCCATCATCAGTTCGTCCGTCGTTAGAAACACAAACAACAAAAATGCTACAGACACGAGGACCCACTCACTCCACCTTGTCCGCCGCAAACATGCAACAGAATCAGATGGGCGCCAATCTCCGATCCAATAATTGAACCCGATCAGCGCCCTTACCGTAGGAGACTACCAGGCATCCCTGGCTCTCCTCCACCCTTGGGGCGTCCCCCAGGGCTGCAACCTGTGGCCCTCCAGGCAAGTCTACTGACCACTGTTCAGCCACTCTCACGAGTCACCAAAAGGCTGTGAAACTGAAACCTGAAAGCACGCTCACAGGATCAGACCAACTAACAAAACACAAGACAAAGACAGACAACCTCGGGGTACCCCTTCTTACATCCAAGGTCGACTCCGTGGATGAGGGGGGGCCGTCAGATCCCGGACGAGCCTCCAAATATAAGACCCCCAAAAAGGAGACCCTAACTCTTCTCCACGGTTCGAAGGCAACCCCAATCAACCGCAGGAGGCGTCACTTGATGCAAACTGCAAGAGGCTTTTATTCCAGCGCAATGGGACCCAACTCGTGACTCACGCAGGAGTCTGAGGAGTCGAGTCCCTAGCAGAAAATCTTACAAGTTTATAAAGGCAGAAACCACACATCGGGAGGGGTCGCACACAGAAGGGAAAAGGAGAACAAAGCCGCCGGGAAATTCCAAAGGGGGGTCTGGGTTTGCTGATATCATACAACATATTTCACAATGTTTTACAACAGGGTGTAGATTCTGGTCAACAGGTTCTGGTAATCTTATATCCTATATATCTTAACTGTCTGAGCAATATCTTGCTCAATTTACCCTTTTATTCTCTGTTTGGGGCTGTTTCCTGGAACAGCTTTAAGGGCTTTGTTCCCATCACTGGGAGGGAGACCTTAGGGAGTTGAGATAAATCAGACAGCTTAAAAAAATGTCCATTCTTTCACTTGCAAGTAACCTTTTTGCATGTCAAGACCAAGAGTCTAGGGGTGTGTCCTGAGGGAAATAATTATCCTATCTTTACTTAAGGAGAAAACTGTAGCTGATCACTGAGCAGAAAATTACATAAGTGATACATGAAAGAAAGGGCACGAGGAGAGGCAGGACTATGTGGGTATTAGATTATGCTCAGGTTGGTAGTATGAAAGGAGATTTTTGGGATCATTCACCATTGCATCCCTAGCCATTACATTCACAATCTACTGACACCTTCCTAGATCTTTTTTTTTTCTCACTTTTCCTTTTTGCATTTTACTTTGGAAAATTCTAACCAGTAGAGTGCTGTGCAAAATTCACAAGCCAGTGCTGGTTCTGGATCTTGCCTATCATCTCAGGTAGGGGTGAGGTAGAGGAAGGTGTTTCTCCTGAAAAAGTCCAGTTTCCTTCTATGAGGGAATGCCTCATCAACTTAGCCAGACAATGTCAGAAAATATAAACAGGCAAAGGCACGACATAATGGCTCTCAGGGTCTGGGTTCCAAGTACTGATATTTGCTGGCAGAAAGGAAACATTCCTCATACAACTTCATTTTTCCACTTGGTATGTTTGCAGGTTTTACTCTCAAGATTTATTACAGTGAGATAAGGACTGAAATTCATATCCCTGATCTCTTAATTTTTCAGTTGCCTTCAATTCCACTCAGGACAATGACCCACTTGGTTACCAGTGCTCCTGAGACATGAGAGATCAAATGGGAGAGCTCCTCTATCCAGGAGGAAGAGGCAGGCATCAGGCTGGTCGGGAGTGAATGGCTTGGGTATTCCAGGCTCTGCTTGGAGAATGCACTTGTTTTCTCTCTTCAGAGGATTTTTCTGATCTTGGACAACATGGAATTTGAGGAGTGGCTCCCGTGACATGGCTTTTGCAGCACAGAAACAATCTGAGGTCACAAATGAAAGGCCTGAGAGCACAATGGCTTAACAGTTACCATGGCAACCAGAGACGCTTCCGCTCCTGGTTGCTTCAGACCAAGATTGAAAACAAGCACAAGTTCAGTTGTGATGATCAGAGGAAAGATGAAGGGAGTGAGTTCCAAGGACCTGGGATTTTCAAAAATGTGATTCTAAACTCGTATGCCAAGAGAGGAGGAGCTAAGCCTTCCGCAGGTCTCAGGCCTGTGGTTGGTGAATCACCCCATCTCCAGGCAGGACAAGAAACCCCCTGAAGCCTGAGAGCTCACTCTAAAGTCCAGTTTCACTAGGTGACACTGTTCTCCTTTGGCTGCACTTGGCATCATGACAGCAGGCAATTATACCCCACCAGGTCCAGTGGGCCAGTTTGGGCAGAGGTGTGCTTGGTGAAATGTGGATCACCAAACTGGGCACTGGCTCCAGCAGTATTTCCTCTAATACTGCTCCTCCAGAACTATGCACACCTGGAATATCATAGTCAAGAAAATAATCTAGACCCCTAGCAACCACCTGAATGATGGCTGATGGGGGCTCAGGGCAGTGAGGCATGCAGTGAGTGTGGTGGCTTTGGTGATCTTTGAGTACGGACACTTCACACCCATTGAGGTTGTTTGCTCCTCCTTTCCAAGAAAGTTCAGAAGAGAGCTGGAACCTGGGAAGTGGGTCTTCCAAGTGAAGGTGGGTGGCTCCTCTGATGGCTAATAAGGAGAGGAGCGAGTCATTCACTCAGCATGTTGGACAGAGGCCAGAACGGTGTTTACATGCAAGGAGAGATGTTCTGGGCTCACTCCACCTGCAAGGCCACACCTCTTTGGCTGCTGCCTTACAACTAGGCTGCACTCAGAAATTTACCTGCTGGGAATTTCCAGGGTCACCTCAACTCACCTTGACATGCAAAAATATCTTTCCTATCTGTGTTCACACAAGGGCTCATTCTCGACCAGACTAGTGCCTGTCTGGCACAGAGTCCTGTGGGATATTGCCATGAGTCCTCTTACCATCCCCAGGAGGATGCTAACTACAAGTCAGTGGATGATATTAGAGCCTGTTGGGGCATGATGAGCACAGCATCACAGGGCATAACAACTGATTTGAACATGCACCGTGTTGAAAGGGCAATGGTTCAAAGCTTCCAAGATGAATACTCAAAGAGGGAGAGCAAGGACATTTGGGTGTCATAGAAATCAGAAATGTGTTGGTTCTGAAAGCCGACTTCAGTGAAGAGACACTCTAAATCTAGTCAGCCTTCATGGTCTATCCACAAATTCCACGACACTTCTTCAGTTTCAGCATACTCTACAAATAGAGGAAGTAGTACTTGCCAATTAATTCTGTAAGCAACCATCATTATGGACCCTAATTCCCCTTGCAAGGACCTCAAAATTTCCCCTTGCAAAATTTGTGGATCTTTCTTATTTCTTTCAAGGGACAGCTAATTATACATAAGCTGATTCATATAGTTTCTGGCACAAGAAACATGAGGAAAGGCTTACCTTACAACACAGCCCTTGAACACACTAACTACAAATTAAATGAGTTAAATTTGAAATAAGCAGCACTGAACCCAGCTCTCAAAATAAAGACTGCACCACAATATCAGAAATGTAAACACAAACAGCTGTGCTAAAAGGCAAACATGAAGATGCAACATGGGCAAAACCTGAATATCAAAACAGGAGTGGTTCAAGAATATCCAAATGTGGGATAGGATCAGGAAAAGCGTACCACAGGCATTAGGAAATTCTCAATTCCTTTTTATTTCTTTTTTTGGTTTGTTTGTTTGTTTGTTTTTAAAATAGCATTCATTTTTGAAATGTTAATGTGTGCATTACAAGAAAAATAATAACACAAGCAAAGAACCAAGTTATCCAGTCACAAGCAGCTTAGTTGTATGTGTCCCTCCAGGTCGTGTGTATATGTACACAATATCCCATTCTGTGCAATTGAGATTGTAGTGTGTATCATGCTTTTCCACGCATCATGAATATTCACCACTTAAAAATCCCAAAGCTACATGAGGATTTTTGATAACCAAGAATACACTATACCAACTCAATCTGTTATTGTTTCTTGGGGACAAAAAATTTCACTGAAGACAAATGGCAACAGCCTCTAGATAGACATATTTGCAGAGTTACAAATAAAATAATGCATTAACTTAATGCTCAATATAAAATGAAACAAAGCAACAGGATACACCAAGCTTGTTTCATTACCAGATTTCTACTACTAAAGTATTAGCAAAAATGCATGTTACTAATGAATTAAAGTATTCCTATTTTACAGTCAGATGATGCACACACCAGTGGCTCACATGGAAATGTCAATCCTTGAGCACTTGTTCCCTTCTATCCCTCTATGCACCTGTGTGCCCCTCTGCTGCCAGCCTAACGAGTAAGTACTGATACACACTGCCCAGAAAACAAAGCAATTCCATGTCCCAGATGCATCTTTCCTATCAATTATAACAAAAAGTTATTTACATATTGGCTAATTCACTGGCTTTACTTTCCTTTTTATTTCTTGACTTTCTTCTACCCACCACCAACCTGCCACTTGCCTAATGCCTCTGTTTTCATCTTTAGGTGGGAGTTCTTACAAAGAAGGGCTCATTTGTCATCCCTTACACAGCAAAGATAAATTAATTAATGCCCAGATAAGTGGTAAACATGAGAACAACATATGATTTACCCACATCTACAATGCATCTCTTGAGGACATCCATCAAAATCAACAAGAGTCTATACAAATGCTCCATACCTTTTCACCCTGGAGCTCCAATGATAGTGGGAGTGTATGTTGTAAATTCCCCCATTTCAACTGAATACTCTCAGCAGAAACTAACATGGATTCAACCCCAAATCCTACCATTTTTTTATCAAGTCATACGCAAGACAATGCAAAGAAAAACTGACTAGGAAACTCAGGGCCAAGGGTGTTCAAAAAGCCTCGAAATTGGCAAGGGCCAGAGAGGTGTCAAGCCAGTGCTGGTACTGGATCTTGCCTATCATATCAGGTAGACAGATGATGTCAGGAAATATAAACAGGCAAGGGCAAGTGGTGATGGCTCTAAGGGTCTGAGTTCCCAGGACACATATTTGCTAGCAGTAAGGAAACATTCAATCTTCTTTTTGGTATGTTTTTAGCTTTCACTCTCAAGATTTGTTACAATGAGAAAAGGGCTGAAATTCATATCCCTGGTCTCTCAATGATTCAGTTGCATTCAGTTACATTGAAGACAATGCCTCACTTGGTTACTAATGCTCCTGTGATATGAGAAAAAAATGGGAGATCTCCTTTTTCCAGGAAGAAAGGGCAGGCATCGGGGAGTTCAAGTGTGAAAGGTTAGAGGATTCTATGCTCCAGATGGAGAAGAGTTGGTTTTACTCTCCAGAGGGGTTTTAGGAGCCTTGAGCACATGGAATTTGAGGAGTGTCTCCAGTGACCTGGTGCTTGCCCCTCAGATTCCACCTGAATTCACAGAGGAAAGGCTTGACAGAACTAGGGCATCATGGTTCCCATGGCAACCAGAGAACCTTCTGCTCCTGGCTGCTTCAAACCAAGATTGAATACAAGCACCAGCTCAGTTGCAATGGTCAGAGGAAAGAATATGGGAGCGAGTGCCAGGGAACTATGGTTTTCCAAAATGTGATTCTAACCACTTAGGCCAGGAGAGCAGAGCCCGGTTGTCCATGGATCCCTCCAGGACCAGGCAGGACAAGGAACTCCTCTGAAGCTTGACAGCTCACACTAAACTTTAGGTCCACTAGGTTTTGCTGCACTCATTTGGCTACACTGGGCATCATGACAGCAGGCAGTTATCCTCCACAAGTTCCAGTGGGCCTGTTTGGATAGAGGTGTGCTTGCGGATATGTGAATCCCCAAGCTGAACACCGGCTCCAGTGCTATTTCTTTCCTAACCCTCACCTCCGGGACTGGGCACACCCAGAATATCCTAGTCAGGAAAAAAGCCCAGGGTCCTAGCAACCACACCATATGATGGTGGTGACAGCTGCTCATGCCAGTGGAGCATGCAGTGAGTATTCTGGGTTAAGTGATTTTTTAATTGTGACACTACACACCCAATCTTGCAGGTTGCTCTCTTTTTCCTAGAAAGTTCACTCTGGTGACAATTGCAAACTGGGAAGTGGGTCATCTAGGTGAAGGTGGATGCATCTTCTGAAGGCTTAAGTCGTGTCATGGGAGTCCTTCACTCAGGATGTCAGACAGAGCATCGGATGATGCTGACATGCCAGGAGAGATATTCTGTGCTCACTACACCTGCAAGTCCACACCTCCTTGCATGTGGTCTTACAACCAAGATGCACTCAGACATTTACCTGATGAGAAATTCCAGGGACACCTCAACACACTTCGAGATGCAGAAATGACTGGTCTATCTGTGTTCACACATGTGTTCTTTCTCATGACCAGACTAGTGCCAGCCTGGAACAAGGAAATGTGGAAAATTTCCACCAGTCCTCTTAGCAGCCCTGGGAGGATGCCAACTACAAGTCAGTGAATCATAGAAGAGCCTGCTGATAGCTTGAGGAACACACAGCATCACGTGGAATAATTCTAGATTGGAACATGCACCATGATGAAAGGGCTAAGATGAAAAGCATGCAAGATGAATATTCAAAGAGGGAGAGCAAGGATATTTTGTTAGCACTGAAACACAAGGCTGTTGATGCTGAAAGCCTACTTCAATGAAGAGACATTATAAAACTATACAGCCATCATCGTCCAACCTCAAATTCCACCATGTGTCTTCAGGTTCAACATACTCTACAAATACAGGAAGTAGTTCTTGCCAATTCATTCTGTAAGCATCCATCTTTACAGACCAAATTCCCCTTGCAAGGAACTCAAAGCCCTTGCAAACTCATGGCTCTGTCTAGTTGCTCTCAAGGGACAGCTGATTAGACACATGCTGATTCATAGCTTTTCTGGCACAAGAACCATGAGAAAGGACTTTCTTAAAGCACAGCAAGTATACCCATGATCTACAGTTTAAATGAGTTGAATTTGGAATATGCAGCACTGAACCCAGCTCTCAAAATAAACCTGCACCACAACATCACAAATGTAAAGAGAAAGAACTCTGCTAAAAGGCAAGAGTGAAGACCCAAAACTGAATATCAAAACAGGAGTGGTTCAAGAATATCTGAATGTGGGATCAGACTTACAGAGCAGGAAACATGTACCACAGGATTTTGCAAATTGTCAAATGCTTTTCATTTCTTGACTTGCTTCTACCCACCACCAACATGCAACATGCCTAATGGCTCTGGTTTTCCTCTTTTGGTGTGAGTTCTTGCAATGAATGGTTTTCGTACTTTTTCCCCTTACCCCACAAAAAACAATCCATTATTTCCCAGATCCCTGGTAAATATGAGAACAACATATGCTTTTCCCACTTCTACATCTATTGAGGACATCCATCAAAATAAACAAGAGTCTCTACAAGTGTTCCCTTACTTTTGACACTGAATCACCAATGATAGTGGGAGAGTATATGGTAAATTCACCTTTTATCCTGAAGGCTATCAACACAAACTAACATGGATTCAGCCCCAAATCCTACCATGTTCATCAAGTCATAAGCAAGGCAATGCAAAATAAAACTGCTTAGGAAATCAGGGCCAGGGGTGGCTGTCTTTTGTCTTCACAATTTGGTTTTCCAAATGACTTTGTGGTTCATATAGCAAGTGCTCAGCTGTGGAAGTCCCCTTAATTGGCAGTCTGGGAATGTGTCCAAAATGTCTCAAACTTGGCAAGGGCATTGCGAGGGGTCAATTTGAATATTGTGCCACTGCAACCTGGTGCACATTGCCAATCAAGAGAATTTGCTGGGAAAAGATGTTGGTAGGACACTCAAGAGTGAGTGGTAAGGTCTGAAGAGATGAGAGTTGAAAGATGGGAAGGAACATGTTCTTTTAAGTAATGCAGGTGACTGGAGATGCACTGTGCCTTTGAGTGCAGCTCCAGGCTGAAAGGAGTCAAGGGAAATTGCTGGCAGGTGTCAACTGGTAGTTCTTGAAAAGGGTAGATTCCATTGAATAAGAGAGGAGAAAAAGAAAATGGTTGAGATGAGAGGAGGACTGCACCATCCGAAGTGTCTTTTCTTTTCCTTTTTTTTTTTTTTTCCATCCCATGGTGATGGGGATTTGAACACTGGCCTTTCTGCTTGCAAAGCCAGCGTTCTATGGGATGGTCTATATCATCTACACAGGAACAGATCCTTTGAGGTACAGGGCTTGATGCAGTCAGGTTCGGTGTCTGTGAAGTTCTATGCAGAGAAGCAACCCTAGACAAAGCCAATCAATGACTAAGGAATTCTTAATTCTCCTTTTCACCACAATCTTGGAAGTGACCTTTTTTACATCTCAACACCCACAGTCTAGGGGTGTGTCCTGAGGGAAAGAATTATCCCATCTTTACTTAAGGAGGAAACTGGTAGTAGCTGATTTCTGAAAAGAAAACTTTATCACTGATCTATGGAGGACACGGCAGGAGGGGAGTCAGGACTATGAGGGTATTAGAATATGCTGAGGTTGTTAGTATAAAAGGAGATTTGGAGAATGCATTGTCCATTGCATCCCCAGCCATTACATTCACAGTCTACTGACACCTTCCTTGATTTCTTTTCTTTTTTACTTTTCCTTTTGGCATTTTACTTTGGGAACTTCTACCCAAAAGAGTGCAGTGCAAAATGCACAAGCCAGTGCTGGTTCTGAATCTTGCCTATCATCTCAGATAGGGTTGTGGTAGAGGAAGGAGTTTCTCCTGAGAAAAGCCAGTTTCCTTCAATGAGGGAATGCCTCATCAACTTAGCCAGAAGTCGGGAAATATAAACAGGCAAAGGCAAGTGGTGATGGCACTCAAAGACTGGGTTCCCAGGACGATATTTGCTAGCAGTAAGGAAACATTCCTCATCCAATTTTAACTTTTCTTTTGATATGTTTGTAGCTTTCACTCTCAAGATTTGTTACAATGAGGAAAGGGCTGATATTCATATCCCAGATCTCTCAATGATTCAGTTGCATTCAGTTACAATGAGGACAACACCTCAGTAGGTTACCAATGCTCCTGTGATATGAAAGTGAAGAAATGGGAGAACTCCTCTCTCCAGGTAGAAGGGGCAGGCATCTGGGAGTTCAGGTGTGAATGGCTAGAGGATACCAGGCTCTGGATGGAGAATAGTTGGTTCTCTCTCCAGAGGGGTTTTCAGAGTCTTGAGCAACATGGAGTTTTAGGAGTTTCGGAGTGGATCCCATGAGCTGGCGCTCACCGCTCAGATTCCACCTGATGTCACAGAGTAAAGGCATGACAGCACCATGGCATCATGGTTCCCCTGGCAACCAGAGAAGCTTCCAGTCCTGCCGGCTTCAGACCAAGTTTGAAATCAAGCACCAGCTCATTTGTGAAGGTCAGAGGAAAGAAGATGGGAGCGAGTGCCAGGGAAATGAGGTTTCCCAAAATGTGATTCTAACTTCTTCAGCCAGGAGAGCAGAGCCCCGTGGTCCCTGGATCCCTCCAGTATCAGGCAGGACAAGGAATTCCTCTGAATTCCTCTGACAAGTCACACTAAACTTCAGGTCTGCTAGGGGTACCTACACTCATTTGGCCAAACCAGGCATCATGAGAGCAGGCAGTTATCCCCCCACCAGTTCCAGTGGGCCTGGTTGGATGGTGGGGTGCTTGGGGACACGTGGATCACCAAGCTGAGCATGGGCTCCAGCACTATTACCTTCCTAACCCTCTCCACCAGGACTAGGCACACTAGGAATATCCTAGTTAGTAAATTAACCTAGGGCCATAGCAACCACAGTGAATGATGGCTGGTGAGAGCTCATGACAGTGGAGCTTGCAGTGAGCATGGTGGTTTAAATGAAATTTGAATTAGGACACTTCACAACCAATATTGCGGGTTGCTCCTTTTTTCCTTGAAAGTTCAGCCAGGTGCCCTCTGGAACCTGGGAAGTGGGTCTTCTAGGTGAAGGTGGATGCATCTTCTGAAGGCTTATGTGGTGTCATGGGAGTCATTCACTCAGGAGGTCCCATGGAGGTTAGGCTGGTGCTGACATGCCAGGAGAGATATTCTGTGCTCACTACACCTACAAGGCCACACCTCCTTGCATGTGGCCTTACAACAAAGATGCACTCAGAAATTTACCTGCTGAGAAATTCCAGGGACACCTCACCTCACGTTGAGATGCAGAAATGACTGGCCTCTCTGTGTTTGCAAATGTGTTCTTTCTCTTGACCAGACTAGTGCCAGCCTGGCACAAGGTCCTGTGGAAAATTTCCACCAGTCCTCTTAGCAGCCCTGGGAGGATGCCGACTACAAGTCAGTGGATCATAGAAGAGCCTGGTGATGGCTCGAGGAACACAGCTTCATGTGGCATAACTCTAGATTGGAACATGCACCATGCTGAAAGGGCTATGATGAAAAGCTTGCAAGATGAATATTCAAAGAGGGAGAGCAAGGACATTGTGTTGGCACTGAAAGCACAAGGCTGTTGGTGCTGAAAGCCTACTTCAATGAAGAGTCATTCTAAAATATCCACCCATCATCATCCACCCTCAAATTCCACCATGTGTCTTCAGGTTCAACATACTCTACAAATACAGGAAGTAGTTCTTGCCAGTTTATTCTGTAAGCATCCATCTTTACAGACCAAATTCCCCTTGCAAGGAACTCAAAGTCCTTGCTAACTTGTGACTCTGTCTTGTTGCTCTCAAGGGACAGCTGATTAGACACATGCTGATTCGTAGGTTTTCTGACACAAGAACAATGAGATAAGGCTTTCTTTAAAACACAGCACTTATAACCATGAACTACCATGTAAACGAGTTGAATCTGGAATATGCAGCACTGAACCCAGCTCTCAAAACAAAACTGCACCACAACATCATGAATGTAAACATAAACAGCTCTGCTAAATGGCAAAAGTGAAGACCCAAAACTGAATATCAAAACAGGAGTGGCTCAAGAATATCCGAATGTGAGATCGGACTTACCGAGCAGGAAACTTGTACCACAGGCATTTGCAAATTGTCAAGTGCTTTTCATTTCTTGACTTGCTTCTGCCCACCACCAACCTGCAACATGCCTTATGGCTCTGGTTTCCTTCATTTGGTGTGAGTTCTTGCAATTAATGTTTTTTTTTTTTTCTCCTTGCCCTACAAAGAACAATCCAAGGATTCCCAGATCCCTGGTAAACATGAGAACAACATATGCTTTTCCCGCTTCTACAGTCTATCTGTTGGGGACATCCATCAAAATTAACAAGTCTCTACAAGTGTTCCCTTCCTTTTGACACTGGAACTCCAATGATAATGGGAGAGTAAGTGGTAAATTCACCCTTTCTTCTGAATGCTATTGGCACAAACTAACATGGATTCAGCCCCAAATCCTTCCATTTTTTATCAAGTCATAAGCAAGGCAATACAAAACAAAACTGACTAGGAAATCTGGTCCATGGGTAGCTTTTGTCTTCACATGTTGGTTTTGCAGTTAACCTTGTGGTTCACATGGCAAGTGCTCAGGTGTGGAAGTCCCCTTCACTGGCAGTCTGGGAATGTGTCCAAAAGCCTCAAAATTGGCAAGGGCCTTGTAAGGGATCAATTTGAATTTTGTGCCACTGCAACCTGGTGCACATTGCAATGAGGAGCATTTGCTGGGAAAATATGGTGAGAGCATACTCGTGAGTGAGTGGTAAGGTCTGAACTGATGAGAGTTGAATGATGGGAAGGAATAAGTAGTCTTAAGAAATGCAGGTGACTGGGGATGCACTGCCTCCTTTGAGTGCAGCTCCTGGCTCAAAGGAGTCAATGAAAATTGCTGGCAGGTGAAATTGATAGTTGTTGAAAAGGGTTGATTCCGTTGAATAAGAGAGGAGAAAAAGGCCGAGAGGTTAGGAGGTTTGCACACTCCTAAGCGTCTTTTTTTTTTTCCTTTTGTTTTCTTTTTTATCTTTTTTTTTTTTTTTTACTTTTCCTTTTGGCATTTTACTTTGGAAACTTCTACCCAGCCGACTGCAGTGCAAAATGCACATTCCAGTGCTGGTTCTGGATCTTGCCTATCATCTGAGGTAGGGGTGGGTAGAGGAGGGTGTTTGTCCTGGGAAAGTCCAGTTTCCTTCAATGAGGGAATGCCTCATCAACTTAGCCAGACAATGTCAGAAAATATAAACTGGCAAAGGCAAGTGGTGATGACTGTCGAGGTCTGGGTTTCCAGTACCCATATTTGCCAGCAAAGAGCAAACATTCCTCATCCAATTTCAATCTTCCTCTCAGTATGTTTGTAGCTTTCACTCTCAGGATTTGTAAAGTGAGATAAGGGCTGAAATTCATATCCCTGATATCTCAATGATTCAGTTGCCTTCAGTTACACTCAGGCAATGCCTCATTTGGTTACCAGTGCTCCTGTGATGTGAAAGCAAATATGGATGAGTTCCTCTCTACAGGTGGAAGGGGCAGGCATCAGGGATTTTCGGTGTGAATGGCTAGGGGATGCCAGGCTCCAGTTGGAGGACAGTTGGTTTCTTGCCCCTAAGGGTTTTTCAGAGCCTTGAGCTACATAGAGTTTTAGGAGTGGATCCCATGACCTGGTGTCCGCCCCACAGATTCTGCCTGAGTTCACAGAGGAAAGGCCTGACAGCACCATGACCTCTCAGTTCCCATGGCAACCAGAGAAGCTTCTGCTCCTGGCTGCTTCAGACCAAGATTGAAGTCAAGCACCAGCTCAGTTGCGATGGTCAGAGGAAAGATGGGAGTGAGTGCTAGGGAACTGAGGTTTTCCAAAATGTGATTCTAACCTCTTCAGCCAAGAGAGCACAGCCCCATGGTTCGTGGATCCCTCCAGGACCATGCAGGACAAAGAATTCCTCTGAAGCCTGACAGCTCACACTAAACTTGATGTCTGCTAGGTGTCAATGCACTCTTTCAGCCACAACAGGCATCATAAGAGCAGGCAGTTATCCCCCACCAGTTCCACTGGGCCTGGTTGGGTGGTGGTGTGCTTAGGGACACATGGATCACCAAGCTGAGCAAGGGCTCCAGCGCTATTTTCTTTGACTGGAAACACCTGGAATATCCTAGTCAGAAAACTAGCCTAGGGCCCTAGCAACCACAGGGAATGATGGCTGGTGAGAGCTCATGACAGTGGAGCTTGCAGTGAGCATGGTGGCTTAAGTGATCTTTGAATTGGGAGACTTCACACCCAACCTTGAGGGTTGCTCCTTTTTTCCTAGAAAGTTCAGCCAGGTGCCAGCTGGAACCTGAGAAGTGGGTCTTCTAGGTGAAGGTGGATGCATCTTCTGAAGGCTTAAGTTGTGTCATGGGAGTCATTCACTCAGGATGTAGGACGGAGGATAGATTGCTACTGACATGCCAGAAGAGATATTCTGTGCTCACTATACCTGCAAGGCCACACCTCCTTGGCCATGGCCTTACAACAAAGATGCACTCAGAAATTTACCTGCTGAGAAATTCCAGGGACACCTCAACTCATGTTGAGATGCAGGAATGACTGGCCTCTCTGTGTTTGCACATGTGTTCTTTCTCTTGACCAGACTAGTGCCAGCGTGGCACAAGGTCCTGTAGAAAATTTCCACCAGTCCTCTTAGCAGCCACAGGAGGATGCCAACTACAAGTCAGTGGATCATAGAAGAGCCTGCTGATGGCAAGAGGAACACAGCATCACGTGGCATAACTCCAGATCAGAACATGCACCGTGCTGACAGAGCTATGATGAAAATCTTGCAAGATGAATATTCAAAATGGGAGAGCAAGGACATTGTGTTGGCACTGAAAGCACAAGGCTGTTGATGCTGAAAGCCTACTTCAATAAAGAGATATTCTAAAACAATACAGCTATCATTGTCCACCCTCAAATTCCACGATGTGTCTTCAGGTTCAACATATTCTACAAATACATGAAGTAGTACTTGCCAGTTCATTCTGTGAACATCCATCATTACAGACCCAAATTCCCCTTGCAAGAACCTCAGAGCCCTGCAAACTCATCGCTCTGTCTTGTTGCTCTCAAGGGACAGCTGATTAGACACATGCTGATTCATAGCTTTTCTGGCACAAGAACCATGAGAAAAGGCTTTCTTTAAAACACAGCACGTATACCCATGAGCTAGCATTTTAACTAGTTGAATTTGGAATATGCAGCACTGAACCCAGTTTCAAAACAAAGACTGCACCACAACATCACCAATGTGAGCAGAAGCAGCTCTCCTGAAAGACAAACATGAAGACCCTACCTGGGCAAAACCTGAATATCAATACAAGAGTGTTTCAAGAATATCTGAATGTGGGATGGGACTTGCTGAGCAGCAAACTATTACCACAGGCATTTCCAAATTGTCAAAGGCTTTTCATTACTTGACTTGCTTCTACCCAGCACCAACCTGCAACCTGCCTAATATCTGTTTTTTGTTTTGTTTTGTTTTGTTTTTCTTTCTGTGTGAGTACTTGCAATGAATTTTTTTTCTCCTTACCCTACAAAGCACATTCCAAAAATTCCCAGATCCGTGATAAACATGAGAACAATATATATTTTCCCACATCTACAGTGCATCTATTGATGACATTCATCAAAATTAACATGAGTTTTCACAAGTGCTCCGTTCCTTTTGATACTGGAACTCCAGTAATAGTGGGATAGTAGGTGTTAAATTTCCCCATTTCTCCTGAATGCTCTCAGCTATAACTACTATGGATTCAACCCCAAATCCTACCATTTTTTATCAAGTCATATTCAAGCCAATGCACAGTAAAACTTACTAAAAATATCAGGGCCAAGTTCGGTTGTCTTTTGTCTTCACATGTTGGTATTCCAGTTGACCTTGTTGTTCACATGGAAATTCCTCTGGTGTGGAAGTCTCCTTCATTGGCAGTCTGGGATTTTTTCCAAAAAGCCTCAGAACTAACAAGAGCCAGTAGGTGTCATTTTGAATTTCCTGCCAGTGCAACATTGTGCACACTGCCTATCAGGAGAAGTTGCTGGAAAAAGATGGGCATAGCATACTCATGAGTGAGAAATAACTTCTGTACTCATGTGATTTGAAAGATGTGAATGAACACATCCTCACTGCATGTGAATGGGTATGCAGTGATCCCTTCTAGGGCATCTACCAGCTGAAAGGTGTCAATGGAAATTGCTTGAACATGAAAGTGGTAGTTCTTAAACCGTGTTGATTATGATGAATAAAAGGTTAGCATGATGGAAGGTTGGCTCTCTCAGAAGTGTGTTTTCTTGTTTTTGTTTTTTTTTTTTTTTAATCCATGGTACTGGGGATTTGAACCCCATTCTTTCCATTTGCAAAGCAAGCACCCTACTGGATGGGCTATATCATTAGCACAGGGATAGCTCCTTTAAGGTACTTGACTTGATCCCCTCAGGTTCTGTGTCTGTGAAGTTCTATGCAGAGAAGCATCCCTTGACAAAGGAAATCAATGACTAAGGAAATCTTAATTTTCCTTTTCACAATAATCTTCCAAATAACCATTTTTGCATGGGCCTGGTGAATCAGAAAAGTGGAGGACCTGACAGCTGTAGGATTGTGTTGTAGGCAAAATTTACATGTGGAGGAGAGTTCTTTCAGAAATGAGATGTCAGAAAAGGATAGTTGCAGATGAGTCTTAATGAATTGTAAGAGTGAAGAAATGTTAGGATGGAATAAACGGTGGAGGTAGAAAAGCATCTCCCTGTAGGGGGGCAGTGAAGGTAAGGGATAATGGAGAGTCATAATGTGGATTGGCTTGGATGACAGGGCAGTCCTTTTAGCCTCTTTATCTGCTTTGTAGTTCCCTGAAGATTTGAATGATTGGTCTGTCTCATGGGTTCAGCAATGTACAAGACCTATATTTTTTCGGAGGTGGAGAGCCTATTTATTTAGGGTTGGTGATGAGTTCCCTTTTGTATTTAGGGTTGGTGATGAGTTCCCTTTTGTAGTAAGAAGGTCCCTCTCTTTCCAAATAGTGACATGGGACAGGATAATGTAAAACCATATTTGCAGTCAGTGTAGATTGTGAGGGATTCTTTCTTTAAGAAGGTGAATGCATGGGTGAAGATGATTAGTTCTGCCTGTTAATTGGTGTTATTGTTAGGTAGTGGTCCTGACTACCACCTTTTTCGGGGATACAAAAACATATCCAGTCAGTACGATCCCTTCATGGATAAAAGAGCTCCCATCAGTAAATCATATGAAAGTAGGGTTGTGTAAGGCACCCTTCTGAACATTGGAGGGACAGGGAATAACTCCTCCAGAATCTAAAGGCAGCTATGGGATATTGAAATATGTATGTTGGAAAGAAGGGGTAAGAGGGTGGAAGGATTTAAAGGAGGACATGTGTTGAAAGAAATGGAAGAGTCCTCAATGAGAGCAGTTTGTAGAGCTAACACCAGCCAGGGTTGTAGAGGTTGCATACACTTATAAGTAAGAAGCTCAGAGAGATGGGCTGTAAGCGCTTCAGTGGGACCTCCAATGGATAGTTTCTTTGATTCCTGGATTAAGACAAATGCTGCAGCTAATATTCTAAGATATGGTGCCCAGTCACTTGCAGTGAGGTTTAGCCTTTTTGGTAGGTATGCCACTGGATCAAAGGTGAGACCAAACATGTGCCCTAAGATGCAGAATGAACCCCCCCACTTTTCTCAGAAACAAAACAGGTAGAATGGTCTGGTGATGTCATTAGGTGAAGGACTGGGGCATGAAGAAGGACTTTCCTTAGGGTCTGGAAAGGGCTTTCATCAGTTTGAGGAGTGGATTAGTGGGTGTGTCCTTTGAATTCTCATACAACGGAGATGACAGGATGGAAAATTTTGGCATCCAGTGTTGTAAATATCCTGCTAACCCTGAAAAGTAAAGAATTTCTTCCTTGGTCTATGGAGTGGGCATGCCCTGCAACAATGCTTTCCTCCCTACAGTGATGGTCTTAAACCAGCTAAGTGAGACACTAACTCCTAAGTAAATAACCTGATGCTGGCAAATGTTCACTTTTGCTGGAGAGACACTATACCCTCTCTCAGCCAGAAAATTTAGAATCTAACCATGTCTCCTTGGGAGACCTTGATAGAGGAACTGCATAGAAGAAGGCAATCGACATACTGTAAGAGGAAGGAGGCAACAAAACTGAGAGAGATGAGATCATAAGACAGTGTTTGGCCAGAGAAGTGAGGGCTGCCTTAGAATTCCTGTGGGAGAACTGTCCAGGTTAACTGAAAAGAAACTTGAGTGAGAGTGTTAATCCAGGTGAATCCAAAGAGATTCCGAGTATCAGGGTGAACTGGGACAGTAAAAAGCATGTCCTTCAAATCTAGCACTGAAAAGTAAATGGTGGAAGAGGGGTGAGAGGAAAGAAAGGTGTAAGGACTGTGCATAATAGGATAAATGGTAATAACTGCTGAGTTATGCAGTTGCAATGATACAGAGATGTTGTACCAAAGAGTAAGATCCATTAGGCTTTCTAACAGGCAGGTTTGGAGTGTTATAAGTTGAGTTGGTGGGGCACAGGAAGCCTTCCTGCCTTAAATCCTGGATGACTGTTTGAAGTCTTAAGAGGCTTCTTTGGGGATGGAGATATTGGTCCTGGCTTGGGTAGAATGTTGGGTCCTTCAGGCAAGTACATAAAGGTGAGCATTTGACTACAGAGGGTATGTGGGTGTCCCAGACCTTGGGGTCAACAAGGGAGGGAGGAAGAGATATAAAGACTCAGTTTGAGTTGTATATTCCTGCAGAGTCATAAGGAGAGGAATAGCAAAAGAGTCTAAGTGAAGGCACATGGTGGGTGAGAAGGAAATAGAAGCACTCAATTTGGTTAGGATGTTCCTTCCCAGGAGGGTAATGGGACACATAGGAATTATGAAAAATGATTGAGTGAAGCAGATTTATCCAATATGGCAAATTATTGGAGGGTTTTTTAGGGGGTGGAATGGGTTTCCCTCTATCCCAACAATAGAGGATATGGCAGGGGAAGTGCATCCCAAAACTCATGCAGCACTGAGAATGTGACTCCAGTACCTATAAAGAAATGGAGCTGATTACCTGCCACTGTGTCACCCGGGGCTCCTGAATAGTGATGGATGTCAGGGGTAGAAGTCGCAGGTCCTTTGAGTCATCCATTGCCAATCCCAGTTAAGCACTGGAGGGAGGGTTTGAGGGTGACCTGGCACATCATTGAGCACCAGGGCAATTCACTGCCCAATGTCCTGGTTGGTGGCATTTTGGATGAGGACCTGGGTGCTGCCTGGGTTTGGGCCAGGTTCATGCCCACTGGCCTTCTTTTTAACACTTGAAACATGGGCCTGGATGTCTTCTGGGAGCTATGGTGCCCCTAGCAGTGGATGGCTGGGCAGATCTGCCTGGATAAAAAGCTTTGGCTAGCATTTGGTGTATTAATTTTTGTTTTGTTTTGTTTTGTTTTTTCTTCCCTTTATTTACACATCCTGAATGCCACTACTAGAAACTCTGGTTGTGGGGTAAGTGACCCCCATACAACCACCTCAATATAGCCTTTATGTCTGGGTAGCTTTGGGAAAAATAGTAAGTCATGAGTAGCTGCCAGCCCTCTGGAGTTTCAGGGTCCTGATTAGTGTATATAAGCATGGTCCCTGTGAGGCAACTCAGAAAGACAGATGGGTTTTCAGTTTTCTCCTGTATTACTTCCTGAAGTTTATCATAATTAATGGGTTTAATGGCATCCTTTCAGAGACCTGAAAGCACACAGGTTTAGAACTGGTGTCACTGCAGAAGTTTGGCCCCCATGTTATAGGCCCATTGGGGTTTCCTATGTGGTACTGCTTCAGCCCCAATGGGGTGGGCTGGAGTCGATTGGTGAGCCTCATCTGTATAATTGTGTGCCTGCTCCCAGAATCTGCTGTGCTCCTCAGGGGTCAATGTGTTGGACATAATCATGTAAATATTATGCCAGCTAAGGTCATAAGACTAAGATATTGAAATTCCTTAATGAAAGTCACAGAGTCAGAGGTGAAAGAGCATAGCCACTTCTCTATCAGGGAAAGATCAAAGAGTGAAAAAGAAACATGGATTCTGATCACTTCTTCCACACCAGAAACCTCCTGTATGTGGGGTAGAACGTGTAACTTGAACCATGTGTTAGGAGGATGATGTGGGCTGGGCAGAGGGGCAGGAGCAGAAGCAGAGCAAAGCAAAGGGGATGGCAGATCAGGAGGCCGGAGGGGTTTCCTCTAAAGGAGACTGGTATGAGGGTGGTTTGTTTCCTGGGTGGAACTCAGAGGAGGAGAGATCAAGAGAGGAAGGAGAAGCAGAAGCAAGTGAGGGTTTCGTTGCCAAAAGAAGGTGTTCATGTTTGTAGGATTAACAAAGATTAGGTTTAGTACACAAGAAAGAAGAATAAAGAATATAAGAAATCTCTTTCTATTTGCCTGCTCACTCACATAAGTTGTATAAATCCTGTAAAATATCAGAGTCCTGGGAGTCATATATTGACCATTTGGATTGATTATCTAAAGGGTACTGTGGCCAAATATTATTGCACAAATGAATAAGTTTTGATGACTTTAGGCAAAGACTTGGTTACATCAGTCCATGCTAAGGCAAGAGCAGTTGTCAGTGTCTTCCATAAAGTTTCAAATGCTTTTTGTTCTCATTCTGTCCAAAGTAGGGAGATTTCTCCCCCCCCCCATGCTTGTATATAAGGGCTTTGCTATTTCTGCAAATCCTGGTATCCAAAGTCAGCAATAACCTACTGCACCTATAAACTCTCTAACCTGTCTCTTGGTTTGAGGACATGATATTTTGAGAATTGCCTCTATGCACCCTATTAAGAATGTTCTTTTTCCTTAGTTAGCTCATAGCCTAGATATGTGGATATATGTGTACACAAGTGGGTCTTCTTTGTGGAGACTCAGTATTCCAGGGAAGCTAATTCTTTTAATAAGTTCTCACTAGCCCAGGTATATCTTTAGCAGCTAAGAGGAAGTTATCCACATACTGTAGGAGAGAAACCCTGGATGTTGCTGCCAGAAGTGTAACAGATCTTGACATAAGGTCTCATCAAAGAGTGTTGGGGAGTTCTTAAAAACCTGTGGTAACCAAGTCCATGTCAATTGTACAAAAGAGCCTACCTCTGAGTCAGCACACTCAAAAGCAAAGAGAGGCTGGTTTACTTCAACAAGTGTGATACTGAAGAATGCATACTTCAGGTTAGTTCAGTGTAGACTTTTTGGGATAGGGCAGCAGCCTTAAGAGATTGTAAGGTTTAGGCACCACTGGATGAATTGTTTCCACCCACTTGTTGACTTCTCTAAAGTCCTGTGCTGGTTGAAAATTCTGGTGTCCAGGTTTGGAATGTTGCAGGGAGGAGTATTCCAGGCTGACTGACAAGTTATAAGGATATTGCCTTCCTTAGTCTCTGAAAGTTAATGGCAATTCCCTTTATGGCTTCCAGACTGGTAGGGTATTTTTTCACTCTTTCTAGAGTTGCTGCATTAGGTAATTGAACAACAATTGGTGGTCAGTGAGACTAAGCCTGGTGTGTTGTTTTCTTCCCAGACTTCTAGAATGCTTTGTTGGAGCTCAGAGAGATATGTGGTAGATAGGGTGGGTGTTTTTTCTGACATTAAAAGGTATTCCTCACTGAGGGTAGAAGTTAACATAATAGCAGTTGGAGATCCATCATGAGTCAGCTTGGCAAAATTTCCTTGAAAAGAGATGGTAGACTGTAATTTTTGTAAAAGGTCTCTCCTTCCAAAGGGATAAGGATAGTTATGCATCACAAGAAAGGAATGAGTAATTGTTCTTTTTTTTATATTGGTGATGTGCGCTATAGTTAAAGGGTAAGATTTGGATTTGTTTGTTGCCCACTGTATGGGGATCCTTTTTTAGATAAAGATTCTTCTCTCAGTCAAGACCAAGAAAGAAGCTCCAATATCTACCAAGAAGTTGACTGGTTTGACCCCTATCTCTGTTGTGACCCTGGGCTCCTGGGGGCTCATCTGAATGGATCCCCTACTCCAGTAGCCCTCAGGTCCCTCCATCTGGAGGACTATACCTGACTTTTGTCTTTATTTGGACATTAGTTTTTCCAAAGTGCTTTTTTCTTATAGTAAGCACAGTGGTCTCTTGGTAGAGATGTTTTGTTATTTGCCCATAATTGGGATAGGACTCTGGTGTGGAGGATCCTTTTGAGTTTGAAACTTGTATCCTGCCATGGTTGTTACCATAATTTTTGTCATGTGTTTTGCTTGTCTGTCCTTGGGTGGGTTCTGTTTGTTTTAATTCTTCTGGATTATCTTCACCAACTCTGACAGCATCTTTCTCTCAAATTCTTCCTGTCTTTGTAATTTCTTTCTAATATCTGGGGCTGACTGGGTAACAAAATCAATGTTTAATGCTGATCTGTTTTCTGGAGCTTTTGTATCATCTACAATGTACAAGCAATAAGTCTTGGAGTCACTCTAAGAATGAGGTGCAACTGGGAATTCATTTGGTTGCTGTATAGTTTCACTTATCTTAGACAAATTAGTAGTTTTCCATGCTGTGTCTTTTACCCCACTGAGAAGAGTCTGGTGATAATGATGTGAAGTCTCCATACCTCTGTCTGCATTAGTATCCCAGGTGGGTCAAGAGGACAGGGAAATAATTTCAAATTGCACAGGCTCATTGGAGGGTTGGTCATTTGACACCAATATAGTTTTGAGAGCCTCCCTCTGAGTATGCTTCTGTTCCCCTGAGGTGAAGAGAGTTTAAAATAGCTGTTGGCAATCAACCCAGATAGACTGATGAGTGTAAAATACAGACTCTAGGAGACATTTTGATCCCTGGGGCTTTTCAGAAAAGCAAGCTTTTTTTTTGTTTTTTTTTTTTTAATTATAAATATCACTAATAGAAAAGGGATCATAAACCATAAAAGGTTGTTGGTCCAAGCCAGGCTGCATAGGGGCTTGCCTGAGGGGCAGTGGAGGAACTTGTGACACAGAAAAGGTAAGGAAAGGGGTGGTAAAGGGAAGGGTAATTGGGATAATAGTGAGAACTGTTTCAAGTGTGGGGTGAACTCATAGGGGTAGAAGGAACAGTAAGAGGTCGGGTAGAGGAAGAAGGGACAGGTGGAAAGAAAGGAGGAAAGGTGGATGTTGCAGGAGGTGATGATTAGAGAGAGTGATAGAGTAGGAAAACATCAGACTCCTCTGGTACCTCTAGAAGTATTTGGGTTCCTAGCTACCTGAGAGAGATTTTGTCAGCACAATAGCACTTGACTCCTTGTGCTTTTTCTTGGAGTCCTGAAACTGGATTTGAGACATTGGGTGTTATCAGAGAGAATATCAATCCAAATTTGAATATAAGGCACTTGATCAGGATATCCAGGCTGCCCAAAAACAATTTGTTGAATTTTATAGGAGAGAGAGAAGTCGGTAGTATGCTGAAGGGGTCATTCGACCCCAAAAGTTGGCCAATAGCTATCACAGAATATATGTAGAGAAAAGACATGAAAACAGGTTTCTTAGTCACTGGTTCTTTTCTGGAATTCCTGGAAATTAGTTAACATGCATTAAAGGGGAGTACACACAGAACATGAGGGAGACTTACACTCAATGGCAACACAAAAGAGAAAAAGATGAACAAACACAGAACAGGTAAGATGCCAAAGACTAAGACAAGTGGCCACTCCTGATTCCTGACCTGAGGGCCTGGGCAATATTTTGCAACCATGTTAGACTATGGAAGTAACACTGTGTCATCTTTTTCATGTTCCCAGATATGTATAGACCAGAAACACACTTACCCCTCCTCTGGGGGCAAAGAAAATGGTAACTCTCAGGGAATTTAGTTCAGTCTTGGGGCAGGACTCCACAGATCATGCAGCCTTGGGATGAGAAACTTTTCTTAGAGGTTTTCCCCTAGGAGAAATGCTATGGCCTCTCCCCTTCAGAAGAGTTTCCAGGTCAGTGCTGAATGGTGGTTATGCACCAGGCAGTGAGGATCTTGCTGTGCCCTCCAAATGTTATGGGGCACAACTTAAGAGCACACCCATCACCACTGAGAAGTCCAAATTCAAGAGTCTTTATTAAGCCAGCTGGCTGACTGTCTCACACAATGTCCCAAAAATGGCTACTGGGAGAACAGCATGGACCATAGGTTTGCAGGGGTTCTTATACCATAAATCACATCAATTGTAAGTCTGTTGTTATGATTCAAAATTACAAACTAACATCATAAAATCCTCAGCAGATGGGGGAAGTGGATCAAAATAATACTTACCTAGGTACAAACTAAAGAAATGTTACTAACATCCACACAGTCATCATTGACATCACCATTTTCATATGGCATTGTTTTGGAGAGTTAATTAGGAATCAAAAGAGAACAATTTTCTCATATAAGTATTGTCATTTTGTATTGCTAAACATGTCATCTAAGTAACTGATGATGGTTGCATAGGTGGTGTGTTTCCATGGGAGAAGTTAATTTCCTACATAACATGGAGTTGCAGAGCAAAATGGAGTCTGTTCAGTCATTGCCCATGTAGCCTGGCCTATAACATTTCTGTGGAGCCAAATCTGACAGCCTGTCAAATTCTGTTTTTGTGTTTGCAGAAAATCTTCTCAAGAATCACTGCACTGGGATTAAGTCTAGAAAGATACTTACATGATGTGTCCATCATTCACTTTCATCTAAAATCCTGCCACTATGGTTTTGAAACTTTGCAAAAAAATTTATAACTTGGTTATCAGTGCTCCAGTGAAGTGAATAAATGATGGGACAGCTAAGATATTCACAGTCAAAAGGGTTGGCATCCAGCTAATTGGAATTGAACGGTGAGGAGATTCAAGGCTCACATGGAAAAGTGCAATTTGTTTCTCTCTGCAGGGGTGTTTCTGGACCTTAGGCAACATGGGTTCAAATAAATGCCTACTGTGATATCCTGACTGTTCTGCAGATATTGCATGATATCTCAGATAAGCATGACAGCATGATGATGTCAGGGTTCCAATGATGACCAAGATTCTTCTGGTCCTGGCTACATCAAACGTTAAAATTAAGTGCCAGGTCAGTTGTGATGGTAAGAGGAAAGAGGAAGGGAGCAAGTACCTGGAGCCTACTGTTGGCAAGGAATGATAACCAAACTTCTTACTACAGAAGTAGAGTAGCTAGGGTGTTTGAGGTGTAGTCCCATGGTCCTATGGGCAATTCTGCTCTCCCACAGGCCTTTGGGTAATCCAGTTCCCTCCAGGACGAGGGACCCCACTGCAGCCTGACAGCATGTACTCTCCTGCAGGCCTGTTAGTTGGCAATATCCACGTTTGGCCACACCAATCATCATGGCCACATGGCTACCCATGTCCTCTTACAAACAAGTGGACCCCATCAGGTCTACTGGACCAGAAAGGGATCGATGGATTCAGGATGGTGAAAGGATTACACAGACTACAGTGGGCAACAGTGACATTGCCCTCCAGATGTGCTTCTCCTGGTCTGGCCTCACTCAAAATTTTGCCCAATCAGGTAACTGGACTATGGGATTACAAACCAATCAGAATGGTGGCAGTTGATAGCTGAGAGCAGGACACCTTCCAGTGCATCTTGATGGGTTCAGTGATGATTGAATTGAACAATGTCCACAAACTCTGATGGGGTGCCACTCCTTTCCAAGAATGCCCAAACATATGACAGATGGAACTTGTAAAGTTGGACTTCTAAGTGGAAGTGGGTAGCTACTGTGAAACCTACAGCAGAGAGGAGAGTGGAAATCACTGAGCATGTGTGATGAAGAAAAATAAAACAGCAAATGAAGAGTGATGTACTGTGAACACTCCACCTGCCAGATCCCGCACCTTTTGCTGCTGACCCACAACTAGGCTATACTCTGAAATTCACTTGGTAGGAGTTTGCAAGAATCACTTCCACTCATATATAGAGGCAGATATGTCTGGTCAATCTGTCTTGACATAATGGTTTATCATCTCACACCGACTACTGCCTGTCTGACAGAAGCCCCTCTGACAATGCCAAGGACACTTTTAGCAGACCCTGGAGGATACAGATAATACGCTACTTCCACAAACCCTGCCATAAAGATGCTCCTAAAATGTGAATGTGGTGGGTAAAACAAGGGTCTGATAATGACATGATGAGCACAGTTTCCAGAGCATAATATCTTGTGGCAAGTATCATGATGAAAGAGAGGAATGTTACAATGCTTCAAAGCTGAATATGAGAAAAAGGGAAAAGCTATGAACTTTCTATGGGGCAGTAAAACAGGACATTGTTGGAGATGAAAACTAACATCAGTGAACAGACACTAAAAAATTGTCATTGTTAATGGTCTCCAAAACTGCCAGGATATTTCTTCAGCATCAAGGTACTATGCCAGTACAACAGGAAGGAATTGTGAGATCATTTGGTAAACAAAGATATTTGCTAACAATAACTCAACTTGCAAAGGACACAAATGCCCTTTCAAATTCTTGGAACTGTTCTTTTTCTTGCAAGGAACAGTTGTTTACACTTATACTGATTTTGCTTTCCTGGTATAAGACCAATGAGTACCTCTGTCTGCTTCCTGGTATCCTGTGCTGAGCTTCTTTCCTCTGCCACAACATTCCGCCATGGTGGTCTAACTCACTTCAGGTCCAGAGCAATCAAGTCAGCCGTCTATGAACTGGGATCTCTGAAACTGACCCCCAGAACAACTGACTGTGCACTACCACAGGGAACCCAGACCAACTGATTGCACCTGACCTCCAGGATCCCACAACCACACCAAACACAACCAAACTCCAGGACCACTGCCTGACCAACTGCATCCTGTCTCCAGGACCTCCAGGTGACCACGTCCACCCCTGAGCTGCAGCTCCCCATTGGCCAACACATCTGGAAGCCAGAGCAGGCATCTTGGATAATCCTGGAAGCTGTAGCTCCGATCTTCGGGTGGGGCAAATCCCATCCTGAGATGCCTGCTGGAGGCTTGAAGCTCATTGTCAGGTACCTTTCATACATCAGGCTACTGAACACTGTGAGGTTTCATTAGTATATGACTATTATACAGTAGATTTTCTTTTTTCTCCTTTTTTAAAAAAATATTTAAGTTTTTATTTCTTTACGTTTCTTGCTTTCTTTTCCTTCTGTTTACCTGTTCCCTCATAGTCGCTTTCTCCCTTATTTACATGATGTTATTGTCCCCATAGGGGCTATTTTGTCTAGGATTGCATAGTGTTTGATTTGGGCACTGCTAATATTGATCTCCCCTTAAAGAAAGGGTTTTGGAAAGCTATAGGGCCACTATAAGCCTATAAGGGGAAATCTGCAATACCCCAGATCTGCAGCACTAGAAGGGAAGATACATGAACAACATGAAAAAACAAGGGAATAAAATGATCCAAACAAATCTAGATTCTATAGTAATAGAATCCAATGACAGTATGGTAGAAGAAATGTCAGAAAAGGACTTCAGATTATACATGATTAAGTTGATTTGCGAAGCAAAATATGAGATAACAGAGCAAATGCAGGCAATGAATGATAATACCAATGAGCTGAAAGATCGCCTGCAGGAAGCAAAAGATCATTTCAACAAAGAGACAGAGATTCACACACACACACACACACACACACACACACAAAAAAAAAACAGAAATCCTTGAAATGAAGGAGACAATAAACTAAATAAAAAACTCAATGGAAAGCATGACCAACAGACTAGACCACTTGGAAGACAGAACCTCAGACAATGAAGACAAAATATTTAATCTTGAAAATAAAGTCACCCAACAGAGAAGATGGTAAGAAATCATGAACAGAATCTCCAAGAACTATGGGACATCATGAAAAGACCAAATTTAAGAATTATTGGGATTGAGGAAGGCACAGAGATACAAACCAAAGGAATGAACAAACTATTCAATGAAATAATATCAGAAAATTTCCCAAACCTGAAGAATGAAATGGAAAATCAAATACAAGAGGCTTACAGAACACCAAATGCACAGAATCACAACAGATCCAGACCGAGGCATATTATACTGAAAATGTCTAACAATAAAATAAAGATAGGATTTTGAGGGCAACGAGAGAAAAGCATCAGATTACATATAAGGGGAGACCAATATGGAAAGCAGCCGACTTCTCAACCCAGACTCTACAAGCTAGAAGGGCCTGGACCAACATATTTCAAGCTCTGAAAGAACATGGTTGCCAACGAAGAATCCTATACCCAGCAAAACTAACCTTCAGATTTGAAGATGAAATAAAATCCTTCCATGATAAACAAAAGTTAAAAGAATTTACAAATAGAAAGCCTGCACTACAGGATGTTTTCAACAAAATATTCCATGAGGAGGAAATGAAAAACAACAATGTAGGTCAGCAAAGGGAGGAACTACATTAGAGAAAAACCACTCAAAGGAGAAACCAAGCCAACTTAAAAACCAAAAATAAGCCAAATGACTGGGAATACAAATCGTTTCTCAACAATGACCCTGAATGTTAATGGCCTAAACACATCAATCAAAAGACATAGACTGGCAGAATGGATTAAAAAGAAAGACCCAACAATATGCTGCCTGCAAGAGACTCATCTCATAGAAAAAGACATCTACAGACTAAAGTTGAAAGGATGGGAAAAAACCTACCATGCACATGGACCCAGTAAAAAAGCAGGGGTTTCCGTCCTTATATCAGATAAAGTGGACTTCAAGACAAAGTTAGTCAGAGGAGATAAAGAAGGACATTTCATACTGCTTAAAGAAACCATAAATCAGGAAGACATAAAGATAGTAAATATTTATGCCCCAAACAATGGTGCATCCCTGTACATCAAACAAATCCTTCTCAATTTCAAGAATCACATAGACCACAACACAATAATTCTGGGCGACTTTAACACACCGCTGTCACCACTAGATAGATCTTCCAAACAAAATCCAACCAAAGAAACCATAGAACTCAATAATACAATCAATAATCTAGACTTAATAGACATATATAGAATATTCCATCCATCAACGAGCGTATACACGTTCTTCTCAGCAGCACATGGAACCTTCTCGAAAATAGACCATATGTTATGCCACAAAGCAGCCCTTAGGAAATGCAAAAAAATAGAGATACTGCCTTATGTTCTATCAGATCATAATGGACTGAGAGTAGAAATCAATGACAAAGTAAAAAAAGGAAATTACTCCAACACTTGGAGACTAAATAATATGCTATTGAATGAAACATGGATAACAATAAACATCACGGAGGAGATTAAAAAATTCTTAGCGGTCAATGAGAAAGAGGATACTACATATCAAAATCTCTGGGACACTATGAAAGCGGTACTAGTAGGAAAATTCTTTGCATGGAGCACATTGCAGAAAAGAATGAAAAGTCAACAATTAAATGACGTAACATTATAGTTCAAAGCCCTAGAAAAAGAAGAACAGAATAACAGCAAATGTAGTAGAAGACAGAAAATAATTAAAATCAGAGCTGAAATCAATGAAATTGAAACAAAAGAAACTATTCAAAAAATTGACATAACAAAAAGTTGGTTCTTTGAGAAAGTAAACAAAATAGATAAACCTTAGCCACACTAACAAATAGAAGGAGAGAGAAGACTCAAATTACTAAAATACTTGATGCAAAATGAAATATCACAGCAGACACCACTGAGATACAGAACATAATGAGAAGCTACTTTGAAAATCTGTATTCCAAAAAAATAGAAAGTACCGAAGACATTGACAAATTTCTAGAGACATATGCTCCTCCCAAACTGATCCAGGAGGACATACACAATTTAAACACATCAATATCAAGCAATGAAATAGAAGAAGCCATTAAAAATCTACCATCCAAGAAAAGCCCAGGACCAGACGTATTCTCAGCCGAGTTCTACAAGACCTTCAAGGAAGAACTCATTCCAATACTTCTCAAAGTATTCCAGGAAATAGAAAAAGAAGGTACCCTACCGAACTCACTCTATGAAGCTAATATCACCCTCATACCCAAACCAGGAAAAGACACATCAAGGAAATAAAATTTTAGACCAGTATCCTTGATGAATATAGATGCTAAGATCCTTAACAAAATATTGGCAAACCGTATACAAAAACATTTTAAGAAAATTGTGCACCACGATCAAGTGGGTTTCATTCCTGGAATGGAAGGATGGTTTAACATCCATAAGTCAATAACCGTAATCCATCATGTCAATAGACTTAAGGATAAGAATCATATGGTTATTTCAATTGAAGCAGAAAAAGCATTTGACAATATACAACACCTCTTCATGCTGAAAAGACTAGAAAAAATAGGGAAAGTAGGAACATACCTGAACATTGTAAAGGCTATTTATGCTAAACGCATGGCCAACATCATTCTTAATGGAAAAAAACTGAAACAATTCCCTTTAAAAACGGGAACATACAGGGATGTCCTCTTTCACAACTTCTATTCAACATTGTCCTCGAAACTCTAGCCAGAGCAATTAGACAGACTAAAGAAATTAAAGGATATAAGTAGTAAAAGAGGAACTTAAGCTGTCACTATTTGTGGATGACATGATTCTATATTTAGAGGATCCAAAAACCTCCTCCAGAAAACTTCCATACCTCATCAATCAATTCAGCAAAATAGCACGCTATAAAATCAATACGCATAAATCTACAGCATTTTTATATGCAAGCGATGAAACAGCTGAAAGGGAAATGAGGAACCAACTCCATTTGCAATAGCCTCAAAAAAAATAAAATATTTGGGTATCAATCTAACCAAATAGGTAAAAGATATCTACAATGAAAACTACAAAACACTGAAGAAAGAAATTAAGGAAGACCTTAGAAGATGGAAAGATCTCCCATGTTCTTGGATAGGAAGAATTAATATTGTCAAAATGGCCATACTACCAAAAGTGCTATACAGATTCAAAGCTAATTCCAATTAAAATCCCAATGACGTACCTCACAGAATTAGAGCAAGCAATCACGAAATTCATCCGCAAGAATAAGAAACCCAGAATAGCTAAAGCAATCCTTAGCAGGAAGAATGAAACAGGGGGTATCACAATACCAGAACTTCAACTATACTACAAAGCAATAGTAACCAAAACAGCATGGTATTGGCACCAAAATAGACAGGTTGATCAATGGTACAGAATAGAGGACACGGACACCAACCAAAATAAATAAAATTTTCTAATACTAGACAAAGGTGCCAAAAATATGCAATGGAGAAAAGATAGCCTCTTCAACAAATGGTGCTGAGAAAACTGGAAATCCATATGCAACAGAATGAAGCTAAACCCCTATCTCTCACCCTGCACAAAACTGAACTCACAATGGATCAAGGACCTTGAAATCAGATCAGAGACCCTGCATCTTATAGAAGAAAAAGTAGGTCCAAATCTTCACCTTGCTGGCTTAGAATCAGACTTCCTTAACAGGACTCCCATAGCACAAGAAATAAAAGCAAGAATCAATAACTGGGATAGATTCAAACTAAATAGCTTTCTCTCAGCAAAGAAAGCTATCAGCAATGCGAAGAGAGAGCCTACAGAGTGGGAGAATATCTTTGCCTCTCATACTTCAGATAGAGCACTAATTTCCAGAATATATAAAGAACTCAAAAAACTCTACACCAATAATACAAATAACCCAATCAACAAATGGGCTAAGGAAATGAACAGACACTTCACAGAAGAAGATGTACAAGCAATCAACAGATATATGAAAAAATGTTCAACATCTCTAGTAATAAGAGAAATGCAAATCAAAACTACACTAAGATTCCATCTCCCCCAATTAGAATGGCGATTATCAAGAACACAAGCATCATTAGGTGTTGGAGAGGATGTGGCGAAAAAGGTACACTCATACATTGCTGGTGGGACTGCAAATTAGTGCAGCCACTCTGGAAAGTAGTGTGGAGATTCCTTAGAAAACTTGGAATGGACCTACCATTTGATCCAGCTATCCCACTTCTCAGCCTATACCCAAAGGACTAAAAATTAGCACACTACAGAGATACAGCTACATCAATGTTCATAGCGGCTCAATTCACAATAGCCAGACTATGGAACCAACCTAGATGCCCTTCAATGGATGAATGGATAAAGAAACTGTGGTATATATATATATATATATATATACAATGGAATATTACTCAGCTATAAAGAATAATAAAATTATGGCATTTGCAGGCAAATGGATAAAATTGGAAAATATCATGTTAAGTGAGATAAGCCAATCTCAAAAATCCAAAAGAAGAATGATCTCACTGATAAGCTGATGATGACTCTTAATGGGGGATGGGAGTGGGACAAGAATGGAGGAAGGAGGGACTGTATAGAGGGAAAAGAGAGGTGGGAGGGGTGGGGGGAAGGAAAAAATAATGGAATGAATCAAACATCTTTATGTAAATTTATGAATATGCAAATGGTATGCTGTTGCTCCATGTACAAACAGAAACAAGATGTATCCCATTTGTTTACAATAAAAATAAATTTTAAAAAAAGATCAATGAATAAAGACATTCCTTACTCCCCAGCACCTACACACAAACACTTAAACAAGTAGGAATTTGGAAGTGCAGTATTGAATGATGGGTCTAGAAATAAAGAGTGTACTTCAACAATAGAGATGTAAAGAAAAACATCTCTGCTATAGTACAAAAATGAAAACCCATGATGGACCAGTCCTGAATTTCAAAAGCAGACAATTTTAAAAATAAAAGAAATGTGAATTGAGATACCTACCAGAAAAAAAATAAAAACAGAATCTAAAGCCTATCCAAAATACAAAATTCTTTTTTATTATAATTTTCTTATATACAACACAAACATGCCATATTCCCAATGTCTCTGATTTTATTCTTTAAATGTGAGTTCTTTGTAAAGGTGCTCCTGTATAATTCTTTAGCCTACAAAACACACAAAAAAATAAAATTTCTAGAAACATGGAAAATATAAAAACACCATAACCTTCACCCAAACTACAAATAATGACTTCCAAACATCCATCAAATCAACATCAGTCTATAAAAATGCTTCATTCGAATTTAGGAGGAACTTCAATGATACAGGGAAAAAATGTTTTTTTTTAATTTTTTTTATTGTAAACAAATGGGATACATCTTGTTTCTCTGTACATGAACTAGAGGCATACCATTTGTGTAATCATACATTTACATAGTGCAGTGGCATCAATGTTCATAGCTGCTCAATTCATAATAGCCAGATTGTGGAACCAACCTAGGTGCTCTTCAATTGATAAATTTATAAAGAAACTGTGGTACATATATATACAATGGAATATAACTCAGCCATAAAGAATAGTAAAATTATGGCATTTGCAGGCAAATGGATGAAATTGGAGAATATCATGCTAAATGAGATAAGCCAATCTCAAAAACCAAAGGACATTTGGGAAAAAAAGTTTTTAATACCACTGTGTCTCCTGAGTGACATCAGCAGGAACTGTGATATGTATTCAGCATCAATTCACTCAGCTCTTTAAAGAAATAATATCTTCTCAATGCACAGCACAACATAGTTAGAATATTCAAGGCAAAAACCCCTCTATATTGTCATCACATCCAGGTTTCTGAGCTGACATTTAGATTAACGTGGTACCAGTCAAGGTGTATGAATTCAATTCATTTGCACAGAGCCTGGGAGTGTGCCCCAGAAGTATATTAATTCCCAAGCTCTACTTCATTTGATATTTAGAATTTCGTGCCATTAAATATATTTGAGCACCTTTCTTCTTCCAGAAATTGCTCATTAAATTACCACTTCAGCATTGTTGTATCATATAACATAAGATTTCCTTATTGTTGTCTCATCTCTAGGATGCCATCTCTAAAAAATTCCAGGTCACGGGGGGAACACTGCTGATTCATACCACAGTGTCATGTTAAAAACTCTCATTGCAATGAACTTCCAGTTAAAAGTGCTATGTTTCCAAATGTGTTGTACTCACTTGATTTAACAGAGGAGGAAATGTTGATGGATTGAATGGTTGGTATTATCTTAAGAGGATGAGTATGGTAGGAGACTGGATCCTTTTCCAGATTGACTCTGGGAAATATTTGGCTGGAAAACCTTCCCAAAGCAAAATCAAACAGATTCTAAGGAATTTTCAATTTTATTTTAAAAAATAATTCTGCCAGAATTTTTAGTTGCATGAAAAAACAAGTCTTAAAGTGTAGGGGTCAAGAGAAAATAATTTACCCCTATCTATTTAAGTTGGAAAATGGTTGTAGTCAAAAACTGATCAGACAATTTTTTGGTGGTCCATGGTGGCTTAATGTAAGAATAGAGACAGTCATATGTGGAAACATTTTGTGCTTAGGTCGTTATTATATAAAAAGATTTTGGGTACATTCAAACTTGTACCCCAAGCCTTTCTAACTGCAATCAATTTCTATTTATACCACACTGCCTCCTCCTGGAAATTTTCTTTCAAATTTTCTAACCAGCTGATATCCAGGCAAAACAAATGGCCCAGTGGAGGTGCTTGATCTTCCCAATTGTCTCAGGTATGAGAGGGCCTGAATAAAGAAGTCATCCAGGACAAAGTCAGTTTCCTAACTAGGGAAGGCCTATGCATCTTAGCTAGATTTTGTCTGTAAATTTAAATATGCAAAAGGAAGAAGTGATGGCTCACTGGATCAGTCAGCCCAGGTACAACTTGTGCTGGCAGAATGAAAAAATGTAAATCAAGAGAATGAACCAAACAACATTACCCTATGTAAATTTATGACTACACAAATGGTATGCCTTTACTCCATGTACAGAGAAACAACATGTATCCCATTTGTTTACAATAAAAAATAAATAAATAAAAACCACATAATGTTTTCAAAAAAAAATAAAATAAATCAACACCAAATTTTCATCCTTCCTGTGGTTGTGTTTCCAGCAAACCTTCCAAATATCATTGCACTGAGCTTAGGTTTTGAAAGTTAATTCCATTGAACCATCCATCCTCAATATCCTGCTAACCTGGTTTCAATTCTTCTCAAAGAAATGCCTAAGTTTGTTAACAGTGATCCTGTGAAATGATAGAAAATAAGGTGACAGCTAGGATATTCATTGTCAAAAGGGCTTGCATACTGCAATGTGGGATTGAAGTGGGAGGAAATTCCAGAAACATGTAGGAGAGTGCAATTTTTTTATCACCACAGGGGGTGTTTCTGGGCCTTGGGCAATATGGGTCCAAATGAGTGTCTGCTGTGATAACCTGGATTTTCTGCAGATACCACCTGACATAACAAATAGATAAAATGACAGCATGGTGATGTCAGGACTCCCTTGGTCATCAGAGACACTTCTGCTGCTGGCTGCTTGAGGCGATGATTCAAGTTAAGCACTGGAACAGCAGTAATTGTAAGAGTAAAGAGGTAAGAGGCACATCTCATGTGGCTACTATTTTCAGGAAATGTGATCCTTACTTCTTCAGCCAGGAGCAGTATAGTCAGTGTGTGTTGGGGGTGCAGACACACTGGCCTATGGGTGATTCCGTTCCCTCCAATTAAAGGGACCCTGATGAAGCCTGACAGCTTGCAGTACACTGCTGGCAAGGTAGCACTGTCCATGTTTGGCCCCAAAAGGCATCATAGCCACAAGGCCACCTGAGTCCTACCACAGTCAATTGAAACCCAAAAGTCCACAAAAGGATTACTGAAGCTCGGAGTGATGGACCGGTTCATGAGGGAGTGAACATCACCCAGACTAGCACAGGTCCCAGTGGCATTGCCTTCTGAATCCACTCATCTTGGTCTGGTGTCACTTGGGATTTTGCCCAAATATTTTTCTGTTCAATATGTTCAATATGTGGATTACATTCTGGTTTACATCAGTACATCAGTATCTGATCTTAGAAAAAACCTTAAGTAGGTTTAAATAATTGTGTCACATACAGATAACTAAATTAGCTACACACCAACTTTATGAAATTTGCCCTTTACTTGCACACAGACATTCTTAGCACTTACTTAGACCCTCATATATTTCATTACACAAGAACTTTCTTACCCAGAAACATTTTCTTCTCCCTTCTACTAAGAGTATTTCTGTACCTAGAACCTTTTTCTCTTTTCTCTCTGCTGATCCTTTTTTTTCTTCACATTTTGGAACAACACTTATGAAATTACTGAATTTTGAGAAATTATTCCATTTTAATAATATGAAATACTTTATGGTATATACAGTACTCTAACTGAAACTCATTTGAAAATTTCCAACACCTTGTACATGGAACAAGATCTGTTTACCAATTTATGAACACACAATGTTTAAGTATATCACCCTATGGAATACAGGAACTTTGGAGTAATCAATGTTATTTAACAACATTTTAACTTTGTTAACCAGATTTCTAAAACAAATGCATTTAAGTAATCCTATACATGTCAAATCTAATTTATTTACTTTACTCTAAAACCAAGATATCAGAGAAGTGTATTGAACAATATCTGCCATCATTTTTCCATTCAACATAAGTTCTAGAAACAATTGATATCAGACATTTAAAAAAATCAATATTTCATTAGTTTGACTACCTGGAGAGAATTGTGTATTAAGTAATTTTAAAGACATTTTAGCTTCATGTGTCTACCCAATTTAAATTGAACCCTTTTAAATCATGTAAATTAAAGGTTCCTGGATCCATTTTTAAATTTTAATTTGTGACACCTATTATGTATTGGCTAGTTTTGATATGCACATGATATATGGACACATGCAGGTATATAGGCAGAAAGCATAATATACACATAACACAAAAGCAAAGGCCTTGCAATTTTTGCAGATGAATCTCCTTTACAACATTATAGAGGTTTAAAAGAAAAACTAACTCTAGAGTTGAATAAAAATAGAACTAATAAGAAAACATTAGGTATGTAGTATCAAAATTGGGTGCTAAAAATTTTTAAATTAAAAAAAAGAAGAGGGAGGAAGAGAGAAAGAAAGTCTTAAAACCATTTTGTGTGTGTGTGTGTTGCAGTCCAGGAGGAACTTAAAATGGGCATTTTTTTTTCTTCAGCCTAGGTTGGTCCCTCACTGAGTCTACAGTTTTATGCAGTTTATATTCTAATGTAGGCTTCAGCAAGATTAGGCAAGGTAGATTGCTGCTTAGGGATTTTTATTTCTTTTTTCCTTGGTTGGTAATCAGGTCAGGTTTGGATGCAGAAGATTATGAAACATTATCACCCACTATTTTGAGGAATGGGGTTGCTATATCACACTCCTTACAGAGACATGCCAGTTTGTTGGACTGGTTAGGGTTAATTTTCTCTCTCTCAGTGATAAGCAGTTTAAATTTTTGCTCCATCTGTCAGTTGAGGGTAAGCATTTTAAATAAGATTTTTTACATGATTTTAGGCTGGTACCTTACTCTATATGTCATTTTGTGATAAATAATATTTTAATTTTTGGAGAATTTCTTGATCAAATCTTCATATTAGGTCAATGGTACAGATAATCTAATTTGTATTGTAGTCAAATTTGAGTGCTGACCTTAATGAGGTGTTTGATTTTGAGATCAGTTTGGAAGTAATGGAACTTAAAATTACTAATGAAACAACCCAAAGGGGAATCCCATGGAATAGACTGATTCCCATGTTGGAGGGGTGTGAATGGGGTGCCAGATTGAAATTATAGCATTCCCTGGATTCTTTCCAACAGCAAAATGGACAATGCCACCA
Source organism: Sciurus vulgaris (assembly GCF_902686455.1). Lineage (NCBI taxonomy): Eukaryota > Metazoa > Chordata > Mammalia > Rodentia > Sciuridae > Sciurus > Sciurus vulgaris. The sequence goes on from NW_027632454.1 coordinate 1,385,492, forward strand.
GAAATTAAGGAATGTCTTTACCCCAATTTTAATGGTGGAGGGACTCCCGGGGTCTCATGAGATTAGAGGTGGGGTGTAGGGGATGCACCCTAAAGGTGGCTGCACCCTCGTGGCAACCTCCTCCTCATACATGGCACTGCCTGATCCACCAACAGTTTACCCGGACATCTTTGTACTGCCACTCTCCCCCAGAAACTGAAAAATGTGTTCTTACCCAGCAACTCCCTGATTGGCCTGCTCATCTCCACCCCCTACTGTCAGGAATTGGTTAGCAGCAGTTCCGTGAACGTGATCAGCTCGTGCTTGCCATTTAGTCCTATGGGACTCTCCCCTGTGCGATTCCCCCATGCCTTGCTGACCTTTCAGCTAGTTGGTTCCCACCTAGCCCCCACCCTACATAAAAGCTGTGTAACTTCCTCAATAAACAAGTTCCTGCTGTGCTTCATGTGCTGACAGAACTCCCAGCTCTGGTGGGTTTCCATTGCTGCTGACACTCATCATCCTGCTGGGCCTTGTATTCTCCTCAGGAGGGCCCTGAGGAGATACATCGGACCTTGTAGCTCAACAGAGAGCAACAACTGGTGCCCCGTGTGAGGATCAAGAATTCGCTGAGAAGTCAATTGGACTTCAGGTGAGTGTACCCCCATAAGATATGGGACAGTCCAATTCCAAGTTTGACCCCTCCCTTGACTCCCTTAGGATTCTTCTTAGAAGTAGAGGACTAGAACTCTCAGATAGCCAGGCATTTCAGACCTGGAAGGCCCTCAACAAGGCAGCCCCTTGGCTGCCTGAAGCAAACTTGTTTGACTGGAAAACATGGGACAGAATTGAACAACTTCTTTGTAAGGTGCAAGTTAATAAGGGAGATACCCCCCTCTCAGGGCCTTCCCCACTATCACAGCCTTTAAAAGCTGTTTCCTGCCGCATCCTTCCTGCAACCCAGATAAAGACAGGGGTCTCTCCAAAAGTGCTTGCTCTCCAAAGGACCTCCTGAGGTCCTCCCATGCAAGGGCCAAGAGGAACTATCACAAGAGACAGAAACAGGCCCCCCTCTTGATCCTTTTGATGCAACTCCATGGCCACCTAGGGAGGGAACACCCGTGTCCTTGAAGCAGTTCTACCCCGAGTCCACTCCCTCTTCTAATCCTTTCCAGGCTTCTTCAGCCCCTCCTCCACCCTATCCGGATACAAAACTTATCTTGAGCACAGGGTCACTCCCTGTCCCAGCCTGGCCTTGCTGAAGCCTGCATTGGAATGAAAAACTGCAACAATCTCAGTGAGGGAGCGACCTGAGACTTAAACTCCTGGGCTGCTACACAGAACTAACTCATTTTCCAGGATTCTTGTTTTGTTTTGCTTTTCTTTAATGCTGTATTTTTGAGCTCATGACTTTTTTTGATCAGTTCTACTTTTATCCAACTCTACAGTTATTTTTTAACATCTGTTATATTGCAATGGAGATTCACCTGTAAAGTTACAAGGCCTTTGATTTTGTGTTATTTGTATGTCGTGCTGTCTGATGTCATGTTTTGTCTGTATCAAAACTGAGCACTTCTAAAATTAAAATTTAAAAATGAATCCAAATATTTTTAATTCACATGATTTAAAAAGGTTAAATTTAAATTGGGTAAACTAATAAAAGTGAAATGTCTTTAGAAATAACTTGCAAGTCTCTAGGTGGTCAAACTAATGAAATGTTGATGTTAATGAAATGTCTAATATCATTTATTTCTAGGACTTTTCTTCAACAAGAAAAAGATGGCAAATACTGTTCAGGACACTTGTCTAATACCTTGACTAAAAACAAGGTTACTAAGAGTTATGTCCTAACAGGTACAATTCTATATACAAAGGGTTCTAAAGGTTTCAACTGTGTTTCAGTTAGAGTACTATAAACAACAAAGTATTTTATCTTGTTAAAATGGAGTAATTTATCTAAATTCAGAAATTTCATAAGAGTTGTTTCAGAATGTGAACAAAAAGGGGTCAACACATAGGAAAGAGAAAATAAAAGGCTCTAAAAATGGAACTATATTTAGTGAAGAACAAAATCTTTCTGGATAAGAAAGTGTGATATAATGAAATACATGAGGGTCTAAGTAAGTTCTAAGAAAGTCTGTAAGTTAAGGGCAAATATCAACAAGTTTGCATGTAACTAAGTTGGTTACAAGTATGTAAGACAATCAGTTAAAGCTGTTTAAGGTTTTTCTTAAGGTCAAATAGTACTATACTGATATAAACCGAAGTTTAATTTATATGTTAAATTGACAAGGATTTCTTACAGACATTAATTTACTCTTAACATTATATCTGTTAAGTTTCATTCTTTAGGACAATTAGTCTTGAAAATTGAGGTTTAAAAACTAAATTGGGCAATATAAAAGTGTCAAGGTAATTGTGAAATGGTCACTCTTTGCATATTAAATGTGTTCATATTTCCCAGGTATACAAGTTTTAAAGCAGGGAATTTATCAAGCTGCTATTCTCCAAACTAAAGTTGTCTGTAACGGTAATTATAAACCATAAATTTTATTGGGGACTTATTTCTATCATTTAATATTCTATTATAGGACCTGTTATCAATAGGGTGTATGTAAAATTTGTTACTTTTCCCACCAAGATTGTTTTTACCTGAGGCTAATCCTTCCTTTATCACGGTGTTCTCAGATGGGGGAAAAAGAGGAGCAGCAATAGTTTTTTTTCCACCTTCTATGCAGGGTGACGAAACCCCCAAGATATTATTCCATGACATCCAAGGTTCAGCACAATTCAAAGAGCTCTATGCCATCATTCTAGCCTTAAGTGAAATACAAGAAGAGACTTTCAACCTGTTCACTGAGCCTCTATGCTGCCAATCTGCTCCCTAACCTCCCCTGGTCATACATTAAGCTTGATGATAATCCCATCACCCCTTTAATGCTTCAGGCAAGAAATCTTTTAAAGTTGAGGACTAAACCTATATTCCTGCAGCACCTCTGGGAGCACCAAGGCCTCCCAGCTATTTTATTTCAGGGCAATACAATTGCTGACTCCTTAGCATCTTCTCTGTAAAGCTATTCTTTCCAAGAGGAGGCTACATACTTTCATGAGCTTACTCATGTTAATTGGCGGGGCTTACACCACAGGTATCCCCAGGTCCCTATTAAGGAGAATGAATCACTTGGACCTGTAAATATTGTTAGCCTTTTCTACAAGTACCTCCTTTACAAGAAGCTGGAGTAAATCCCCGTGGGTTAACACCTAACCATCAGTGGCAAACAGATGTCACCCATTATGCTCCTTTTGGAAAGCTCAAATACGTATTTGTAAACATTGATACTTTCTCACATGCCTGCTGGGCCACAGCCCATGCCAGAGAAAAGCAAAACATGCTATCAATCATTTACGACAATGTTTTGCAGTCCTCGGCCTACCTAAACAACTCAAAACTGACAATGGCCTTTGCTTCGCAGGAAATCATTTTCCACATTTGTAGAATGCTGGAGCATCCAGCATAATATGGGCATACCTAACAATCCCACTGGTCAAGCAATTGTCGAATGACAAAACAGAACCCTAAAGACCCAGCTGTTAAAACAAAAAGGGGGAGTATCATCCCCCCATGATCAATTAAGGATGGCTCTATGCACTCTAAATATTTTAGATTTTTCCAAAAATGATCATCTCTCCCATTTCCAAAAGCATTGGGCAACCATGGTAAAATATCACAACATCAAAGTCCAATGGAAAGACCCTCTCACAGCGGCCTGGAGAGGTCCTGACCCTCTCATAACTGTTGGAAGGGGATTCGGATGTGTATTTTCTATTGATGAGGACAAGCCCATTTGGGTCCCTGCAAAGAACATTAAATATCACCCCCCTCCAAATGATGGACTCCCCTCACAAAATGATAATACTGACCCAGGGAGCTCTGCCTCTTGAGGGATGGTATTCTCTTGTCTTTAACAGGTATGCAAAAAACTTGGTGGACTCTTTGCCTCATCATCACCGGACTACTCATCATCTCTCAGTTAGTGTTCATTAGTGCCATCATCATCCAAGCTTTCTTGGAGCACCTGGAGCTGTGTCATAAGTATCAAAATGATACTAAATCCTAAATACCTCAGCTTACCATGGGACCTTTAGTAACCCTTTGCTTCCTAACTGTAAGTACTATACTAGTTCAAGGAAACCCCCACCTCCCATGGAACAAAACCTGGATGGCCATCAACGCAGAAACCAGCAAAATAGCCAATGTCACCTCCTCAAATTTAACCCCTCTAGGACCTTGGTTCCCTGAACTCCTTGTGGATTTGTGTGACCTTGTGGGGAATACATGGGACCCTTCAGATCAGGAACCCTTCCCAGGGTATGGGTGTTTAACTCCAGGGGGTCGCAGCAATACCAGAAGCCTAGGGTTTTACATCTGCCCTGCTCACTCGAGAGACAGAAAGCAAATTGCCAAGGTGGAGGTCCTGAAAGCACCTACTGTAAAGCATGGGGTTGTGAATCTACTGGGTGAATCACGTGGACCCCCCCATCACTGGAGAACTAATCTCAGTGGAAAGGGGTGAAAACATGCAAGAAGTCAGATGAGGTTATTGCCACCAGCAAGGTAAAAAGGTAAACTGTGGGCCATGTTATGACAAAAACCAATCAGAATATTCTGCCTTCCCATTAGCTACTCCAGGGGGATGCTGCAACCCATTAGTCATAAAGTTCATCCCTGCAGGAAAAAAGGCTAACTGGGAGGCTGGAAAAACCTGGGGACTAAGGCTTTACTGCAGTGGGTATAATCCTGGACTAATCTTCACAATTAAGTTGGTCCAGAAACCCCTGAGCAAAATAGCATTGGGCCCTAACCAGGTACTTAATCCAAGCAAACAATCCATTCAACAAACTGATACCCCGAAACCAAGCCTAACAAATCTCTCAACCACATCTCCTAGTGCCAAGACCTTGCTACTGAAGTCTACCACTCTCCCAACGGGGACCCTTGAGGACCCCCTATTAGCTCTTCTAGAACAATCCTACTTAGTCCTAAACAGCTCTAATCCCAATATAACTAAATCCTGTTGGCTGTGTTATGATACAGCCCCACCATATTATGAAGGCATAGAAACTCTAGGAAACTATACCTCTTCCCACAACTCTAACATATGTTGCTGGCAATCAAAAGGTTCCCTGACTTTACAACAAGCTACTGGACAAGGGCTCTGCATAGGCTATATCCCTGTATCTCATAAATCTTTATGCAAGCAAATTCTAACACTGAGCAACTCAGGACAATATCTGATCCCCCAGCAGGACACTTGGTGGCCTGTTCTAGAGTACTCACACAATGTGCCCATACAGAAGTGATCAGTAACTCCCAAGGCTTTTGTGTGCTTGTTAGCTTAGTTCCCAGGCTATTATATCATTCAGATGAGGACGTCTATCTATGACTAAGAGGGAACCCCCCTAGGACCAAGAGGGAACCTCTTATGGCCCTAACCCTAAGTATGATTCTGGGTATGGGACTCATTGGAGCCATAACAGGAACAGCTTCCTTAATAATTCACAACCAACATTACTCTGGTTTAAGAGCAGCTATTGATCTGGATATTGAGAAGCTAGAAAACTCCATTTCCCACCTTCAAGAATCCCTCACTTCCCTAGCTGAAATAGTAATGCACAACAGGAGGGGATTAAATTTGATTTTCCTACAGCAAGGAGGATTGTGTGTGGCCCTAGGTGAAGAATGTTGCTTTTATGTTGACCATTCAGGATTAATTAAAAAATCTATGACTAAAGTTAGAGAAGGACTAGCCAAACAGAAGAAGGAGCGAGAAGCACAGCAAGGCTGGTTTGAATCATGGTTTAATTCCTCCCCTTGGTTGACCACCTTGATTTGTGCCTTACTGGGGCCACTTATTATTTTATTCTTACTCCTAACCTTCAGCCCCTACATTCTAAATAGGTTAATAGCTTTTATCAAGGACCGTGTAAGCACAGTCCAACTAATGATGTTAAGGCAACAATACATGAGAGTACCGGCCCCAGAAGATGGATATGCACAATATCCAAATGAGCATGATTCCTCTTTATGAACAACATGTTAAGAACAAGGTAGCTACTAAAGCGGGATCCAAAATTGCTGGACTGGGCACCTCTCTTACCTTATATAATAAACCTTCACAACAATTAATAGATGATATGCAATAAATAGCTAATGCAATCTTAGACCTCCAGGCACAATTAGATTCCCTTGCAGCAGTAGTCCTACAACATGGGAGAGGGTTAAATTTACTAACTGCCAGTGAAGGAGGGCTTTGTTTGATTCTTCAGGAGGAATGCTGCTGTTATGCTGATCGGTCCAGAATTGTCCATGACAAGATCAAGCAGCTGCAAGAAAATCTGAAAAAACGGCATATGGAGATTCAATCTAGCTTCTTCTGAACAAGCTTACATGGCTGGCTCCCTTACTTACTTCCCTTGCTTGGTCCCCTTTTCCTTCCCCTTATAGCACCTACCTTTGGCCCCTACATTTTTAATAATGTCTTACAGTTTGTACAGAAATGTTTGAAGGCAGTACAATTAATAAATGTCCAATTACAATACCAATCGCTAGCCACTGGTCATGAGGAGGCATATAATGATAATGCAAGGTTAACCCCTTGAGATCCCTTGAGCTGATGATGGGTAAGATCTCAGGTGCACTGGGACAACCTAAGACAGGTTCTTAATGAGATTTTCCTCCCCCCTGAGCTGTTGAGGCACTGTGGAGTATTCAGAGATGGGTAAGATCTCTAAAGAGGAGACAACTTAAGACAGAAGCTCCACCTTCCAACTGGCTCCAGGGGGGGCTAATAAAACAAAAAGGGGGAATTGTAGGGGATGCACCCTAATGGCAGCTGCACCCTCGTGGCAACCTCCTCCTCATACGTGGCACTGCCTGATCCACCAACAGTTTACCCTGACATCTTTGTACTGCCACTCTCCCCCAGAAACTGAAAAATGTGTTCGTACCCAGTAACTCCCTGATTGGCCTGCTCATCTCCACCCCCTACTGTCAGGGATTGGTTAGCAGCAGTTCCGTGAACGTGATCAGCTCGTGCTTGCCATTTAGTCCTATGGGACTCTCCCCTGTGTGATTTCCCCGTGCCTTGCTGACCTTTAAACTAATTGGTTCCCACCTAGCCCCACCCTACATAAAAGCTGTGTAACTTCCTCAATAAATGAGTTCCTGCTGTGCTTCGTGTGCTGGCAGACTTCCCAGCTCTGGTGGGTTTCCATTGCCACTGACACTCATCATCCTGCTTGGCCCCGTATTCTACTCAGGCAGGCCCTGAGGAGATGCATTGGACCTTGTTGCTCGACAGGGAGCAACAGTGGGGTCTCAGCACAGGGTGCCTATCTGATAGAGATCAGACAGATGGAATTATCACACCAGTTTTAATGGTGAAGAGACCCCCTTGTGAACCAAAGGCATGGGTCTCAGAGCAGGGCACCTATCTGCTAGATACCAGAGAATAATGGTGGGAAAACCCCTAAGGTTCCATGTGACAAAAGATGTGGGTTTTAGGGCAGGGTGCCTAGCTGTTCTTCTACACAGAGAAGGAAAGTCAGAGTTTTATCTCTGGAGAATTTAAAGTCTGCTAATGGATGCAGCATCCAAATGACAAAGGGGTCTCTGATCCAGAGATCTGTGGGGTATCAGGAGGAGGGTGTGGGGAGAAGGTACTGAGGGTTAAGGAAGAACATCAGAAAGACAATGCCTCCAGCACCAATAAAGGACTCAATACAAGTCCTTGCACTGTCCACATAGTATAGGTTGCAAAAACCACAACTGCATGAGCCATGAATGGGTGTTCACTGACCTCAGAGATACTTTGGGGTACTGGACATATCACCAGTCACTACCCAGATCCCAGCAGTCATTTAACTGAACTTCAGCAGAAGGGGAAAATTTTCAGAGTCTTGGGGAAGGGCACTTGATGCCTGTCATCTGTTTCCTGGTCAAGAAACAAAAATGTAAGCACAAAAGGATGGTAAGGAAACCTCAAAGAATTCATAGAAGCCTTTATTCCTTCATGGCCTTGGGTACTGTCTGGGCTCATTTTCCAGATGGGAATAATGCCTGTTATTTACAGGACTTGGGTTTTATAGGGTATAATGATGATAATGTAATCAATGGAAGCCTTTCACGTACAGTTTTGACCATCAGGGGCTAGTTGGGCAGGTTAAAACCAAACCCTGAAGAATGAATACTCAAATCTTGCCCATTGTCATTTAGGACTAAGTTGCAAGGAGGAAGGTCAAGTTTTAGGGCCCAGCATTCAGTGTCTGCCCTTTTCCCAAGGATTCATTGTTTTCAGAAACGAATATACTGGGACAATTTAAAGGTTTGGCCAATTTTCTCCTCCCTCCTTTCAAGCCACACAGTCTCTCCATTTTTCTTGGGGTGCTGTCTTATAGGAATATAACTTTTCATAACCCATCACATGTGGTTACATGTATATGCGATGTTCATTCATGTGGTCCATTGTCTTCTTGGAACTCACTTATGAAGCATAGCAACTAAGATAAAATCAATAAAAATTTATGATAGCAGTAACAGAATATTCAAGCAAGAACAGGTCCACTTTGAGCAGGAATCCTGACTGTTTAGGAGGAACACCATGGGCTAGTCCTCCTTTGCCTGCCTTCTACCTCCTCGTCCTCTTTCTAAATTCATCCCTTTTTCCTTCCCTGCAATCCATAGTACTAAGAACATTAATAGTCTATCTTTACTGAAAAACAATTATAAGTGCATGTTACAGTATTGTAAACTATAAGCAAAGAATTGTACAGGAAATGTCTAGAAGCACTTTGTCTTATATAATTGAAATTGCACATCCATTGAAGAGCAGCACCCACTTCCCCCCAACCCAGTATCATGGCAACCAACATGTTTTTTCAACAGGTTGGTTACAGTCTCACCAAGATGCTGAGGATGTCCATGAAACTGTGATCCTCTTGCTGTAGCTTCCTGAGGCACTGGGATTATAAGGAAGAACTACCAAGCTCCTTTGCTGATTTTTAATTAGGTATTTGTTATTATACAGTTCTAGAGATTATTTATGTATTTTTGATATTTTACTTTTCCCAGTTAATGTTCAAGAAATTTCTCCCATTCAGTGAGTAGAATCTTTTTTCTGTTTTTTCTTCACTGTCCTGTGCAGAGGCTTTTGTTTTAATGAATTTTCATCTATTTATGGCTTTGCCCTCTGTCCTTTTCATGTCATAGCCAAGAAAACATTCCTAAAGCAATGTGGGGAATGTTTTCCTCTGTTTTTTCTTTTTATATTTTCCACAGAAGCTTATTATTTTCTTCTTTTATTTTAGATTGAAACAAAATAACTTCACCTGCTTATGGAGTAGAGCATGATATTTTGATTTGTGTATCTGTGTGGTGATAAAATCAGAGTAAAGATCATATTTGTCATCTTAGGAGGATGGGGAAAGATTAGTAAATGGAGCTCCAATATTTTCTAGCAATTTTATAGATTTCAGTTTCATGTTTAGATTTTTAGTACCTTTTGTGTTGATGCTTTGTATGGTGTAAGATAAGGTTCTGATTTCTTTCTTAACTACATGGATATGCAGTATCCTCAGCACCATTTCACTAATAGGCTATCCTTTATTGTATATTAATGTTTCCTACCAAAAACCGCTGCTTTCTAGCCCGGGTTGCTTCAAGCGGCTTGCGCCGCTTCTTGCTCTTTCGGCCCGACCAGCGGGACAAAAGATATATACTCTTCCGAAGTTCATGAAGCAGCTTCCACTCTATTCAGATAACACCTTTAATATATAAGCAGTCTCATGCATAAGCAATTGTAACCAGATATGTCCATCCAATCCTGTTAAAAGTCAAGCGATCACTTGCTCAAGCATACATGTAAAGTATATCTGTCCACACGCTAGGTGGCTGAACTGATTATCATACAGCCAATTGTAAATGCTTCCTGCCTTTCTCCAGGCATAATCAGGACGCTGTTTGCTCTCTGCCAGTTGCCATCTTTAGAGGCACGTAGCGTAACCCTGGGCCTAGGGTTTCGCCCACCACACTTTCCCTTGACAAAGAGGAGTTGACTGCATGTCTGGACTTGTTCTCTTTAATGTGCATTTGGCTGCATGCTGCCTTCTATTTCAGAGTCACAGTGTTTTAATTCCTATATCTTTGAATATATTTTGAAATCAGGAAGTGAGATGCTTTCATATTGGTGCTGTTTCAACTTTGCTTTGTCTGTTAAGGACCTGTCTCAGTCCATTTGTGCTACTATATTCTTAGATCACAGATCATGTAATTTATACATTATGGCCCTCTGTTCTGGGGATACTTTTGAAGACAGATCAGTGCTGTGAAGTTGCTGGCACTGCATCTAATGCCTACACAAATGAGGCAAAATGTACCCACTGAAGGCGACAATGAGGCTTATAAAAAAAGCATTCTGGATTCAAACTCCACTCTCCCTCACCCCCATTAAATAAAAAAACTGCAAATCACACTTTTAGGAAAGAACTATTATCTTTAATGGGTAATGTATTCTCAAAACACAACAGTGACAAACATAGAAAATTCTTAAAGTAAATGGCAAAAGACTTCATGTGAATTTGATCAAAAAATATATTCAAAGGGAAGTTAATGTTTTTAGCCATTAGGCTTTGTACATAAGATGGTGCGAAAATGGTCAAGCCAAGAGATTGGTACATCCAAGGCCCAGGACAACATCTAGCAAAGAGAAAATAAAGTCTTGACACAGAGCAACTTGGATAAATCCCTAGAAATTCACACTAAATATCCAAAAGCTTACACACTTATTGCTGAAATCTACTCAAGCAATACAGGTGAGAGGACCAGGTCATACCAGAGAAGAACAGCTTCAAGGCTTTAAGGGGTTAAGGAAATGGCAGGGTCAGTTAGAGGCAGAGGTGACAAGAGTGAGACAGGATGGGCCCTCAGCACTGAAGGACTTCTGCATACTGTGCTGCTCTCAGCACCTCATGAGGCCACAACACAGGTTTTGAAGACAGTATCAGCTGGGAATATTGGGTACAGGGGACATGGGTCTTAATTCATCACTTCTGACTCAGAGTGCATCTCAATTACCTCAATATAAATCATATAATTTATTTGGTGGACAACATCTTCTGGAGAAAGTGAGATAACCCCTCTCACCAGGTGATAATTATTAAATTATCAAGAGGTAAATTGTCCAAGCACAGATCTGCCACAGAAGCTAACTTAAATTTGACTGTTGGAGATGAGTAGTGGTCAGCCACAATGTGATTGGTGAGGAGTACAGAGCAAGGGCATGCAGGACTCATGAGGGCCAGGTAGTTTTCAGCAATGGGCCACACACAGACTTAACAAAGTTCATGGGGCATGCATATTTATGGCATTTATGTCTGGTGAGTGTCAGATATGGGAAAGTGGGTGACAGAAGCACATAGATGATTTCCACATTTCTTCTTGGAGAACTGGATTTGTTGGAGCACCACTTTCCTAGCAAGCATGGAATGAAAGTGAGATTGATAGAGAATGGCCTACTTTTTGTGAGCTGGGTGTCAGTGGTGATGTGGTGAAGAGAGTTATAATCAGAGAAAAAGCTAGGTTTCAGCCAATGTGGCCTGAGTATACAGAATAAACAGGACTCATGTGGATGCTGGAAGCAGAGAAGAAAGAAGTACAGGAAGGGATGAGGCTGGAGGACTGTGGAGATAAACTGGATAAGCAGTGACAAGGATAGGCAAAAGATTCCTGATTTGAGGGTCAAGCAGGTTTGTGGACTGGATCTGTGCACAGGGAGCAACACCAGCTGGGCAGCAATCCACCACTCTTTCACTCTGAGGGAAATGGGAAGAAGTCACAGAATGTCTTTCAATTCAGAACTACACTGTGATGAATGAATTTGTCTGTTGTATTGAGATAGAACAGAATGGAAGCCTTAGCAGTTGAAGAGCTGACAGGCTGTGCTTTTGCAGGCTGACACACAGAATTTCTGCTTATGGACATTTGAACATAGAGTCTTGCAGTGGGTGCCATTCTCTGTACCAAGATAATTACAGAAGAGGAAGGAACCAAATAGAAGGGAAAGAACAATCCCTCTTTAGTCTTAGTGCAGTAAAAGTCCCTGAGGTGTTTGAACTGAATTGCCTAGACTGTTGACTAGCTTATACCCATATAAGGAATATAAAATACACACTTCAACAAAACTGCACCATACCCCTTACCTTGATATGTCCCAAATTGCTTATATATAACACTAAAAGACCTGATCTGCATGGTGCTCAGATTTTGGGAATTACCTTTCTCATCCTTGGCAACACTAATAAACTTACTTCCAGATTATGGTGTTCTCATCACCATTTATTACTACATTTTTTACTTTAGTCTTCATTGTGACTGAGGAAGGCAAGATGACATACAAAGCACAGCAGGGTTCACTGGTACTCCTTTCCTTTATGTCCACCACATAATCCTGTACCTGGGACAGAGCTAATAAGTACATTTATTTGACTTAAGGGGTTACTTTTCCCTTAATGCAGTCATTAATTACAACTCACCAGCAACATCTTCAGGATAGCTACCAGTGCATGCACTACCTCTATTCCTTTCCCTGTATCTATAAAACATTTGAACCTAAGGGCACTGCCAGAATTGAGTCTCTAGACTGATAGAAGCAATCCTGAAGACAATAAAGGAAGGGGGAGGGGCAGAGGGTCCAGAGGCAATCTGCAGTCCCTGCTTGCTCTGCAGCTTGTACTTCTGTAGTGACTGTGGTCCTCATCCCTGAAAATCCACTCTCATGATCAGCAAAAAATAAAAATTTTGAATCTGGTTGAGCTTCCAAGGAGAATGTATGAGGACAATCTGTGCAGAAGGCACTTGCTGTACCCATCTGCATTGGATTGTCCTATGACTGTAGACACCTTCAATTACCTGCACCCACAGAGCATCGCAATCTACCCTGGGGGGTGATTTCCTCCATCAATCAGAGTGCACTACCCAACTTATTTCTAGGCTATCAGATTGAACCAAAATGAGCTTAAATTTTGGGGTAAATGGGCTTAGGAAGTGGCAGTCACCCCCACTATGCACATGGTCTTATAGCCTGAGGGCACGGCTCCCACCTCACCCCAGGCTAGTGGTCCCTTTTGCAAAGAAAGAAACCTCCAGTTCAGTGGAAATGCCCTGGAAACACAAAGCAGATGGTAGAGAAGTGTTGAAGGCCCCCAGGCTGTGCCTGGTTGTTGGAATAACGGAATGGGTCTAAGACCCTCAATGGCAGGTGGAATTTTATATAGGTAAGGTAGTGAGGAAACTCAAAGAGTGTTTGCTTTCTTTTTCATTCCCAATATATGTTGCTCTAGCATGTCAAGATCTCATTCTAGCCACAGGAACTTCACCCACTCCAGTTTGTAAAACCAAATCTTCTTCCTACTCTGCCACTCCCAGGTAATATATGTGGGTTCAAATCCTGCTCTTTCCACAGTTTCTTTCACTATCCAGTGCTTTTCTGGATAGAATGCAATTCCAGAGTATATTCTTGGGACCAGTGATCTCCTACATTGTGCAGATGGCCATCCTCACCAGAAAGCTGGCTTTAAACTTCTGATTTGGATGGATTACATGATCCCCATAGATATCAAAACCCAAGAATGCAAGAGTTCCTTATAGGAAATGCATGGTATTTGCATATAAAGTATGCATGCTGTTCTGTGTGCTTTAAACTATCTCTAGATTGCCTGTAATATCCAGTACAACATAAATGCTCTGGAAAAAAATATTAGGCAGTATGGAAAAAAAGGTATGAATTTATTTAGGACACATAGGATCATTAGTGAATATTTAACATCTAATTTGTTTGAAAATGAGGTTGTGAAACCTGCAGATTCAGAGTCACAGTTGCATCCTAAACACCTGAGAGGAATAAATGTCTAAATATTGGAAGTTGGCCAAATCAAGAGTGGCCACCCCAGCCTAAGTGAAGTGGGGCTTACTTCCTTCACACTCCAGTGTTACGGGTGATGCAATTAAATTTACCACTTAAGTAATCTGTAACAGTATTCTACTATTTCCTTTTAAATTGATTACAATAATGTGGCTCTTTCTGTCATTTTTCCTATGAGGTACATAATCCATGCAAAATATTGAGGTAAAAAAGATTAATGATATTTAAGATAAATTAGTTTAAAGTGTGTATTCATTCTAAATTGAATTCATTGGTCACAAAAAAATCTCAAAAATAAACTAATAGTTTATTTGATTTAAAGGAGTCAAAATATGTAACACCAGACAATAAATCAGGATATCTGATATATACAAATCATGTGAAAATAAGCAAATTTTTTAAGTCCCTGTTTTCATCTTAAAAAAAAAAAAAAACAAGTATCATGTAAACACATCCTGAACTTCCATGAAAATCTGTAAGGATTGATCGAGCATTTGTCCATCTCTAGATGCCACATTCAGTTATAGCCAGTTTAAGGGAGCATAGTCACTGATAATAATTTAGGAGATTTGAATTAACAGAGTGAATAAGCACCACTGTATATAAAAGCTGTCAGATATGACAGAGTGGTCCTTCAAACCAGGTAACAACTTCATGTTCCCTTCACTATGTAAATAATTTGGGGACCATTGCCTACCACTCTGAGCCCTATGAACCTCTTTTTCTGTGATAGTTGGATCACACATTTTTTCATCATTCTCTCCCTCAGATAGTTTACACTTTAAAAGGGAGAATTGAAAATGATTTGAGCCTTGCAAATCTAGGATTGTAGCCATTCTGGAATTGGTTTGCTTATTCTCTGTGGTGTCCAAGAGACGTTTAAGGCCTGAGTGGTATTCTTTCAGCTGGGATATTTAACCATATAATGTCCTCCTTCATGCTCTACCACTTATTCCCTCCATGGAAATCACTGACATTGTAAAGTAAGTACAAAGTTCTGTAAGTGAAAATAAGTGGACTCTGGGTTATAAAACAGAGGATATGATCACAAAGCCTGCTTGCTTAAGAAAAATGAAGAGATCCCACAAAGATATCAGCCATATGATAAAACTTGGTGTACAGGCTGATATGATGTGTGGTAAACTGAAAATCTCATAGGCTAGTAAAAAATCCTTTCAGAGCAACATTTACATGAGAGCTAACTATACAACTTTCATGCATGTTATGATCTGCAGACCCAGCCTTGACCTTTGACCATCTTCAGCTTAACCAAGCCATTCCTTGAGCTGATGGAACCAGCTTTTGCATACATAGAAGCAGGAACCCAGCTCTTGGAATTACACAACATACTGAAATATCAGCTGTCAAAAGCATGACCCATGTGGCATCTTCCATATTTCAAGATAATTGAATCCTAAAGTGAATATTGTCCTCCATAATACAACATAATTCTATGTCTGACACCTTCAATTCAGGTTTAATGTGTCTGATATCTACCCATATTTAACCTTATCAAGTAGTGAGATATCTGTCCTACTCAATAGAATCCCCTTGGTCTTGTAGGTCTTTCCTTTCACATTGTTACCAATCCTTCATTACAAAGACTAAAAGCACACTATCTGAAAAAAAAGTGGCAGAACAACAACAGAATTCAGAAGCTCAAGGTGGAAGTTGTCAGACTGGATATAGCAGAATATAAGAAGAATAAACCTCTAAAAGCTGTTTTCAAGGCTTATATCTTGTTATATTGCAGAAGATGTAAGTATGTTTCATAAAAGTATATGTAAGGGAGGTTTAGGTACCAATAGAGAATCATTTTATACATTTACTGAACTGTCATAAAAACTACCCATAGACCAAGATGTTATACAACTTGTCTCTACCCATCTGATGACCACACATAATTTTAATTTATTTTCCACTCCTGTATTTACAAAATAAGGAAAACATGTTATGAATGGAGATGTTTGAATGTGAGTAGGACATTTCATGATATTTCCTAAAAGATTTACTTGTTAGTTATGATTATTCTATTAAGGTCATATCACAATTTTCTTACAAAAGATGTGTACTAAAGCATGGAAATTTCACAATGACAATTTTATTTTAAATGTATAAAGAAGATGTGTATTACAACTTACTCATAATCCATTAAAATATTCTTGCTTCCAACTATTAAATTAATTTATGATCCATCAATATAACATATGGAAACATTGGGAAAATGATTTTTTGTATACTTTGGAATAAAGAATCAGAGACATAGAGTGTGTGCAGTTCAAAATTATTTTGCAGGTAGACACAGTGGTATATGTCCTCAATCCCAGTGACTTGGATGCTGAGACAAGATAATCTCAAATTTTAGGTCAGTTTTGACAACTTTTTGAGACTGTATCATAAAAATAAAATGTCTGGGACTATTGCTCAGTGGTAGAGAAATCTGACTTCATTGCCTACTTTCATAACATGGTGTAAATTTAAAAGCTCTACTGTCTGGTAGCCCTTTATGAAGAAACTCATATTCAGATGGAATATTTTTTTCTTCTATCCACCAGTCCATCTGTACATCCATCCTTTTAAGAATTCATATTTTGAGAGTTGTATTTGAATTGAACAATTTTCTTCCTGGTTTCTCATATCTAAACAGTGAACTCAGTGCAGTGAATTCACTGAAATCTTTCTTTCTATCACTGATCTGCTAAAATTTAGAATTAGACATTCTTTTTTGATTAGAGTTGACGTGGGCTTGAGTAGTGAGAAAACAGTTGCACTGACACTTAGCCCATATTCTATACCTGGCTTTCTTTCTACCTGAGACATGTTCTGCCCATTTTGATATCCTGTATTCTGCAGTTGCCACTTCGTGACAATATTTTTCCAATCAAGAAATCTCACCATTGATCTGACATAAGTACCTCCATCCAAGGACACAGAAGAAATTGTTATTCATTTACAAGTCTCCAAGTCAAATTCCTGGAAATAAAAACTGCCCTTGTGAGAAAAAGGGAACTGGATTGATACACTGTTATAGTCAAGCCTCATATCTTTTCCACAAATTGTTACTGTACTGATTACCACTGTGATAAAAACATATATCACTCTACTGAAAGGAAGTATTCTTTTCCACAAATTGTTGTTACTGTACTGATTACCACTGTGATGAAAGCAGATATAGCTCTACCAAAAGGAAGAAGTATTCATACATACTGAGATTGGAGATGTTGATATCATCAGAAGGGTACACCTGAAAAAAGGCAGTGAGGATATCATACCATTTTATTTTTGGATCTCCTTAAACAACTCATTTTCTCTCTGTCTTACATTTTCTGTGCATGGATTGATCACAGTTTTGAGCACCTATTCAGTGACAGATGTCCCAAATGTTACCTTGTGTGGAACACATGATATACTATAGTCCATGTGGTAAAGATAAAGGCAATGATGAGAAGAAGTCATATTTACAATCTTACAAGATTAAATCTCAACGTTATTCTTCTATTCAATAAAATATGTATTTGAGCATTGTGATATCTGATTATTTTAGTATTAATTTAAAGGTCTACAAAAAATATGCAGATAAGATTATTTTTACTTTTCTCCATGAACTTCTGAAGTCCATACTGTGAGTTAACACCATTATTCATCCAGTTAATTTGTTTCACACATATCCCAACATTTATATACATATATATGCATATTTAGATTACATCATGCATTAGGAAAGTCAAATTTTATGTAGAGGAGTGTTTTTTTTATTTTTTGTAGTTGTAGTTCGACAGCAGGCCTTCACTTTATTCATTTATTTATATGCAGTGCTGAGAACTGAGCCTAGTGCCTTACACATGATATGCAGCAATCTACCACTGAGCTAAGGCCCCAGCCCCCATAGATAAGAATTTTGAACATAGAACTAAAATATGACACACAGAAGTTAACTGAATATAAATATCTTAATGAGCTTCATTGAGATAAAATTCAAGTATTCTAAAATTCATCAACTATAGTTGTACAGTTCAACTCATATATTCTCAGATTTGTAAAACCATCACATATCAATTTATGAAAAAGGCAATTATTTAAAGAAACTTGTACTTTGCTTATCTATCGCTAACAGTATGACTCAAATGGGAATCAGTTCCTTTCACTTTTTATAGATTTTTGTGTTCTGCCATTATATATAAAACAATGATGAGGTCTAATTGTTGTCATAAGCACCATCACAATGTGTGAATGATTCCAAATTGCAAGGGAGTTGGGGGTCCTACCCCTTAAATAAATATATGGACACAGAATATAGGACTAGTAATAGGAACCTAGTGTTATGGGGAAATATTTTGACAAACCAGTAAAATAACTTTCCAATGGGCAACTGACAGGAGATGGAGCCATGGGTCCTTGGAGTAATGTTTCCATTTAACTGAGTTAACTAATAAATGGATGAAGCAGGCCTGAATTAAATACAAATAAATTTTAAAGTTTTACTGTATGATGAATTTTTCTAATTGCTTTTAAACCCTTATGGCCATTTTCAGAGAATAACTATTGTGTTATATCTGTTTATTTATTTATGTTTACTGTTCTGAGAATTGAACCAATGGCCTCAAGCACTCTAGGCAATTGCTCAACCACTGAGCTATGCTTTTAGTCCCTAGAAAGAATTTCAATGGTTGTCTATGTTCAGTTTTCAAACTTTTTGATCAATACATTGGTGTGTGGTTTCTTAAAGGTACTCCACATGTAAAGCCAGAAGTCTCAGTAGAAATTGGAAGGTGACTCAGTGACTTTTAAATTGTTTGTAATTTTCACATAGTAATAACCCAGTAGAAAACATAAAATTCCAGTTTTCAATATCCTGTAATAGAATCACACTTCTTATGCACATTACTCTATGAAGATTCTACCACTAATTGTGTCACTATATTTACAATTTTTATTTTGAATACTAGGGTAGTCACCACATATTCATAATTGGGTAAAATTGGTGCAAGTGTTGAAAGATGAACCTCAACACAAATTAGAAGAACTGTTTAAAATTATACAATATAATAAGAGATAGGAATAAAAATTGTCATTATCTATAAAATTAATGTGCTCGATAATGCTGAGAAAAAACAAACATGAAATAAAATTGTGAATATAGAGGAATGGATTCATGCTTTCTGGGTATATTCTTTCCTTTGTGCCATGTAAGGCTAAATTCTATTTTTGGGTAAAATCATAAATATTGAAATAATTTTAGTAAAATGAAATTCATGTTGAGTGCTCACTATTGCTATGCTTTTTGCCTCATGAACTTAATTTTTCACCTCTTTTTACAAATATCAGATCAAAAGAGGCACCTATATTTTTAACATTACTACATTTCTCTCCTGATGTATCTGGAAAGAGAAGAGGGTGCCCTAGTCTGAGCACTGATGTTTTCAAATTGCCTCAGTTCACAGGGTGAACTGACTGGGCTTGCTCAGGCAACTCCATAAAACATGGCTGTGAGTACCCACAGATACTGGGGGCCGACATCCACTCCATGTGAGGCCTGTGATTCACATACACCTTGAAGAAAACTGCAGTCTCTTCCCATCAACATAAGACACTCTCAATCTATGACATTTTTGCTCTGCTTTACAAAGATGCAAACACATTTAAAAATTTTAACTCTAAAATTCAGAAATCTCCACTTTTCAAATATATTTGAATTTATTCACATTGATAGTGGTTCCAAGCTATAAAATATTGTTGCAATTTTCTGAATGGAATCAAGCATCGTCTTTCTAAATGATGATAGTTGAGTATTTTTTCTCATCAGAAATTTTCTTCCAAAGAATTGTCCTTAAAAAACAAAATCATCTGATGAGAATATGCTTTGCTTTCTGATAGGTCATAGTATTGAAAGAAAACCTTAGCCGCTGAACTACCTGTAAATCCAGGATAATGTATTAGTGCATTTTATTTATGAAATGTTTTTGCATACATTTATGAAAGGTGTTATACAGATGCATAGTACTACTTTTAGAGTAAATTTTGTTGAAACTCTAAGACAAGTAATGTGATTTTATTATTGTAACATTTATTTCAATGTTGTGAAGAAGAGTATAATCACCTTCAAAAATATTAATTTAACATTAAGTGGGGTTAAAGCTAATGTGGAATCTTGAAGACAAGAAATGTTACTCTTCTACCTAAACAAGAGGGACTGTAATATGATTTCTTGGTAATTTATCTGTGAAAACTCTGTAATGATCTTATAATTCAATAATGGTAGGGCCAGTTGATGCATAATTTACAGGCATTCCCTTTATACTAAATGCCAGCAAAATGGATTTGCTATACAGGTGTTTTACTTTTCAACTTACTATGTGTTAAATTTGAAAGTTAAACCAATATTATTAAAAGGTAAACACTTTTAACTATCATTGTATTAAAAATAAATGTCAAGTGAAATATATTTGGGGGAAATATGATTTTATCATGACACTCAAAAAAAGTTACAGTAAAACAATCAATATTGGAAGATATTTGATGTGCAACAATAACATGCCACTTGGTTTTGAACTCATGGAAACTGTCAGTGGAAGCTTAACCAGTTAGCATTTGGAGCAATACTATAACCATTACAAGGAATGGGAAATCTTGCATCAACATTAACCAGACTTTCCACAGCAGTGCAATTCCTTATTTTTAAAAGAGTTTTCATCTGTTCTCTATAATAAACTGTAAACATACCTAATATTATCAATGTCACTTGATGCTTCTCCAAGACAATATTATGAAAAAATAATAAATATGATTGCAAAAACATTTAGCAAACATATTCCATAGCTTAACTAAAATATACAACACTCATTTCCACCCAGATGGTCGAAACATCTACATTTACTGTGGGAATATATTTGATTGCAACTGAAATACATGTCTGGTTGTCAAAAAATTCTAAACAAAACTTGATTTTTTTCAAAAAATAATTGATTTTGTTAATATGTGTCTGTGTAGGCAGAGACATGAAGTAATTTAGAATTATGTATGGAGTCATCAGAAAATAAAAATAATAACTTCCAATTACCTGCTGAAACTACATAAGGAACTGAAACAATAGCTTTGAATTTATTGTCCAAATTAATACTCATTATTATTCAAGTGGGAAACAAATAGGAAATCTGAATCCTATAAAAGTTAAGCAAATTGTTCACAATTTTAAAAATTAAGCTCTAATGGTTGGGTTTTTTCCAATCACAGGCAAAAATCGATGATTTTAAAAGCCTTAAAAATGTGAGTTTATTCTTTCATACATATAAAAAATTATTAAAATTAGGGAGTCCAGGGCCAGAACAACAGCTTAAGGGTGGCTATGAAAAATTCTACCATGATCTTTTTCTGCCCCATTCTACCTGGCTTGCTCACAGGCTCACTGCTGTATAATTCAGAAGGGCTACCATATCTAGAAGCATCTAACCTATAAACTGAACACCCCCAACAAGAAAAGGGAGGAGAGATAAAAAAGCCATATAATCCTCACTGGTGGGAGGGAAACCAGGAAAATGAAGGATGCCACTGATACAATTTTCATAGATGAGGCATCATCACATATGTTCTGCAAAGAACCATATGGCAAAGAGCAAGTGTTTGCAGGCTTCATGGCCTCTTCTACAACTGCTTAACTCTGCTCATAGATTTGGAAAGCAAAGATGAATGTTTCCAACAAAGGTAGGGACAATGGT
This sequence comes from Sciurus vulgaris, assembly GCF_902686455.1. NCBI lineage: Eukaryota > Metazoa > Chordata > Mammalia > Rodentia > Sciuridae > Sciurus > Sciurus vulgaris. Next base: position 1,407,159 of record NW_027632454.1, read on the forward strand.
GAAATTATTTTGTTGATGTTAGTTCAAGCAACTCTTAGAAAGCAAAGTTTTATTTTGTATATTTTATTACCCTTATGTCACCTGTAGTTATGAAAGTTATTTCCTTAATCCATTTGTGAACAAGTGTCCAAAGTTTTTAAAACATTATGAAGAAAGGAACTGCTGAAGTAGTACTGAAATGAATGCCATGAGATGAGCTGTAAGTTATGCAGGTTTTAAAGGTATTATTTGACCGGCATGGTGGCATATATCTGTAATATCTGTGCCTCAGGAAGCTGAGGCAGGAGGATCACAAGTTCATAGAAATTTTTTGGTATGTTTCTTGGTATGGGACTGGGAGTGAGAAGAACATTTTCTTGCTTCTTGTCCTTGCCTTACACATTAACTTTGTGTATTTTTTCTAGATAGAGATTTAGCCTAGGTAGCTACAGTGTTGCCACAGAGTACTGGAGTTAATTCAACTTTAATATTTTATGCCCTGGTGCCTCCATTGTATAACTATGCATATATTTGGGGCCATAAAACACAGGTTTATTTGAACACAAACATGTGATACTGCAACAATCTGATACCATGGAAGTAGTATATACTGTGTGAAGACACCATACAAAGGCATGATTGGTGTCCACAGAAGGATGGAAAATTTCATCATAAGAGGCTGAGTAGTGTGCCCAAGGTACATGCTGTGATGTTTCAGAGCCAGCATTTGAATCCAGGCAGCCTGATCTCCCAGTTCACATTCTTAGCTACCATTTTGCATTGCCTCTTTCCAATGTTTACTTATTGTATATTCATAGAGTGGTTAAGAAGAATAGTAAGATAACAAAATTTTGATAAATCAGGGATGTTTTACATAAAAAATTAAGAAAGTGTGCTCAAAATTTAATCACTAGTTGCTTTTAAAAATTCTGTGACTGCCACAATTTTTTTTTTAAATTTTTTCACAAGACCAAAGAGAAGATTAAATTGTACCTAGGACATTTACAATTTATTCAAATTCATAGTGTGTAGTAGATGAAGGCCAAGCACTAAACAACAGACAGTCTACTCACAATCAATCATCAGAGATAAGCAAAATGCAGGTTTCCATTGCTTCCTTTCTCTTCAAATTTAATTAACATGAGTACTGTTTCACATTAATCTATACAGGTAAAATTCTTAAATTTAACTGACATTTAACTCAGTAAGTTTATTCTGTGTAGAGCAGCTTAAAACCAGATTATTTTTTTCTCTTTACTTCTTCATTTTAACATGAAGAAAAAAGTTTTAATAAATGTATTGAAAGTGACTAGTTGTTCAAAGTGCTTGGCATGATAGGTTTTTAGACAGAATGCCAAATTCTACAAAGCACAGGTAAATTATAATTTAAATCACTAAATTAGGCAATAATGGTTTCTCAATGATTGTATAGAATAAGAAATAGATGTTAAAAAGATCTCAAACACTGCCTTCAAAAAGGTGATTTTCTAAATACTAAAATAACTCGCACAGGTCATTCTCAAAATCGGCTTATTCATCATTACATAAAAATTTACACATTGTATATAACACCACATGACATAATTTATCTCTGATTTTTAATAATTTTCCTCTTTTAATAATGAATTTGAAAGTCTAGGCTGAAAACTGAAAGATTCACACTCTCAAAAGTTAAGAAAGTTCTAAGAATGCCTCCTCATTTATAACCTTTCAAGGTAAAATAGTGCAATCATCAGCAAGTACTAAAAGCAGCTTTAAAAAGTAAAAAAAAAAAAAAATCATGCTGTGTGAAGCATGAAATAGTGCTGCTATGGTTGTCTAGTCCTAAACTTTCTAATCTGTTCACAGCATATTTTTTTCCCATGGGGCTTTCTAATTTATAACTTTGATGAGGGTGAAGCTGGACCTTTTCCCAACAACACTGTGGTGATGAGTTTGTTATGTTCAGGTTTTACCCAAAGGTGATGAATTCTATAAAAACAGGCTCCCCAGTCCCTTGCTCTCTGCTTCTCATTTTTGTTCCTCATGTCTCCTGTTTTTGCCTCTCCTTTGTAGATTCTTATTGATTCCTTTTGTACTAAATTCACTTCCTATTGACTCAAGGTTGCTCAATAGGAATGGAATCAACTGAAATGAGTGTTTGCTGGTAGCTGCATAGTACCAGGCTCCCCTGATGCCGCCTCCCTATCTGAATTCTTGTGGCATTTTATTTCTGTCATTTTCTAAATGTGACAGATTCTTGAAGTTTGTATCTTTTCTCTCTATAGTCCCAATTGGAGAAGCTTGTCCACAAACATTGTTTCAAGTACTCCCTTCACACTGATGAATCCCACTTCATTGTATCCAATCCCAGCTTTCCAGTGAGCTCCAGACCTCTGTATATGCAAATGTCCAGTCAGTCTTTCTGCATATGGTTTTCATAGGTGTCTCAAAGCCATTTGATTTCAGCTTTCTTAACGTTAGAAAAATGTATAAACAATGTGAAAAAGAAATTGAGGTTCAGAGAGGCTCAGAGACTTACATGTTGCCACAATCAAAGAGTCATGGAGTCGGGTGAGCACAATGGTGCATGCCTATGATCTCAGCAGCTCAGGGTCTGAGGCAGGATTGTGAGTTCAAAGTCAGTCTCAGCAACTTATCAAGGCCCTGAGCAACTTGGTGAGACCCTGTCTCTAAATAAAATATAAAAAAGGGCTGGGGATCTGACTTGGTTGTTAAGTGTCCCTGGGTTTAATTCCAGTACCGAAAAAAAAAAAAAATACAACTCATGGGTCTGAGTGTAGACCCCACGTCTTCCTCACTGCCTGGAAAGACTCAGGTTCCATGGACACATTTTAGGAACTGCAGCTTCACTAGCACGTGGAAGAAGAGCCTCCCTGCAGCTAGCCAAACATCACCTCACCAGTATGTCCCAACCTGGGGAACCGTGAGTCTGTCAGTCACCTGGTGTGCATAGGGGATGCATCTCTCCCCCAAAGAGGTCTTGCCCTTGCCTATGGCTCCTGGAGGGATCTCTCAGCCCTTGGAAGTACCTACCTGCTGAGTGTCTTTGTTTACCTGGGAGATTGAGCCACCTGAATTCTACACTTTAGTGTGACCTTTGTCAAGGGCCTGGGGTCACAGGGTATCAGCCTGAGCTCTTGAGGCCTGTGTGTGGCCAGTCTTGTTTATGTGACCAAGATCCAGTGGAACTCCTGGGTGAAGTTCCCTGCTGGCATTAGTCATTGTGATGTCACACGTGTGTACCACAGTGATCAGCACTGTCCACATGACTCCTCTGGGGGAGGACAAGGGAAGCTCCAGTGGCTTCCTGGGCCTGCCTGGACCTCTTCCCTAGCAGGTTTTCCCTGTGCCCTTTCACTGTGAGAAACCATAACTGTGACTATAACAGGTTTCTTTCTTTTTTTCTGAGTTCAGTCGGTCTCTTTTGGAAAATCATCAAAACCGAGACTCTTGAATTATGCATATGGCAAAAGGGACTTTGGAGCTACAATTCAGGTTAGATACCTTAAAATAGGAATATTAATTTGGATTATTGGGAAAGGAGATTAATCTTATCACACACAAAGTGGAGAACTTTTTCTTCAGTGAAATCAGAATCAGATGGCAGAGAGGTTTGTAGTGTGACAGTGACTTCCCCTGCCACTGTGGGTGGGGGCCACCAGGAAGGTTCTAGAAAGACTGTGGGCAGGTTCACGGTCAGCACGGCATGTAGAACCTCGATCCTCTGACTCTGAGGAGCCGAATGTGGTGATAACCTGAGAGCACTGAGGTAGATTCTTCTTGGAACTTCCTGATAAGAGCTGGCACTTTGCTTCTGACTTTGCAAAACCTGGGAGGTAACTTCGCTCAGCATGGGGGCTGACTAATAGGGAAGCACTCCCAGGGGTCATCAGATGGGATTGTTGGTGCTCAGGGCTGTGTTGCCATTTGTATACAGGAGAGGCTGTGGCCAGTAACCCAGGGTGCTGTGTGCTCAGAGTGTCCACTAAGCATTGAGAAACCACCCCTAGATGCTGGACTTTTCCTGGAGTGTTGAGTCCTGGGTTCTTTCTGCTGAGGTTTTCAATGGGGTCCAGGTGGGCTCTGCTAGCTTGCCTCCAACCTTCAGGGTACAAGAGCTTAAAGCTTCTTTGAGCCTGGTTCCATTTGCATGAAGAGGGAGAGACATTTCTGACCTCCCTTGCCAGGCAAGCAGGGGCTGGGGCTCTGGTCAGTGCTGGTGTGGGAACTTACTTTTTTATTTGCAGTACTGGGGGTGGGACCCAGAGCCCTGCACCTGCTGGGCAAGCCCTCTTCCACTGCTGGGTAGGGTCACAATGTGGGTGTGTGGATCCTGAAGTGTCTGTCTCAAGACTACGTGATGTGGGACCCAGTGGGACCCAAGAATCCTGGGCAGTTTAGGCCTGCAGGCTGGCACCCAGGTCAACCTAAGGGCTGAAGACAGGCATTAAGATGGAGTGTGGGGGACAGGAAGGCTGAGGCTGAACAGTCCGTGGGCATTGGAACCTAGTCATTTATGAGTTTCCTACAAAGAAGGATTGGTTGTGGGCTCTGTGTTTCTATGGAGACCAAGGCTGGCTTTGATATCATCTTCATCATCTTCATCATCATCATCATCATTATTTTATATTTTAACTATTACTCATAGGGCTGTGTTGGCAAATTTTAACAGCTGGCTCTCTGGGGAGGGGGAGACCTTTTTACCAATTCCCATGGTGTAGATATTCCCAACAGGGTTGATTTCAAGTAGCCAAGGCAACATCATCAATCACTGAGCTGTTTCAAACCATCTAGAGTCTGCATTGCGTGGACTTCAGAGATACCCATGGTCGGGAGCTCAGACTGCAGAGGTGGGACAGAAGGATACATGATCTTTATTATACTGTATGCAACCTCAGGCTTCCATGAAATAATGGACCCAGGAAGCAGTTGGTTTGCCAGAGTCCTGGGAATTTAACTGTCTTACCATGAGGGATTGAGCTGGCTCCACAATGTCAGTTTAGACCAAATCTGGCCCAGGGACCCTGAGCTGGGCGTTTGGTCAGAGCCAAGGCACTGAGCAGGCTGGGTGAAAAGTGAGGTTTCTCTAAGCTTTGCTCTCCAAAAGAGGCACCACCATGCCCTGGCGTGGCTGGAGCAGCATGGCTCACTGTCTGGCAGGGAGATGTGCTGCCCTTGCCTTAGTTCCAACACCACCATGTCCTCCTGTGTGCTTCTCACACCTGTGTCTCAGGCCTTGATTGACAGCTTCCTTTGGTTCCCACACTTGCCCCCTAGAATCCAGCCTAAGCTGGTTTGGGATTTGCAGCTCCTCCACATCCTCCACATTTGTTTGTCAGCAGTTCTTGACCTTGACTTAAAACTGAGATCATCAGGAGCAGGAGACTTCTAAAAATGCTGAGGCCTGGGCCTCACCTCAGACCCCAGAGTTGGAATTCAAGCTTTTATGTGCAGTGAACACCAGGCAGTCTCCAGGATCACCAGTGACACTGACATGCAGCCAAGCAAGAAACTTGACTCTCAGACTTTCATTAACTGAAGTTCGCCCAACCATCACACAATGGCCAGGCTCCACCCATGTGCCAGGTCCCTGGTTCGACCCAGGTGTTAGAGAAGCAGAGTGAAGAAGTTTTGCTCGGTTTTTGAGGGGCTCCTCATGAAGACATGGGTCTCTGGACACAGCAGTCTTGGCGGATGACTTCCCCACACCGATTGTAAAAGTGGCCCCTGTCCTTCTTCCTGGATGTGTGTCCCTTTGCATGTGACTTCACAGAGCCTCCCATGAAGAGGTGTGGTCAGCCTCTAGACCTGGTCTGGCTTTCTGACATGCTTTGGCCAATAGAGCCTGGCAGAAGTGACATGGAAGGAGCTTAGCCAGCTGCACAGTGTGAGGACACAGTCCCCAGTAGACTGTACTCACTTGTCACACCAGCTCTAAGTTCAGGAGTCCCCTGAGTGTCTCTCAGTTGGGACCAGCTGGCCAAAATTCAGGGGCTCCTGTGACCAACTAGGGCTTAATCATTGTCCAGAACAGCTCACAAAACTCAGGACAGCAGGACACTGTAAGCCTTCATTCTCAGGTGTTCCAGATCTGCAGGTTCAACCAAACTTGGGTCAAAATATTCAGAAAATATTGTGTCTGGTCTGACTATATGATGGTATTTCACCCCTCCCTTGTTGTTATTCCCTAAACAATACATTACAGAGACTAGGCACATTGCATTTATATCAAATCAGGTATTTTAAGTAACCTAGAGAAGACTTTTAACAAGTGGGAAAATGTGCACAAGTTATATGCAAACCCTAAGCCCTTTTATATAAAGGATCTGAGCATCCACGGGTTTTGGTATTCTTGTATCCTTGGGGGGGGGGGTTGTCCTGGAACCAATCCCCAAAAGTTTCCAAGGACCATCTGTGCTTACCACAGGATTACATCAAGGACACGAAGTAGAACCAGCCAGGGGACAGGACACAGAGGGTGAGGGTTGAGTGGGACCCAAATGTGGAGCTTCTGGTCATTCTTCCCATGAAATCCTGGGTGCCATTACTTCCTCCCAGTTACAAAGCATGACAACGCTCAGGACCACTGCCACCCAGGGAAGTTCAGAGTTTCTGCTGGGCTCCATCACAGGTGCAGGGGGCTGATCTTGGGTGTCCAGTTCCTATAGCCATCAGACCTGATGTGGTGTGTCCACAGCCCCCATCATAAATAACACCATTGGGCTGTCCAGGGCCCAAATTCTCCATGAGGCAGAACACTGCAGAAACTGAGGGATCACCTCCTAGTTGCCAAGGGCAGAGGCCAACTATATCTTCAGCAATGGTACTTGTTCACCCACAGATGTCCTGTGACCTCTGGTCCTGACTTCAAGGGCCCTTGCCATGTCCACTCTTGTCCTCTCAGATGCTCATCAGGACCCCAGGCCTTCTTGAGGATGAGATATGATGTGGAGGGAACTGTCTGCTGACAGCTCCAACTGCCAACAAATTGAACAGACTGCCTGGCACCCCTGGGTCCCCAGGGAACCACACCTGCTCAGTCCATCACGTGAGGCTGGGTTGCCAGAGAAATACAGGTTGTCCAGGTGAAACTGAATTTCAGATGAACAACAAATAATTTTTAGTATAAATTATTGCATGGGATATATTTATACTAAAACCTACTTCTTATTGTAGTATATATATATATATATATATATATATATATATATATACAATGGAATAATACTCAGCCATAAAGAATAATAAAATTATGGTATTTGCAGGCAAATGGATGAAATTGGAAAATATGCTAAGTGAGACAAGTCAGTCTCAAAAAACCAAAGGATGAATGTTCTCGCTGATAAATGGATGATGACACATAATGGGGGCTGGGATGGGGGGAAGAATGTAGAAAGGAGGGACTGTATAGAGGGGAAAGGGGTGGGAGGGGTGGGGGAAGGAAAAAGTAACAGAACACATCAAACACTATTACCCTATGTAAATGTATGATTACACAAATGGTATGCCTCTAATTCATGTACACAGAAACATGTATTCCATTTGTTTACAATAAAAAAAATTTAAAAAACTACTTCTTATTTATTTGAAATAAAAATGTACCTGGCATCCAGTGTTTTCATTTGCTGATCTGGCAATTTCCCCAGGTGAGCACCACCCCGCAGAGCTTGGTCCTACCTGTCACCACCTGCGGCAACAATTGTGTGGGTATTTATAGGAGGTGGACTGAAAATAAACTACTTATCCTATATTCACTAATTTATAGAGGAAGAGAGACTTTGAGAGAAAGATAGGCTTTGCTTAGAGGAAGAGAAACTTACCAGGAAGAGAGACTTTGCTTAGAGGAAGTTTTTAGAGAAAGAGAGGCTTTTTCACTTATCAGAGATCTATTTCTTCTTAAAGTTCTGCTGCTTCTTGAAGGTGCATCCTGCATCCTGTGAATGAGGTGCTATCTATCTGAGGGCTAGCTGCTTCTCTTCTCTGCTAGCTGCTGCCTTTCTCTGCTAGCTGCTGCTTTTCCTAGCTGCTTCTTACTGCTGCTTCTGCTTACTGCTTCTTCTTCTTTCTGCTAGCTGCTGCTCCTGCCTTCCGCCTACTGCCCGCTTATATTCCCTCCAGGAGGCAGAGAGCCGGGCTGTGCCAATTGAGATCAGGCTAGGAGCCAGCTGCCCTATCATGGCAAAGGTTAAAATGAGCAGGCCCGAGCAGGAGCACTCGGGAACACCTGTGCACGCGTTGTGTGCGTGGACTTAATTGAATATGGCCAATGACAAATCACCTGGGTGTGCTTATGTTAATCAACCTCCTCACCACCGATGTGATCAAAGCAACCTCTGGCTAGCTGCCAGGCACCATCCCGGCTCCGTCCACACAACATAGCACCCAAAACTATCTGTCCAAATTAGAATCACAAGCAAATAAAACCACTGCTATTTTAGATGATGAAGTGGGGGGTGGCTTGTTTTATGACAATAAACAATGGATAGATCATTAGTCTCAACCAGTGCTCTCAAACCTTACCCCGTGTCACCTGAAGGGCCCATTAAATATGCAGTTCAGAAAAAAGAAAAGCAACTTTTCTTTGGAGGTGCTGAAGATTGAACACAGGGTCCCCCACGTGCCAGACAAGTGCTTTACCACTGAGCTGCACTCCCAGCTAGAAAAAAAAAACACTTAAGTATCGAGCTTAACTTAACTAAGCTGTTTTTACATAAAATCATGTGTGTTTCCTTTTGTTAGATCTTAGGAATTTTTATTTAGGAAATCTTCATTTTTCATGATGTTTGTAATTTACATTAGGTCTTGTTCTAGCTGATAAAATACAGTTAAAATGACACAGTGGGCTGGAACATAGCTCCATGATAGAGTGCCTGCCTAGCCTGTGGAGGGTCCAGGGTCCCATAGAGAGCACTGGAAAAAAATTCTAGGGGTGCTGAGGTCCTCCCCTAGAATTTCTGACTCAGTGGCTCTGGGGTGGAGTCCAGAAACTGTGTTTCTAACAAGCTCTCAGACACCAATTCTGCTGGTCTCAGAGCCACATTTTGAGAACCACTTTTGTAAATGAACAAAGGGCATCCTGTTTCCATGGCCAGTGATTGGGTCCCAGACAGTCAGGTGACTCCATTCTGACCAATGGGTGCTGAGGAGGAGGTGTCCCAGGTGCTTTTAGGAAAGGTCTTCAGACTCTTCCTTTAGAGGTCCTTAGGTCTGGATTGAGTGCCCTGAGCAACCCCAGCCATCCAGAAAGGCTGGGCAGGGAAAGTTGGGCCAGGTACACAGAGGACCAGCTGAGGTAAGTCAGCTCCTCACCTTTCCTCCTCACTTCCTGCTTTGTGAGATAGCAAAGCCCCTGACTGATAAAGCTAAATTGATTCAGCCTTTACTGTGGTCAAAAGCCCCCAAACGAATGGATCTGCCAATCAGCTGGAGCCCAAAGGCAGCCCTAGTGCCTGCTGCTTGAGCTTCTCACCCAGTGCTGGTGGCAATGTTGGGATACGGTTGTTCGGATGCAGAGTAGAAGCAAGTGATGATCTTTTTCTGAGTTTCAAGATCAGAATGATGAGTCTCAGGGACCATTTGACAACCAATATCGGGAGTATCCAAGCCCAGTGCCAGGTGCAGCAGGAGCAACTGCAAACAGGCTGCCAGAGGGCTAAGTCTTTCCTGGTCAAGGGTGCCCCTGAGCCACTGGGAGACTTGAGGAGAGGGTGGTGCACAGGGGACACTCCTGCTCTCCTAAGCTCCCCTGGGGCAGGGTTGGGAGGCAGGGAGGGGTCAACAGGCTGCTTCCCAAGGATTTTCCTGTGGAAAGACTACTTCACAGTCTCCCAGGAGACTTAGAAGGGATCTCTCTTCCTGAACATGGCTTAAGAAGACAAATAAAACCTGGTTATTGGATTAACATCTCCAGGGCAGTGAAGGATCCCACTTTTCTTTCTTTCAGTGCTACCCGATCAGGACAGTCAAATATTCAAAGACCTTGGCTGCTCTCCAGACCTGACCTCAGGTGCTTCAGGCTTTTTGTTCCTTTTGGACATGGCCTAAAAATAAAAATAAGGTCCAAAGTCCTCATCCGAGGCCATTCAGATCCCACACAGTGACGGAAATCATTTGTCAGACAAATGTAGGTCCCAGAACAAAGCCAGGGAAGGCAGGAAGGTAGGGTGGGAGCAGGTGCCAGTGACCCACTCAGAGTCCCAGCTGGAGCCTTGGGGGGCCCAGCTCTGAGGATGGGTGGCCAGATGGGAAGAAATAATTTGGGTGAAAAGAAATAATTTTGGTAAAAGCTAGTTTGAGAGCGCACTTAGTACAAGATCTTTTTTTTAAATTGGTCGAAGCAAAACTGACAAAATCTATGGTCCCACAACCAGTGGCATTCAGCACGCACCAGCCCTGTGCACCTGTCACCTCCACCCAGTTCCAAACACTTTCCTTGCCTGAAAACAAATCTCACATCCTTGCTCCCTGCTCCCCCAGCAACAAGCAAGCCACTTCCTTTCTCTCTGCATTGCCCAGTCTGGGTGTTTCTTTGGTGTAGATGGAATCACAGGTGTGTCCTCTGTGTCTGGCCTCTTTCACTGGGCATGTGTCAGACCCTCACCCCCATGGTGGAACATTCCACCATGGGCTCACTACGATGGGCTCATCCATGCACCCTTGGTGGACATGGGCCTGGTGACTGGTGCTGCTGTGAAGAAGCATGTACACATATTTGTTTTGAGTGTGCTTAATTTTGGGTGGGGTACTGGGGATTGAACCCAGGGGCACTTGACCTCTGAACTACACCCCAACACTAATGTGTATTTTATGTAGAGACAGGGTCTCACTGAGTTGTTCAGCACCTTGCTTTTGCTGAGGCTGGCTTTGAACTCATGATCCTCCTGCCTCAGCCTTCTGAGCTGCAGGGACTACAGACATGTGCCACCATGCTCTGCTTATTGTGTTTAATTCTTAAGAACAGATTCCCAGAAAGCATGAGTTCTTAAAGGGCAAGTCTGTGCACACATGCATGTTCACAACTGTGCTAGAACACACATGTAAACACTCACATGAGATTCCAAGATGGGGCTGTGGGGAAACTTCTTGGCCCTCATTAGAATAGAGCAGGCAAAGGGGCTGGAGTAAATGGAGCCCCATGTCTTCCCCTTGCACAGGCTTGCATGCTTAGTAAAAGCAGAATTTTGCCTCCTGACAGTGGTCAGATAAATAACAGTAGACTGAGAAGAGGTAATACAAAGCAAACATTAAGGGTATTTTCAAAGACTAATGACCTGGTTCTTGTGATTATATTAAGCAGAAAGGCAGAGAGAAGATGTGCTGCATACAGTACACTCATCATCTGGTTAAAGCTGCAAACACAGCCAAGGAACAGGGAGGAAATGCACCGTGGCATTACAGACAGAATTTTCCTTCCTTGTGATTTTGTATTTTGAAAATTTTCTATACCAAAGTGTTAGGAGGATTACATTAGCTAATGTAGCCAGAAGATTAGAACAGAACGTGCTGCCTGGTAGGTGCTGCTTAGGTATGTGCTCTTGTTATAATGGTGTCTGCTTAAGATCTAAAATATTTTGAAGAAAAATACTTCTTTCTTTCTGACCTTCTTCACACTGTCTCTGAGAGGTCAAGGAGTGTTCTACAGGACCTGGGAGAACAGGGGCTGGTCCCATGGAATCTTGGGTAGCCCTTCTTGGGCAGCAAGATCCCCATCCAATCTGAACATCCTGCAAAGAAGGCCTTGACATGTCCCAAAGGGACGTTGCTCTGAGAGGCACAGCTGCATCTGGAGGTCCAGGCAGATAGGTATTCTGTTTCCAGTTATTCACGGAGCTCTACCTGGTGAAAGTACCCATGTTGATTTCTTCCCTCCATACCCAGGACCCTGGAAGTGGGAGGAGCATGAGCAGGAACCCAGAGGGATGGATTTCCCCCCAGCCTCCCACCCCCTTTCAGGTACTGAGAAGGGGGACCCTGATGTCCCAGATGCTGTACCTGTGCAACTTTGCCACAAGGGGGCACGCCAGGCACTAGTAGGCACTTCAGTGTGCAGCCTGGAAAACAAAAAGAAAAACGTTTTCTAGGGGGTGCAGGGTTGCATGGAGGAGGGCCCTGGGTCACTCTCAACATGGACTGAGGAGGGACGTGAAGAGCAGGTTCAGAATTGTTTCTCTGCCTGGGCTCAAGACAGGACCTGAGGGTGCAGAGGCATGGCTGGTCCTGCAGAGGGTGTTTGCCCTGCCCTTTGGAGCAAAAGGCCTGAGAGGTCTTGGTGCTGGGAAGCAGGAGGCAGAGCTTGGGATATCCCTACTATCTCGTCCAGCGAGTACAATGAAGACTGGGCTCTCAAATGAAGTTTTAAGGTCTTTATTTTTATGGGAGAGCTTCTGAGCTGAGTGCCTGGTTCTTCCTCCTCCTCCACCACCACCGTCTTCTTCTTCTTCTCTTGTCACACAGCTCTCTCTCTCTCCTTCTTCTCTTGTGCAGCTGCCACTTCTCTCTTCTTCCTCTCTCGTCCCGCCGCGGCCGCCTCTCCTCTTCTCTCGTCCCACAGCTGCTGCCTGCCCTCCTTGCCTTTCTCCCCTCCGCTGCACAATATGTGCAGCTTTATGGGATGTAACAGCCAATCACCTTAATGGGTCAGGCGTTTGGCTCATGGAGACTTAATGGTGGGTAATGAGGACATGTACTGATCATGAGCTAAGCACGGATGCAGAGGAGATCAGTCAGCCAATAGAAAGCACTTCCTTAAAGTTGTTTTTCTTTGCAGTTGGGCTTCTCGACGCCATCTTAGGGCGAGGCCAGCCACCACTGTGAGCCCTACAGGGCAGCGGTCTCCAACATCTTCCCCTTTCTGTTTTATTAATGGGCTTAGGATCAGGTCATCATGATAGCTCATGTGGCAAGCACCATCCTTACCCATCATCGGAATTCTGACCTCCAGGCATCAGAACCCTGTCTTAGGTTGGTATGGGCCCCCATGAGCCTATCTGTGACTCTGGATCCCCAGGATCGTGCCTGTCTTAGGTTGCATAACAGCAGAACATATTCTTACCCATCATTGGTATCTCACCATCTTGGGATGAGGACCTGTCTTAGGTTGATATATGTCTCTGTTTGCTTACCCGTCATTGGCTACCGATCCAGCATAATTAGCCACACCTGGGGAGATGTGCCAGTTTTAAGCACCATAAGTGCCATTTTGATGGTCTGACATTCTCCCTGTTGTTGGCATCTTACGTGCATAAGGCATCAGATCATTAGTCCAAACCCAGTACCGTAAGTATTCCAAGAGCCATGATGTCTGCCCATGTTTCCGTCTCTAATCATAATTGAGTGGTAAGGTTATCAGGAGTATAAGATCAGTTATGCCAGCCTTTAAGTGGGCATCGATAACCTTTTGTGTTTGTAAAGTTGAGGCGGCTCTTTCAGCTATATTATTGACAGCTTGTGCTATTGGTATTGTAGTAGCTAATGCTGTCACTGCTGCCACAGCTGCAGCAGCAGACACAGCCACCACTGTAACCACTGCTGCTGTAATGCTGAAGTATCTTTTGTTTCTAGACAAAATCATAGGCAGCTCTTCATCAGTTATGGAGACTGGTTACTGCAATGGAAAACTGGGAGGCATTCCAACATTGTGAAAGGAAACAAGTTACGTTAGCATCAGAACAATTTAGGACAGTAGTAATATGGTTAGTTAATAGAAACATGAAAGGGGGTGACACACAAACTGGAGTGGGAGGAAAGGTTATACTTCCATTACAGGTAAGAGACTGAGTAGCAGATAGGAAAGAAGAATTGTCCCAATTAGAGGAGTTCCACTGGCACAATTTATGTTCCGCTCTCAGAAGGCTGAAAAATGACTGCATATTAGTATATCCTTTTGTGGTAGAAAGCAGAAGCCAGTTATCATAGGGATTGACACGTTTCATTCCTAACTGAACATCATCCTGGTACAGAAAAAGATGTAGCATTAAAAGAACGGTCTGTGAATCAAAGGGAATTGCAGGCAATCCTGTTGAAGCATTGGTACTAAAAATAGGCGGAAGAATAAAAGAGGTATTAGTTAATGGTAAAGGATGATGACATCTTAGATGCGGGTCTTGTTAATCTCTCTGGGATCCAGACTGGCGTTTTTTCACCCTGTGGGAAAACACATATGGAGCCTCGACTCCAGAATAACACTGGATCCAGGCCTCTCCATTGTCCATTGAGTACATCCTTCCATTGTACAAGGAACTTTGGAGCCGCTGTAGGATTTTCGTGTCTATCTGCGGCTGTTTTTCCATCTTTGTCCAAATTTAGAAAATTTAAACTAAATAATGCTATGTTTAGTTTATCTTTAGGAGACCTGTATGTGTCTCCTATTCCCCCTTTTTGTTTATTTAAAACAGCCTTTAGTGTTTGATTGGCTCTTTCAATGATTCCTTGTCCCATAGGATTGTATGGAATTCCAGTGGAATGGGAAATATCAAAGGTACTTAAGAAATTTTTAAATGATGCAGAAATATATGCAGGCCCATTGTCTGTCTTATATTGTTTAGGCTTTCCCCAAGTCGCAAAGGCCTGTAAGCAATGTGATATTACGTCTTTTATTTTTTCTCCACTATGTAATGAAGCAAATATAACCCCTGAGTAGGTATCAATAGTTACATGAACAAATTTGAGATTTCCAAACTCTGGAATATGTGTTACCTCCATCTGCCATAGATGGTTGGGCAATAGGCCTTTTGGATTAATGCTATTATTAGGTGAATTTATGTATGTTACACAATTATTACAGTTTTTTACAATGGTTTGGGCTTGTTTCTTGGTTATATTGAATTTTATTTGTAAGGTTTTAGAATTTACATGAAATTTACTATGGAAGTTTTGTGCTTCTATTATAGAAAAAACATGAGGATCCTTTGTGGCTAGATCAGCTATATTATTGCCTTGTGTTAATGGACCTGGCAAGTCTGTGTGAGCTCTTAAATGTCCCATGTAGAATGGCTCTGTTCTACTCCAAATGAGTTTTTGTAATGCTAAGAGTATGTTGGATATGGTGGAATTTTTGTTGATTAGACAGGCGTCTTCCAGTTGTTGAACTGCATTAACAGCATAATGGCTATCCGACAGAATATTTACAGGAACTTTATGAAAATCTTTTAATGTTTGTTCTATTGTTAATAATTCTATTTGCTGTGCAGAAGCCTTTGGAAAAAGAAATGTTTGTACCTTGTCTTTATGAAAATATGCTCCAGTACCATTATTGGAACCATCAGTAAACACTACCACTGCTTGTCTTATAGGTTCCCTTTTTGTAATTTTTATTTGAATCACAGGATTTCTTAGATAAAATTGTATATATGGATGTTTTGGATAATGATTGTCAAATTGGGCAGCAGTTGTGAACATAAGAATTGCCCAATCATTGTTATATTGCTTAAGTAAGAAATTTGTTCTGAATTATATGGGGTTATTATCTTGTCTGGAGTTTTTCCAAATACTATGATGGCTGATTTTAATGCCTTGAATATTATTTGTGCCATTGCTTCAGGATAAGAAACTATTGTTTTTCTTGGAGAGTAGGGTAAATATATCCACATTAAAGGTCCTTGTTGCCAGAGGACTCCTGTAGGGACTAAATTATTTGGAAGTACTATGAGTGATAGAGATGCTGACAGATCTATACGATCAACCTGTGCCTCATCTAGTCTTTTTTGTACTACATCCAGGGTTTCTATGGCCTCCTATGTAAGTTTTCTGGGTGAAGAAGGATGAGCATCTCCCTTTAAGATATTAAATAATGGTCCTAAATCTTGAGTAGTTAATCTAAGGTAAGGCCTTATCCAATTAATATCACCTAATAACCTTTGAAAATTGTTTGACGTATTAAGATGGTTGAGTCTAAGAGAAGTTTTCTATTTTATAACAAATATGGGGGTATTCCAAGGTAATGTGGAGGGCCTTATATGCCCTGCCTCTAATTGTTCTTGTACTAATTCCTGGGCAGCTTTAAGTTTTTCTGTATTTAGGGGCCACTGAGGGACCCAGATTGGTTTTTCTATATTCCATTTTATTTTAGTTATTTCATCAGTGGCCCCGAGGAAAAACCCAATCCCTGTCTATCACCTTTTTGTTTAATTGATATTGGTTCCGTTATGCCTTGTTCATTGATTCCTAAGCCCTTTCCCCACTTGTGCCCTTGTTTTTTTAATTATGTTGTGTGCTTGTTCACTTTATATTCCTTCTGTGGTTATTTTCATCCCCATTTGATTTAAAATATCTCTACCCCATAATGTCACCGGGATTTGTTCTAAGACATATGGTTGGAAAAGTCCTTCTTGACCTTCTGGGCTTTTCCATTGTAGCCACATGGAGCTCTGTTTTGGTTCTGTGGCAATACCTAATCCTCTCAATGTTTGATTTGCCTTTTGTGTGGGCCAATCCTTTGGCCAGTCTTTTTCTGCTATGATACTTGTGTCTGCTCCCGTGTCTAACAATCCATTTATAATTTTTTCTTTTACAATTAATTCTAACATAGGTCTGTTTTTTAGTTCCATACTAAGGCAGGCCAAATCGATACCTGTAGATCCCATACCCTTATCTCCCCTAAAAGGTTGTTGTGACAGGAATGAGCCATGATGACTAGGTAGTATACAAAGCTGAGCTATTCGGTCTCCTGGAGAAATGGAAATAATGCTCTGAGGTGATGAAGCAAGCACTTTAATTTCTCCTGTATAATCTTGATCTACAACTCCTGGAACTATCATTAATCCTTTAAGTGCACTGGAGCTTCTGCCTAATAATAGTCCCATGGTATTCTCAGGTAGGGGACCCTTAAAGTCAACAGGTATGACTTGTACTCCCATTTCTGGAGTTAGTATTGCTCTGGTGGTAGAACAGAGGTCCAGTCCTGCACTTCCTGGTGTCGCTCTCCTTGGTCTGTCACTGGATAATGTGTCCTGGCCACTTTTTGAATCACCCCATACATTTGTGCCAGGCCCTGGGTTTGTGGGCCCCATCCCTTTTTTTGAACTTCCATGAGGAAGGATGGGGTTACCATCTACATTTATCACAGATCTACATTCACTAGCCCAATGATATCCCTTTCTACATCTTGGGCAGACTCCAGGTTTAGGCCTTCTCTGGGGTCTGTCTTCCTGTTTTAATTGAGGACATTGTTTTTTAAAGTTTCCTTGTTGTTTACAGTGGAAACATGCTCCTGGGGGTCCTCCTCTCTTAAAGTTTAGCCTTTGCATTCCTTGTGTTCTTTTTTCCTGTTCTTCTTTTTTAACTATCCTCTCTAGTTCCTCTTCTGAAAGTTCTTCCTCATCTGAGGAACTCTCCCTTTTTGATAATCTTTCAGAGGTTCTGGATCATCCCTCTTTTATCGCCTCTAAAATATCTTCTCTTTTTGCTAGCGTGTCTTTAAACGTTGGCCTCGGGTCAGTTAAGCACCCGCGAATCAACTTCCAAATTGTGTTCATGCCCACCGGCAATGGTTCTACTTTCTCCCTCTTTCTTAGATCCTCTCCTAAGTGATCCCACTGTGGTATATTTAAGAGTCCCTCATCTAAAAACCATGGCACAGCTTCCTCTATTGTTCTGAGGAAAAGCCTCGCAGTCTTTGTTTTTAGAGGTGTTCCATTTGCTTTTAATAAGTCTCTAAGTGGACCCTCCATTCTGATCCATGATGTTTTGCCACCCCTTTTCTAAAGCTTTAAATGCTACCCACACTACAATGCTAAGTCACACTAAAACAACTAAAAACAGTAGCGCTCTGTAACAATACAATACAACCAAAGACATGAACTCTTGACAAACAACAAACACACAAAATCTTAATACCTGGCCAGTCCACTGGGGGTTACTTCTCCCAGCCCCCTGTACCTGGGCCCTCTTCGACCCAGCTCCGCTGGGGGTTATTTCACCCAGCTTCCTGTATACTGCTTTAACCGTTCTTAACTTATTTTACTTGACTTGTTTAGTTTTAACAGCTGTGTTACCTGGATGTTACTTACCTCTTTTGTGGCGGTGCGAGGGGTTCCGGGTTTCAGCACCACTTGTCTCGTCCAGCGAGTACAATGAAGACTTGGCTCTCAAATGAAGTTTTAAGGTCTTTATTTTTATGGGAGAGCTTCTGAGCCGAGTGCCTGGTTCCTCCTCCTCCACCGCCGCCGTCTTCTTCTTCTTCTCTTGTCGTGCAGCTCTCTCTCTCTCCTTCTTCTCTCGTGCAGCTGCCGCTTCTCTCTTCTTCCTCTCTCGTCCCACCGCGGCCGCCTCTCCTCTTCTCTCGTCCCACAGCTGCTGCCTGCCCTCCTGGCCTTTCTCCCCTCCGCCACGCAAAATACGCAGCTTTATGGGATGTAAGAGCCAATCACCTTAATGGGCCAGGGGTTTGGCTCGTGGAGACTTAATGGTGGGTAATGAGGACATGTACTGATCATGAGCTAAGCACGGATGCGGAGGAGATCAGTCAGCCAATAGAAAGCACTTCCTTAAAGTTGTTTTTCTTTGCAGTTGGGCTTCTCGGTGCCATCTTAGGGTGAGGCCAGCCACCACTGTGGGCCCTTCAGGGCAGCGGTCTCCAACACCTAGTCAGCCCCACAGCCACAGCCTGGGGGCTCCCTGAGAGCAGACAGTGAGGAGGGAAGGGCAGAGCAGCCACTTGCAGGAGCTGGAAGGCTTGGGGGGCTGGAAGGCAAGGGCCCCTTGTCTGCTCAGAGTTGAGGCCTGCCGGCTGGGCTCTGTGCACCTCCTGCCCTTGTCATGCAGCCTGCAGCACGCGCCTGGGTGTGGGTATGAGCGCAGATGTCTTGGTGCTGGGCCGCGCCTGCTTGCACGAACTGCCTCCAAGACCCCTGGGAATGCTTTGGCTCAGGGCTTTGTGAGGTCAATCTGGATCTCATTCCCACTGTCAGACACCTAGCTCACGCCTGAGATTGTGGACAGGGGTGCGCACGCAAGTGGGTACACTGAGATGCCTACACAGGCACGGACACGGACACACAGACATCCGCGAATTCACACACACAGATGCACGTGCGAACAACGTATCCTGATGCACCAGGGCATGAACACACACTGCTCTACTGACGAGCTGTGATGAGACTGTGGAACACCTACATGGTGGTTCAAGTCGAGCGGCCAGCTCCCGGTTAACTGCAGTCACCTCCACCAAGCCATGAGTGGCAGAAACCCAGCACTTTGCCCTGTGACGGCCTGTGCCCCTCGAGTCAATTGCTTCTAACTGGAGCTGGATGTGCTTTGCTGGCAGCTTAGCAAAGGCAGGGGAGCCGGCCCTGGGAGAGAGGCAGCCTCCTGAGGCCTGCAGGGATGAGTTGGGAATTCTGGCAGAGTTGGGGAACCTCCAGAAAGCCCGCAGGGAGGCGGTAGAGAGGGAGGAAAGGTGATGGTTCTACCTGTCACCATGTCCCTGGTGCAACCCGCTCCTGCTGGCTCTGCTCTGGGACCTTTCAACCTTGAGAGGCCCCTAGAGGTCTTGTTTCCTTCTGTGTGTGGTGGGGCCACACCTGGCCCCTGGGAGGCTGCTATGCCAACCTGCTTCTCTGGATCTGGAGACCAGACTTCCCTGCTGCTGGTGAAGTGCTCCCTAATCTAGCTCCCTGGAAGTTTCAGACTTCACTCCCCTCTTCTCTCCAGCCCCTGGTTGTATCCCTCTCCTGGTTTTGCACACACACATGGTCTCAGTGTGTCCCCCTGGGGTCCATAGAAACTTGATCCTCAATGAAGCAGCATTGAGACTGGGGACTTGAGGTGGTGGTGAAGCCAGGAGGGCTCTGCCTGCAAGCATGGCCCCTGCCCTCCCTCCTCACACACTGTCTCCCTGACCCTCCTGATTTCTGTCATGAGATGATGGCAGCAAGAAGAATTGCTGGAAGTGGGAAGTGGGTCTCTTGACCTTGTGCTTCTGAGCCTCCAGAACTGTAACAAATAAATCTTTTTTTTTAATTTAGTTACCCAGTCTCAGGCATTCTTTTATAGCAGCACAAAGGGACTGTCTTTCTCTCTGTCACTCTCTCTCTCCCTCTCTCTCCCTCTTTTCCTCCCTCCAAAGTCCTACTCCATTTGCCATCAGAAATTCATAACACTCCCATCCTACCCCTCCAGACATGGCCATCATCAATCCAGAAAGTTTGTCCCCCTCCTGTGCCCCCTTCTTCTCTTTCTGCTGCCCATCCTGGGCAGGTCTTTGGGTAAGAGGGAGTAAAGAGAGGCTTCCTCTCTATGGTCCTGTGCCCAGGACTTGGAAGAGCATTGAACACCTGAGTTTCCCATGGGCAACCTGCAGGAAGCTTGAGATCTAGTACCTAAATCATGGATCTGGGGTCCTAGGATGGAGGAGAGGGGAGCGAGGGAAGCAGAGGGACAGAGAAAGAGCAAACATGTTGCTGGGAGAAAGGGAAGGAGGCCAAGGGAGGGATCCTGAGGATGTGGATCACAGACGGCAGTTGCTGATGGGAGATGAAAGGGCTGGCACTGTCCTCTGGGCCCCACAGTGAGTGCTAGCGGTCAGCCGTCAGATTCTCCCTCGGGTTCTGTGCCAGGTTGAATGAGAAGTCAAATGCAGACCAAGAGTTGTGCCCTTGACCTGGGCCTGGGATCAAAGCCTCACTCATGTGGCCTCTGGAGAACCCTCAGGATCAGGGGCTCCCCAGGTGCCCTCTGTCCTAGGACAAGAGAGCAGGGTACCAATAGGGGCACCATGTCAATTACAGAGACTAGAGTGAATGGGGAGCGCCAACCCTAGGGGGTAGCCCTGTCCACTCTGGGCAGTCACGTGGTGGACTTGTGGGCCCAGTGAGTGACTGGACCCATCCTGCAGGCCCCTGAGCCCTCCTCTCTGCCTCCCCTTGGTGCTGGGGAGGAAGCCTGAGCACCTGATGTCATGCTTGCTCTTGGGCTGTCCCCAGAGGGCCCAAGCCCTTGCTCAGTCCTGAGACCAATTCCACACAACAGGAAGAGCAGAGTCAGAATTCCAACCCAGGCTTGATTCCCAACCCGCTCTCTGACCCTATGGCCAGGTTGACCATGTGTTTGTCAGGGAACGTGGTGCTTCCCTGTGCTGGACTTGATATTAGGAGCTTACTCTGTGCAGCTCCCCTGGTCCTTACACAACAGGGAGCCGGGCCTGGTCATATCACTGCTTTATAGACCAGGCCACCCTGCTGTCCATCTGGTGAAGCCAGGAGGGTCTCGTGGGCACTGGCTAAAAGTCCCCCACACCTCTCTGCTCCTGTGGGTAGTTTCCTCCAGCCAAGTCACCCTCCTCACTGAGAGCATGGCAGGCAGTTCCTGCTAACCCCTGAGTCGTGGGCCTCAGCTTCCTGGTAGTCTGTGGAATTATTCAAAGAATTCAATCACATCCTCTGGTGGGAATCTGGGGCATCCTTGCCCTTTGGATGCTACAAATCCTGCTTCCTGTGGTCTCTGTTTATTCTGTTCCCAAGTCCACCCCATATGGCCCTGCATGGCAGGCAGTGTCCCCCCACCCCAGGGTGGGAAAACGAGTGAATGACAACTGGCTCACAGCCTCCTCTGCCTGGTATCAGCTGTCTGTGTTCTGCCATCAGGGACCTTAGGATGAGACCCCTCCCTCACCAGCAGGGAAGAGGAAGTGCTCAAAATAGACACGTCAGGTTTTGGGGAGGATCACTGAATGGGCCTTGGTGGATTTGCAGGCAGGAGGATGACTCTGAGATGGGCAGGGCTGGACAGTTGTCCCTGGGACCGTGGCCTGAGTGAAGGGCAGTGCATCCTGGAGAAGGGGCCTTGGGGACTGGGGACTGTGGAAGTGGGGCTAAAGGAGAGGCAGGGACTTTTCTTTGGCTGGTTCTGCAGAGAGCTTAAGAGAACATCCATTAGTGGTAAAGGCGCTGTCCACTGCACAGCTGCATTGGGATTTTAGCCGGAAGACTCACCCAGCTTTCCTCTTGGACCTCAGAGTCAAGTGTTATTATCCCCATATTCCAGATAAGGAAGTGGAGGCTGAGAGGTCAGTTCTCCACCCACAGACACAAGATGAAGGAGTCGGTCTGAACCCACAGCTGTCTGGCTGCAGATGTGTCATAGCCAAGGCCTGGGAATGCCACAGCAGATGTCAGGGGACAGTGTTTTGGGGCAGGGGCTGGCCCAGGAGCTTAGCCAGCCCATTCCTGGGATGTAGTGGTGGTTCCATGTTCTTCTTTTCCCCAAGATTGGAAAGAGCCTGTAGGGAGAAGTCCTAATCAGAGGCCTTCAGTGGGCCTCTCCCCTGAGCAGCTGGTGTGCTCTGATGGGTATCAGGACTGAAGCCCTGTGCTCCTGGAGGCCTGCTGGCTCCTTTTCAGAGATGGTAATTGTTAAAGTGACATTTTGAACCAAGAGGGCTGGTGGGCTATCCAGACAGTCCACAGCCTCTCTGTATGGCTGCTGCCCCTGGTCAGGTCCCAGGGCATGTGGAGGTGGCAGAAGCTAGAACTAGGTTTCTCTTGCTGCTGTTGGACAAGCGTGGCCTGGAGAAGAGCTGACATCAGGGCACCACTGAGGGAGCTTTGAATTTTCATAATTTTCTGTTCATATTTTGCTAGTTTTTCCAGTGTTGGAGAGGTTCCACATGCCATCAATATTTCCAACATATTTGTAGGTATCAGCGATGGCTGGGCTGGCATCAGAGCCCAGGCAAGACTGGGGAGCAGATGGAAGCATCCTCGGCATGGTTGGCGATGTCCTGACACTTCCTTCATCCTGCTAGAGAGGTTGTCCACTGCCAGACTTGGGGTCTTGGAGAGAAAGAACCCAAGCACCTGTTGGTCTACTCCCAGTTTTCTTTTTTTTTTAACCTGCTTTATTTCCCTTTTCTAAAGTGAAATCCAGTGAGCATATTAATATACTTATAGTTGAAATAATCAAATTGTAACAAGAAATTATAGTCCTGGCCCTTCGAACAAGGAACCTGTCTTGTTCTCTCTTCAGATTAAATGAAAATTCAGGCTGAATTCTGAAGGCCAACTTGAACAGACGGTGTCCATGGCAACCACCATGCAGCCACTGACCCAGCATCTTCACATCACCTACAAGAAGGTGACACCATAGCCAGCATTCCAGAGCCCGGGCCCTGCAAGGCTGCAGTTAACAGGCAACCCTGTGCAGATGCTCCTGGCGTGATGTAGAAAAACCAAATAAAAGGCCTTTATTTTTATGACTGATAATGTTGCCTGTTACCTCTTGTGTTGATGGCATGTGTTTTTCTCTGCTACTGCTGATTTCCTCCCACAGTTTTCCTTAAAAACTTGGTCTTGGGCTGGGGTGGAGCTCAGCAGGGCAGCTCCTGCTTGGTCCAACCCTTTACCCACAAGAGAAAATTTAGGTAATAGGCAAGTTCCTCTCTCTTCCTGCAGTTTTTTAACAAGATCTAAAGTACCTATCAGTCTTCAATAGAGTAGACTACTGTGTTACACACAAAAGATGGAATGCAAAGGGTCACAGCACTGGGCACAGTGACCACACCTGGGGTCCCAGCCACTCGAGGCTGTGGCAGGAAGGCTGCCTGAGCCCCACTACCACCCCCCCCACAATGTAGTGAGACCTTGTCTCCAAAAAGAGAAAAAGAATGAAGGTCATTTCCATCACCTTTAAGAGCAAGAGTCTAGGCCTCTTCCCCAAATCAGGAGCCCCAGAAACCAGGTGGTGGTGACCACCAGCACTGTGTCTGTCATGTGCATTACCCCATGACAGCTTGGTTTCATTGCTGGTGACCCCTCCTGGCCATGCAGCTCCAGCCCAGGGTCATCTCTGCCTCCCACACTTGCTGCTGAGTGCCTGGAAGTGGATTCAGGTGTGGCAACAGCCTCCAGGACTGCTGAGCCTTGGCATTATCTACACACCAGGAGACCCCTTTTCCAGAGGCCTCCCCTGGAAGGCAGATCTGTCAGGGATGGGAAATAGGCTCAGGCAGCTGCAGCCCAGGGCATGGGGACATCTCAGCTCAGGGGAGAGCCCAGGTCTGTGTCCAGCCCAGGGGTGGGTGTGGCCTGTGGCAAGGACCTGAGCTGACACACAGCCCATGTTGGGGGACTTGGAGGCTGGGGCTGTATCTGACTCTGCTGCCAGCACCTGGGAGTGCTTGCCAGGCCCCACCCCTGGGCACCCCAGGCTTCTGCCTGCTCACAGAGCAGGTGAGGGGCCAGCAGCTTCCTGGGACATCTTACAATGTACAAGAAGGCCCTGTGCTCTGCTGGGTGGACACTCTTCCCTCCTGACAGTGTCAGGCTGTCCCAGATGCCCCCTCCATCATCCACTCAGGTGTCATTTTTAGGGTGCCCAGCCCTCCAGTGGGCTCCACACCCACCCTTCTCCATTTCAGGTTGGTCCAGGCTATTTTTACTCCTGTCTCTCTCTTGTGACCTTTAGTTGGCTTGTTTAGATTCAGGGGAAGGCATTCTGTTGCTTTTATAAGAGTTACATTTGATTTGTGGCTTTTTTTGTGGGGTGTCCAAATTTGCCAGCAAGACACATTTCTCTTTGCACCTGTTCATGTCCACTTTGGGGCCCTGAAGATATCACTAGTTTTCTTCATCTTGGGCTCATGTTGCTTGTTCCACTGATGCTGCATCTGTCCCTGCCCTGATGAGCCATCCCTTTCTGGAGCCAGACCACTGATCTCTGCTTCTTCAACCTGCCGCTTCTCTGGGCCCTTGGCATGGAGAACTTCCTGTGCTGGACTAGATCACAGCCTTTGCTCCAGGAGGTGCAGATGGGACCCCAGCAGCCTACAGAGCCACAATACCTGCACCCTTCACTCAGGCTGCTGCCCCTCAGGCAGGTGGATTCAAGACCACCCAGATGGTGGTTATGCAGAGCAGTGTCCACACTGAGCTGACTTCACATGGCTGTCAAGAGGCTTCTGGGACCCTGTGCACATTGCCTGGGGCTGGTGGATGTGAGAGAAGCAGGTGGGGCTTCCCAGGAGGGGGAAGGAGCCAGGACAGCAGCAGGGGCACAAGGGATTCATCAGGGTAGGGTGGGATGTAGTATTCTGAGGGCCAGGCAGGGCTTGAAAATCTTGGTGGATGGTGTCTCAAGCCTGTGATGTGTTCACCTTCCAGCAGTGTCCCATAACCCATCCTGGAGTTGGGTGGGCCTTGGGAGAATGTCCCTGCCTTGGAAATTAGGCCCTGTGCTGGCCTGAAAGCAGATAGACACAGGAGGATAGAGTGAAAAGAGCTGACTACAGCTGTAGAGCAAACTGGCCTTTTTCCTGGTGTGTGTGCACATGTGTGAGCCTCTGGTGAAACAGCAAAGCACAGCATCCCTAGGAAGGCTCAAAGGGCCTCACTGTGGTCCATTTGATTCAGCCACCAGGGTCCCCAGGAGCCTCTGCAGGCCTGTTGGAAAGGAGGGCCAGCTCTGCCCTAGAGGGCCCCATGAAGGACCCCAGGTGTGTAGTAGAGGTGCATGTTCGTGGCTGTGGTACCTACAGGGGTCTGTCCAGTGGCACCACCTCACCTGTGCCTGTGGAGACAGACTTGGGCTTGAAGACCTGAGTTGCCAGCCCTGGGCGAGGGCCTTGCTCTGCAGGAGTGCCTGCCAAGGTCCAGGCTGCCTGTGAGGCAGGGAGGGAGGACACATCACTCCAGCACACCCTCCAGGCCTCTGGGTTGCACACTGAGTCCAGAACCTCTGCTTGCCTTGCGGACTGTGCTCCTTCTCCCACACTCACTCTGCATTCTGTGGTCCCAGTGGTCTACATGAGTGAGAAAACTACAACAGTCCCTCAAGATCCCATGTGAACCTCAGCTCCAGGGGTCTGCAGGGCTGGTGTATAGAAACAGGTGGTGTGGGAGAATCTGCATCCTCTTGCAGGGCAACTGCCTCAAGGCCACACTCTTGGACAGTTAGACAACTGCATCTCAGATGTGAAGCAACATCCACTGGCCAAATACCTTCACAGGATCCCAGGCTCAGTGTGCCCTGCTTCCTCAGGATGTCACTCCTTCCCAGCCCACACCCTCACAGGGCTTGCTCTGAAAGGTCAGACTCTCACTGGTACTGTGATCCAGCTCCAGAGGAATGAGGTCCTGGGCCCAATGGTCGGGTGACCCCACAGCTGAAGGAGGGCAAGCACAGCTCTCTGGTTACCTGTGGGGTCTGACCCCTGTGCTCCTCTTCCTCTGAACAGCCAGAAAATTCCATCTGCTCCTTGATGTTCTGAGATTACCTGGAGCCTGGGAGCCTCCCATGGCAATGTCCCTGTCCCTTGTATTTCTACTGCCGCATCCGCATCACCCTGGACTGTCAGCAGCTTTGACTTGGAGAGGTGTTTGCACATTTTTGTCTGACCAGCATCCTCCCACATCACTGAGCAGGCGACTGCACCCTCCCAACCTGACCAGACCAGAGCACCTACTGGACCTCACACAGCACCCTTGCATATCACTGAGCAGGCATCTGCACCCTTCCACCTGAACAGACC
The DNA here is from genome assembly GCF_902686455.1 of Sciurus vulgaris. Taxonomy (NCBI): domain Eukaryota; kingdom Metazoa; phylum Chordata; class Mammalia; order Rodentia; family Sciuridae; genus Sciurus; species Sciurus vulgaris. The sequence continues at coordinate 1,433,599 of NW_027632454.1, forward strand.
AGAGCCCCTACCACACCTCACACAGCATCCTCACACATCACTGGACACAGGGCAACTAAAATGAAAACCTCGGTTTGGACTTTATTTCCAGTCTGTGTCCCCCAATGGGATCTGAAGGCCAGACAACCCTGAGGCTGCTTCCTGTAGGGCCTTCTCTGCCAGGTAGATGACCTGGCACATGGTCTCCCACTGGGGCCTGGGGGCAAGTGCAGCTACAGGGTGGGCAGAGAAGCCAGAGGGGAGGGCCAAATCAAGCAGCCATGTGGGGCACTGGGCTGGACTGGCAAGCGGGGCTGGACTGGGCTGCTGGGACTGCAAAACTCCTCCTGGGCCAGTCTCAGTCTCTAGTGCACCCTGGGGGCTTGGCTTCCCAGCATCGTGTCCTCAGGGGACCGGACGAGGGAGGCACAGGGAAAGCAGGGCTCACAATCATTTTCCACAATGCAAAGCTCAATGGGTCCTGCTTGCCCATGTGATCAGAGTTCCACTGGTCAGGACACTGGCCTGGAACCCACCAAGGTCAGGGATACTCCCTCCCTCTAGAAATGGGTGAGGCCACCAGCATGGGAGCCTTGTGCTGTTGACCAGGCCAGTAGGAGCTTTTGATTCTCTGGCTTCAGCAAGCCAGTCTCTTTCAGACCAACTGAGCAGGGCCTAGTGCCCACAAGGACCAAAGCCAGCTTGTGTCCTGAGATGGCCCTTCTAGGGCTGGAGGCATCAGGCAGCATGTGCTGTAGGGAGCTGACCCTGACTTCCTGGCAGGGCTCCAGGAGAGGGCCTGCAGCTGCACTGAAGTCAACCCCTCTCCACTCATCCCTCCCAGGGGTCTGGGTCTGCAGAGGAATGTGGCTCAGAAGGGAGAGGTAATTCCCAGGTGCTGCTGGCCTCCAGGGGTGGACAACAGGGGCCAAGCCACAGCTTCTGTTCAGCTGGGCAGCTCATCTCTCTGGCAGCAGCATGAAGAAGACAGCATTCAGGAAGCAGCCAAAACTGCAGAGCACGGCCACCAGCCAGTGTGCACGGAGGCCGGGGTCCGTGCTGACCACGCAACTAAGTCTGTGAGGGAAGATAGAAATGTCAGAGCAAAGCCCAGCCCCAGCCCATGCAGTCAGAACCAGGCTGCCTGGGGAGGGGACAGGACTGGACTGTAGGCACTTGCACTTGAGGATCTGGGCAGCAGAAGGGAGGGCTCAGGTTGGAGAAGGAGAGAGGTCACCTGCACCAGGGCTCCCAAATGCCCCTGCTTGCTGGCCATCCCAGAAGAGCTTCAAACAGCCTTCCCACTGAACAGCTTTGGACCCTTGGTTGGAGTGGGAGCAGAGGCAGGGCTTTCCAGAAGCCAAGGAACCCTGGACTTGAGCCCTTTCAGGATGGATGGGTGCATGCACCACTTCCTGGACTGGCCTCGGTGCTGCCCAGTGTACTCCCTTCTGGCCTCCTGATCACTGGGGCCTGCCAGGGTCTGCAGGGAAGAGGCAGGAGGTCAGCAGCCTCAGGTCTCTGCTGGGAATACACCCTCCCCAAGCATCCCAGTGTCCAGATGGGACCAGAGGCCCAGTAGCAGGGGGACTGAGTCCCACCACCCACTCTACAGGTGCAGCCCACCTTCATGCCCAGGCCCAGCAGCCCTCACAGTGTGCCCAGGCCCAGGTGGTCAGTGGAGCATGGAGACAGCAGAGGGTCTGCCTCTGACACCCACACCCAAGGTCGTGCAGTCCCTGCTCCAGTGGGTGATGCTGGGCTCCGAGCAGGAGAGGGTGCTCTGGGCAGGACTGAGGGTGCCAGAGTCCTGCTTCTCACAAGGCCATGGGCCCGCTCTGCTGGCCACCTTCTAAGGTTCACAGGTCTTTAGCTGGGGCAGGCATGATGGGGAGGGGCAGGAATCAAGTCAGTGCAGGATTCAGACAGCAGGAGTCAGCTGGGCACTGCCCCAGTGTCATCCACTCTCCCTTGACCTGTGTCAGGGCCCTGGCTTCTGACACCCCAAGTCACCCCCACAGCCCTGCAGCCAGGGGCTCAACCATCCACCATGCCTCCTCAGCCAGGCTGCCAGGGTCCAGTGCATAAACTCCCCCAGGCAGTCCACCAGGGCATGTACCATGGTGGGCTGGGCCTGCTGAACACAGTCTATGACCAGTCCTGTAGCCACTGCATATGGAAATACCACCTTGCCCCACGTGATGCCTGCAGAGAGAGTTGCTGGTCAGTCACTAGCAGTGGGAGATACCCAGGTGGTGCCCAGGAGCCAGGTACCTCCTGCAGGCCTCACCCCAGTGGCTCTCGGCCAGCCGACAGCCTGGTGGGACCCTGCCACATCTCCCTTAGGTCAGTCCCACCCACCCAAGGGCAGACAAGGTGCCCAGCCCAAGGACAAAGGAGGCCCCAGGGAGTTACCTCAGCACAGGGCCCAGCAGACCTGTGGTGGCACGAAGGGACAACAAGGGCTCCCTGGGCACACCTGTCCCTCTGCAGCAGGACAGTCCTGTCATCCTTCATGAAGGAGCCAAGGCCCATGGAAAGAACCTTTCCCAGACAACTGACCAACTGAGCAGCAGAACAGAGCTGGGGCCACCTCAGGGAAGACAGACCACAGCCCCGGACAAGTGCTCCTGAGCCCTGGGCCAGCCGCTTTCATAGCCCTCAGAGCCCAGGCTCCACCCCAGCACTGAGAGAAACACATGAACAGTGGAGACCTCAGAACAGCCAGTGAAAGAAGCCAGATGCACAGCACGTGCACTGGGCAAGACCATGTGTGCAGCATCCAGAACAGCACCTGCAGCCAGACCAGGTCAGTGGCTTGGTGGGGTGGGCCAGGTGGGGGTCTCCACACCAGTGTACCAAACACCATCAAACTTCCACTTCAGGTAGGTGAAGCTGCTCTACTCTTCTCACCTCCACACAAAGAAACAGCCCTGAGCTCAGAACATGCACTGTACAAAACCCTCCCCTGTCCAGCCACACCCAAGCCTCAAGCCTGGGTAGCTGGCCCCATGGGCCAGCTGCCAAGCGGTCAGCATGCCTGCTGAGCCCTGCCCTCCACTGCTGAGCTCCTACCCCAGGGCTCTGCTCAAGGACAGCAGGGCAACAGGGCCTCCTGACCTTGCCCAGGCACAACTCCAGACTGGACCTCCTGTGCCCACTGAGCCCCAGGCCTCCAGCAGACACCAGTGGAGGGCGAAGGGGAGGATTCCCATGGGGCCCAATAGGGGGACCCGAGGTCGTCCTGCAGAGGACTGAGCACTCTGTTGCAGCCACATTGGCACAGCTGAGCCACAGGCATTTGCAGGAGTGCTACCCAGGACTGAAAATAAACATTAGAAGTGGGATAATGCCTCCTGTACATCCACACAGTCCACAACTCTCCAATTCCAGACCATGCCTGTATCCCCTGACCAACTGGTCACTCCTTACAAACTTTTCCACCTGGAGTGCGGGGTATTCCTGTCCAAAACGCCTCACTCAGCAGGGTGCCCAGCATGGTGCCCAGGGTCCTGCCACCCTGGTGCAGGGTACTGGTCACTTTTGTCCATGGCTGAACAGTGCTCCTTGTCTATCTGCCAACAGAGGAAACTGTGGGCCGTTCCCACATCTTGGCCAGGATGAAGAAGGCAGCTGCCCATTTCCAGGTCTCTTGGGCCTCTGCCTAGAGCTGCCAGGTAATATAGAAACTCCATGTTTAACCCCAGGAACCTGCCAGGCTTTCTGCTAAGAGGCCACATGCCTGGTCAGGTTCCGGTGCTCACACAGCCTCCATGCTTACAGTTGTGGGACTAGCCATCCTGGAATGAGGAGGTCCAGCCCATCTTTGCCTAACAGCTGGTGGTGCTGGACAGTGGTTCGTCCTGCTGGCCTGCATGTGTGTGGATGAGGTGGAGCCCAGGACCTGGAGGGCTGAGCAAGTTCTGCCTGAGCCGCACCCCAGCCTGCTTGTGGGCATTTGGACATCATCCTTGGAGAAACAGATACTGCACTGACCTTTATTTCATATGCATGCACATATGCACACAGGCACTAGGGACTGGGCCACCTCCACAGCCCTTGCCACTAGGCCTTGCCCAGGCTTGCTGGGAACCTGCAGTCCTCCTGCTTCTGCCTTCGAGTAGTGGGGATGGAGTGGGAGGCATGCCCACCACACCCAGATCCTCTGTCCAGCCTTCACATGGGACGGCTGGTTAGTAAAATTTTCTGAGTCCTTCCTGCACTTCTGTGTCTTCTCGTCTTTCTGTGGTAAAATATATTGCTCTTATAATCAGGAGAAATAAAACCACTGCTGACTTTTGATCAGAAGTGAAAATGAGCCTGATAGCATATTTAATTTCTGTAGAGCGCCGAATGTGGCTAAAACAACTCTTCAATGTGCAATTCATTTGTAGAGTAAAATATCTGTTTTATGAGGGGGATCTTTAGAAAAGTTTTTATATTTTTTGATATGTTTACATTTTCTGTTAATTAAATGTCATCATAATTTGCACTGTTGGCTTTTTAAAAATCAAAGCCACTCATGTTCTATGATTGCAACAAGAGTTGAGCATTGTGTCTAGTGATGAAAATGTGTTCTGGAGAAGCATAATAGATCCTGGTTTTAGAAAATATGAAAATATAATAGCTTTTGTATAAAGGTTTTCTTTTGTTATAGTGAAAGTCATGATTTTTTTTTTCCTTGCTCTTATGGAGAAGTAAAAAGAATTGTCTCCCTCTAAGAGTAATTTTTTTTATTATCATAGCAATAATTCACTATTATTGTTAGGGGGTAAATATGCCTTGTATAGGAAAACATAATTTCTTCTTGGGAGTTCCCTTTATAACTTTAGTATTTTCTTTTACTTGAGAAAATTCCTGTATTTCAGATTATTTCATCTTGAGCTTTTTTGAGCTTTGCAATGTAATATTTTATTGATCTGTCTTTGTACATTTTCATTTCATAATGTCTGTCTCCCACCTAGCTGTCTGAATCAGCTATAGCGAATTTTGAATTTGTTGGTTAAGAAGTAGTTTTATATGTTTCCTCACGGGTTTGTGTTAGTTTTGCATTTTAATCTTCTATTTTGTTAAGTTACTCTGAAAGGCAGTATTCCCTTTTGAATCCTGCCTTAGTGTATTGTTATTTTTCTGTGGTTTAAGAACAGATCAAACTATTTTTGTTTATTTTGACAAACAAGCTATATTCCTTCTCTTTTAGAGGAAGAATTATATTGTGTTACTAACTACTCTTTCCTTCAGTCATATATCCTTAAATCAGTCTGGTATACACAGGGCTGCAACTTGGGGGTTGTTCTGAGCTACTCTTGTCAACTGCTGTTGTACATACTGTTATGTGTAAGGGCATAAATATATTTATTATGTTTGTAAAATTCATTCTGTACAATTGCAGATCAAGGTTGCTCTTCTGTGATATATAGGATATTATGTTTTAAAGACTATCTTGGAATACAATTAGAGAACTTAGTATTTTCATGTTCTAAGACCTATTTTAAGTATAATATTTTACCTTTGCAACAACTTTAATTAAAAATGTTATTTAAAAAAGTAAAAAAAAAAAAAAGAAATGGAAATGAGCAGAGGTGAACTCAAAGCCCTCAAGGAAGCACAAGGACCAGCAGCAGTGGCTGCTGCTTCCCCGGGCCTTGGTTGTCCTGTCACAGGGGGCAGAAGCCTGGGAGCTGCATCTCAGGGTGGCTACAGCAGAGGAAGCATGGGTGGCAGCCTCCCAGCAGGGTGGAGCCTGGCAGGCTGCACTCCTGGAAAGCCAGCTGGAGGGCCAGTGTGCAAGCCCAGTGTGGGCACAGCACAGGCAGAGAGGCCAGGATGGCCCAAGCCAGCAGGCCAAGAGCCCAGCACCCATGAAGACTGGGAAGGGCTGGGATTAAGTGTGATACGCAGGCACAAGCAGGCCTGAGGGGTGTCCTGAGAGCCAGCTGGCCATGGGAGGGGCAGACAACACCCCCAGTCTCCCAGGATCAGAGAGTTCAAGAAATAGCTGCAGGTCACACAGTCCACATGGGGCCGAGGACACTAACACAAGGGCCTGAGGCAATGGGTGGAGTGGGGGCAGCTGGCTTAGGTTCCCCCTGGACCCTAGGAGGCAGCAGATTCCTGGGGAGAAAGGCAGTGCTCTGGAATCCCCTCCCATTCATCTCATCTTTGCCCCAGGACCTCCCAGAACCACTCTCTGGCTGCTGCTTTCCCAGCTCAAGCCAGTTTTGCTCTGCTCCCAGCCCCCTTCTGTGCCCACACCGACCACCATGCAAGGCCCCAGTCCAATCCCTGCTCATGGCAGACACCAGCAGGCAAGAGTCTGTTTTCATGAGAACAAGGCTGAGGGGCAATGGCCAAGACCTAGGGAGTGGGGGCGGGTGGGGAACCAGGGACCCAGGCTCAGGTGTCCCTACCCATCCTGCTGTTGGTGTCCACATCAAGGCCTTGAGGAGCAAAGGTTGGGAGGGCCTGATGGTGCCTGCAATTGGTCCAGGGCCTGTGCCTTCTGGAGGACCTGCTGGACTTCAGCAGGTACACAGGCACACTTTACCCACCTGCCTGGTCCAGTGCTGACCATGTCCAGGGACTCCTCCCACTCTCCCTGACACAGGTCTGAGCAACTTGCCTTGTCTCTACTGAGCTTGCCCACCTCTCCTGCCATCAGCCCTGTGTGGGGGGCTTCCTCCTGCTTGCCTCTGGGTGCTTCCCTAACCATGTGATATCAGAAGTAGTTCCCCTTACTCTGGCAACTCTGTCCTGCCAGCCCTCAGCTTCCAACTGCAGCCTCTCCCCACCTGAGCACCCAGGCACAGCTTCTGTCATCAAGACTTCACTTAGGCCCAGACACCTTGTGTTACAGAACTTAGATGGGACAGAGCACAACTCTACTCTCACCTGGGGGCAGTACTCTTCCCTGCCTGATTCCCACCAGCCCTGTGGATCAGCTGGGCACTAAGCACGTTGTGGTCCTGGGCAGCCTGGCTTCTGAGAGACCCACCCAGCTGAGGCCTCACCCTCAGCCCCCACCATGCCCACAAGACCCCCAGGCCTTGTCACACAGTTTCCTTCCCTCCTAGGCCCACCACTCTCCTCCTCTGCACCCCCCACCCCCATGGGCTCCTGCATCTCTTGTCTCCCTGCTGTACATCATGTGCTTGCGGATTCCTTCGGTGAGCCTCTGCTAGCAGTTAGGAGGGCTGCAGCAGAAACTCCTGGGTCAGTATCTGACCTCAGGCCATGCTACAGCCAGTGGGCACCACTGGCCCTGACTGTGGGGCTTCAGGCCTGCCTTATCATGAGACCAAGCTCCTCGGGCTGGTGGACATGATAGCCATGGACAAGGGTATGTGACTCACACCACAACAGGAGGGGCTCTTTTAGTTTGGAAAAATCTTTAGAAATTGGGGCATTTTATCCCAAAACCAATATTTCTGGCTTTTCCTGGCAATCAGAAGACAAGAGCAGCAAGTGGCCTCCTCTGGTCATGGCCCTAGCACCCTGGTTGCTGGGTCACTAAGGCCCTGGGTGGAACCCCAGAGCCTGGACACCTAGTGGCCCTTAGTGTAAGGTGGAAGACTTACTTTGAACATCTTTGACTTGAGCCCTGTCTCCAGCATGGTCTCCAGCCATGGTCTAGGTCACTGGGGTGCTGGGAATTCTTCTGGCACTCAGCATGCCTCAGGGACCACCACTTTGCGTATGCCTGTACCTGGCCTCTGCCTCGAGGCTTCTGTGTGGAGACCCCCCCACAGCCCCTCAGTGTGACCAGACCTGTGTGGTGTGTGCTCAGGTCTGTTTGCTGGCCCAGCACCTGGCTCCTGGCTGTGTCATCTGGGCACCATGTCCACTCACCTCTCATCAGTCATGAGGGTGATTGCCCATGGTGGTGATGAAAGCTAGCTCCTGGCTCTGGTGAGGAGGTGTGGTTCTCATCCCAAAGCAGTGCTGGTCTGCCTGCTGTTCTCAGTTGTGTTTCTGAGTGTCTTGGGTGCTGCCACGTGACCCCTGTGGGTGGCGTTCCTGCTGGTTTTCCTCCTCCTTTCCCAGCTTCTGCCAGCCTGTGTCCTACCTGTGTTTTCTTCCCTGAGTTCCTGTACTCCGGTGATTGGTCTTCCTTCACAGAAGTGGTTGGACTCAGAATGTGCACCTGCAGTCCCAGCAACTCAGGTGGCTGAGGCCCTGTCTCAGAATGAATAGATCAACAAGGGGTGGACACTCCCTTTCCTCTGAGCACGAAGAACATCATATGTCTGGGACCAGTGGGTTACTGAGGTTCAGTCATGTTGCCTTGTGAGATGCTGGCCTGCCTTGCACCTCAAGAGATGTGGAGCCTACCCAGCCTCTCTTCTTGGCAGCCTAGAGGGCCACAAAGGTTGTCCCCACTGCCTGCCCACTCTTCACTCCTCTGGTGAATAGTGGCCACTCACCTGCCTCCAGCGGTCCTGGCCTGCTTCCCTCCATCTTCCAGCCACACCTTGGATCTTCCAGCTGGCTCCCACAGACCCCATGTTCTGGTGGCTGGGGATTCTATCAGTGACCTATTTTCCCTGGAAATCAAGCTCAGGGAAAAGCTTTTGTCATAGCATTCTTGTTGTTCATTCCAGAAGAGGTGGAGATCATTCTGACCTACATGGTCATGTACCCAGGAAGACCATAGAGAGACTGAGGAACAGAGGAGCAAGATCACTACCTCTCTTCTGCTTCTATCTCTGACTTGTGGACAGTTTTCAGATGCCAGTATGCCTCAGGCTCTGTCTATCTCGCCCTGTCTCTAAGTAATGCTTTCCAGGCTTTGGGAACAGGTCTCACTCAGGCTTCTGGCCAGCTGCAGCATGATCTAGTGCTGGATCAGAGGGACAGAGATAAGGACTGCTGGGTGGGCTGCTTGCTAAAGAGAGTGGTCTCAGGCCTGGGGAAGTGAGGGTCATGTCCACCAAGGTGTGGGTACCTGAAGAATTATACAGAGCGATAAGTGGCTAAAGTCATATCCTTGATCACTCATATATTTTGTTGCAATCAATTTCACTCAGAAAAATGTAAAAATTGTTTACCAGTTCTCCTGTGACATGAGAGCCATACATGGGAACTCTCCTCTAATCAAAGGGGAAGGAGCAGGCATTGGTCAGCTAGGTTCTGAAGGTCACAGGCTTTCGAGGCTCTGGTAGGAGAAGTCAGAAGATTGCACTCCCCAGAGTGTTTGTAAAGCGTTGGGCAACAGGAACTTTCACGAGTGTCTCCAGTGACATTGCACCTGCACCCCAGATTCCAGCTTATGTCATAGAGTAGCAGACTGAGAACAAGGAAGCATCATGGTTCCCATGGCAACCAGAGACCTTTCAGCTGCTGTCCTCTTCAAACCCACATTCAAGATATGCTTCGGGTCAGGAGTGCGGGTACGAGGATAGATGAAGGGAGCGGGTGACTGGGTATTGTGTTTTTGAAGAAATGATTCCATCGTTGTTGCCCCGGACAATGAGAAAACAGGCTGTGAGCAATAAATCCCCGCATATCAAGGCAGGACAAGGAATGCCATTGAAGTCTGAGAGCTCGCACTTCCACCCAGGACCAGTAGGTGGCGCTGTGCTCCCTTGGCCTCACCGCTTTGGCTGGCAGGCAGCTCATCTGCCTCCTGATGAAGGCTATTAGCCCCCACCAATTCCAGTGCAACAGGCTGGGACAGAAGGGTGCTTGAGGGCACATGGATCAACAATCTTAGCACCCGCAACACTGGATTTGCCCTCCGACTCCACTCCTCCAGGACTGGGACAACCCGGGGTTTTTTCAGACTCAGGAAACTAGCATAGGAATGTACCAGCCTCATGTAGAGATGGGTGGTGAGTGCTCAGCTCAGTAGAGCATGCAGTTCATCTCCATAGTTTCGGTGATCCTTGATATGGGACACATCGTTTTCCATCAGTCTGGCATCTCCTACTGTCCTACGAAGTGTGGACAGGAGACAGATGGAACCTGGGATCTCCATGTTCCATGTGAATGTGAGAGTCTCCTCTCCTGGGTCATGAAGAGAGGAGGGAGTCATTCACTCTGCCTGTTGGAAGGAGGGCAGGACGAACCTGACATAAAAGGAGAGTTGTTCTGTGCTCACTCCAACTGCCAGTCCCCTTATTTTCCTGCTGCCTTACAACTGGGCTGCACCATGAAGTAACCTGCTGGGATTATTCCAGGGTCACATCAAACCATAACAAGATGCAGAGATGACTTGCCAAATTGCATTCACAAAATGGTTGGTGTTCTTGAGAGACAAATATGTCTCTGTCACCAGGGTCTTTGGGATAATACCAGGAGACATCTAACCAGCTCCAGGATGGAGCAGACCACAAGCTGGTGGACCAATTATCAGCCTGGTGATGTCATGATAGGCACAGTTTCACAGGGCATAAAACCAGGCTTGAACATAAATTGAGCTGAAAGTTGAATGGCTCACAGCCTCCAAGCTGAATATTCAAAAGTGGATAGCAAGGATATTGTGGGATCAGAAAAGCTGAATGAGGTTGATGTTGGAACACAACTACAGAGAAGGCACTCAATGAAACTCGCAATAGATCACAGTCAACCCTCAAACTCCACAACATATGTTCAGGTTCTTCATACACTACAAATACAGGAAGTAGTTATTGCTCGCTCATTCTCTATGCAACCATGAATACCGACCCACATTCCCCTTTTTAGAACAACAATGAACTTGCAAGTTCCTGTCATTTTTCTGTTGCTCTCAAGGGACAGCCGAATACACGAATGTTGATTCCTATTTTATCTGGCACAAGAACACATGAGCACAGGCATTCCTAACTTCACAGCACCTCTGCCAACGATCAACAATTGAAGCCAGGTGATCCTGGGATATGCAACACTAATCCCTGCACTGCTTCATTTGAGGACGTCCATCAATATTAACAAAAGAATACAAAAGTGCTCCATTCCTCTTGACACTGGAGCTCTAATGACATTGGGTGAGTGGGTTGTAAAAGGCCTGTGAAACTCATGAATGCTATCAATACAGGCTAACATGGATTCAGACACAAATCCTAGCTTTACTCTCCAAGAAATCACAGGTAAGCCTCCGCAAAGCAAAAGTGTGAGAGGAGATCCAGGGACAAGAGTGGCTCTCTTTCGTGTTCACCTCCTGGCTTAACATTAGACCATGTGGCACAGGTGGAAAGTGCTCTGGCCTGAAAGCCCCTTCACTGGCAGAGAATATGGCAGTGGGTCCAAGAAGCAGGGAGATTGCCAGGTACAATTGCGGTTGTTATTTTGAATTTTCTGAAAACCTGTGCACAATGCGCAGCAGAAGAAGGTGCAGATATATTATTCGCACTAGCATACTCATGAGAGGCCATTGATCTCTGTCCTAAGGAGTGTAGAGTGACTTCATGGAACAAGTCCTCTGAGGAAATGCAGGTGACTGTTGAGCACTGCTCTCTTGGAGCACAGTAGCCTGGTGAAAGCTCTTGGTGGACTTGGGTTGCTTGAGAAATTGGTGCTGTTTTAGAGTGTTGATTCCTTTTGTGAGGCGACGAGAAAAGAAAAGAAAAAGAGATGATGGAAGGTGGGAAGTTTAGATTGGGTTTCCTTTGTTATTTCCACAATTTCACAGTGCTGTGGACTGGAACCCAGGCCTCAAGAATGCAAGGCAGGCACTCTCCCAGATGGGCTATATGGCCTGCCCTGGAATGGCTCCTCTGAGTTACTGATACCGCCGTTTACCGGTGACGAGTTCTGCTCCTTCTAATGTTGAAGATTGAACACTAGAGAAGCACGCCAAGGCAAGCAGATTAAGAAGGTTTTATTTAAAGGTAATAATACAGACTTCTCCTGGCAGGGAAAAGGGGGCCATGGCTGATGTTCTAAAGTCCCAAGAAGTGAGCGCACCCTACATCTTTTATAGGTTAATTTCTCTTTTGTTCTCCAGTTCTCTCCCCACTTATCTCTCCTTCCTGCCTACATGACTAGGCCTGGTTTTGCATTAAGTGAGAAACCATGGGCAGGGGGAGGGCCAGGGTGATTCAGGCAGATAAGGGCCCAGGGGGCATTAATTAGCAGGTCCATGCTTGCAGTCCTTGATAAAGGCAGGTAAATTTGGTAATCAATGGGCTCCGGAGATCCTTGACATTCCATCCTTCCAGGGGAAGTCTCCAACTTCCAGAGGCAGATGACTTTATGGCCTCCATTTCCTCGATTTTGACCCGATCCCCTATTTCTACACTAACTACCTGTTCCCAATTCTGGCCTCATTACAACACATGATCTCGTAACGTCTTATTAGTGAAATTGTATGCAGAGAAGCAAACATGCCCAAGCACAACAATGTCTAAGTAATTTCTAATTTTCCTGTCCAAAACAATCCACTAGGGATCCTTATGCTTGGCAGTACCCAAGCCTAGCCCTTTGTCATGAAGGAAAGATATTCCTCCCCTTCATAAAGTATGAAAATGGAAGTAGGTGATTGATCCCTGAGCAGGAAAATATATCAGGGAATCAAGAAGGCCAGGAACAGGGGCAGAGGCAGAGATATGTGGGAGTGAGAAGATGCTCAATTGGTGAATACGAATGGAGATATAGGGGATCATTCACACATGAATGCTTGCCATTACATTCAAAATTAACTGACACTTTCTTAGAGAGAATTTTTTTTTTCTATTTTTCCTTTTGAACATTTTTTGAAAAATTCCAAAGAGCAGGGAAAAGTACATAATGCACAAGACAGTTCAGGTGGTGGACCTTCCCACCATCTCAGGAGTTGGTGATTCAGAGGAAGTTGTGCCCTTGTTCTAAGCCTGTTTCAGTAAAAGTGCTTTAGCAATTTAGCTAGTCGCTGCTGGGAGATATAAACAGGCAAACACAGGTGGCCTACTTATGATTACAGACAGATAAGTGGATAAATTCATATCCTCGATCCTTCATTCATTTGGTTTCAAACACTTTTACTCTGTAAAATGTAACAATTGTTTTCCAGTTCTCCTCTGACATGGGAGCCATACATGGGAACTCTCCTCTAATTAAAGGGGAAGGATTAGGCATTGGTCAGCTAGGTTGTGACGGTCACAGAGTTTTGAGTCTCTGGTAGGAGAAGTCAGTGGCCTGCCCTCCTCAGAGTGTTTGTAAAGCCTTGGGTAACATGAACTTTCACGAGTGTCTCCATTGACATTGCACCTGCACCCCAGATTCCAGCTGATGTCATAGAGGAGCTGACAGAGAACACGGAAGAGTCACGGTTCCCATGGCAATCAGAGACCTTTCAGCTGCTTTCCTCTTCAAACCCACATTCAGGACATGCGGCGGGTCATGCGTGAGGGTGCGAGGATAGAAGAAGGGAGCGGTTGCCTGAGTCTTGCGTTTTTGAAGAAATGATTCTATCTATCATTGTTGCCCCATGCAATGAGGTAACAGGCTGTGAGCGATAAATCCTCTCATATCCAGGCAGGACAAGAAATCCCATTGAATTGTGAGAACTCCCACTTCCACCCAGGTCCACGAGGTGGCGCTGTGCTCCCTTGGCCGCACGGTTTTGACTGGCAGGCAGCTCATCTGCCTCCTGATGCAGGATATTAGCCCCCACGAATTCCAGGGCAACAGGCTGGGACAGAGGGGTGCTTGAGGGCACATTGATCAACAATCTTAGCACAGGCACCACTGGATTTGCTCTCCGACCCCACTGCTGCAGGACTGGGAAAACCTGGGTTTATCTCCGACTCAGCAATGTAGCCTAGGGGCCTAACAGCCTCATGGAGAGATGGGTGGTAATTGCTCAGCTCAGTAGAGCATGCAGTTCATCTTTGTAGTTTAGGTGATCCTTGATATGGGACACATCATTTCTATCCGTCTGGCATCTCCTACTGTCCTACGAAGTGTGGACAGGAGACAGATGGAACCTGGGATGTCCATATTCCATGTGAATGTGAGTGGCTCATCTCGTGGCTCATGAGGAGAGGAGGGAGTCATTCACTCTGCCTCCTTGAAGGAGGGCAGGATGAACCTGACATGATAGGAGAGTGGTTCTGTGCTCACTTCAACTGCCAGTCCCCTTGTCTTTGCTGCTGCCTTACAACTGGACTGCAACCTGAAAGTAACCTCCTGGGATTTTTGCAGGATCACATCAAAACATAAAAAGTGGCAGAGATGACTTGCCAATCTGTATTCACAAAATGGTTGGGCTTCTTGAGGGACAAATACCTCTCTGTCCCCAGGGTCTGTGGGATATTACCAGGAGACCTCTAAGCAGCTCCAGGTTCTAGCAGACCACAAGCTGGTGGATCAATTATCAGCCTGGTGATGGCATGATTGGCACAGTTTCACAGGGCATAACACCAGGCTTGAACATAAATCGTGCAGAAAGTGGAATGGTTCACAGCCTCCAATCTGAATATTAAAAAGAGGAGAGCAAAGATATTTGTAGGACCATAAAAGATGAATGAGTTTAATGCTGGAACAGAACTACAGAGAAGGCACCCGATGAAACTCGCCATCGTTTATGGTCAACCCTCAAACTCCACAACATATGTTCAGGTTCTTCATACACTACAAATACAGGAAGTAGTTATAGCCCGCTCATTCTCTAAGCAATCATGAATACCAAACCTCAATCCCCTTTTTAGAACAACAATGAACTTGCAAGTTCCTGTCTCTTTTATGTTGCTCTCAAGGGACAGCCGAATATATGAATGTTGATTCCTATATTTATGGCACAAGAACACATGAGCACAGGCATTCCTAACTTCACAGCCCCTCCACCCACGATCCACAATTGAAGAAAGGTGATCCTGGGATATGCAACACTAATCCCTGCTCTGCTTCATTTGAGGACGTCCATCAATATTAACAAAAGAATACAAAACTGCTCCATTCTCGTGACACTGGAGCTCTAATGACATTGGGTGAGTGGGTGGTAAAAGGCCTGTGAAACTCCTCAATGCTACCAATACAGGGTAACATGGATTCAGACACAAATCCTAGCTTTACTCTCCAAGAAATCACAGGTAAGCCTCCGCCAAGCAAAAGTGTGAGAGGAGATCCAGAGACAAGAGTGGCTGTCTTTGATGTTCACCTCCTGGCTTATCATTAGACCATGTGGCACAGGTGGAAAGTGCTCTGGCCTGAAAGCCCCTTGTTTGGCAGAGAATATGGCAGGGGGTCCAAGAAGCCGGGAGAGTGCAAGGTACAATTGCGGTTGTTATTTTGAATTTCCTGAAAACTTGCACACAATGCGCAGCTGAAGAAGGTGCAGAAATATTATTTGCATTAGCATACTCATGAGAGGCCATTGATCTCTGTCCTAAGGAGTGTACAGTGATTTCATGGAAGAAGTCCTCTGAGGAAATGCAGGTGACTGTTGAGCACTGCTCTCTTGGAGCACAGTAGCCTGGTGAAAGCTGTAGGTGGACTTGGGATGCATGAGAAATTGGTGCTGTTTTAGAGTGTTGATTCCTTTTGTGACTGGACCAGAAAAGAAAAGGAAAAAAGACGATGGAAGGTTGGGAAGCTCAGACTGGGTTTCCTTTGTTATTTCCACAATCCCACAGTGCTGGGGACCCGAACCCAGGCCTCAAACATGGAAGGCAGGCACTCTCCCAGATGGACTATATGGCCTGCACAGGAATGGCTCCTTTGAGATACAACCCATGATCCCTTAACGTCTTAATTAGTGAAATTGTATGCAGAGAAACAAACATTCCCAAGCAAAACAATGTCTAAGGAATTTCTAAATTTCCTGTCCAAAACAATCCACTAGGGATCATTTTACTTGTCAATACCCAAGCCTAGCTCTTTGTCATGAGGTAAAGATACTTCTCCTCTTCATAAAATATGAAAATGGAAGTAGATGATTGATCCGTGAGCAGGAAAATATATCAGGGAATCAAGAAGGCCAGGAACAGGGGAAGAGGCAGAAATATGTGGAGTGAGAAGATGCTCAATTGTTGAATACGAATGGAGATATGGGGATCATTCACACATGAATGCTTGCCATTACATCAAAATTAACTGACACTTTCTTAGAATATTTTTTCTATTTTTCCTTTTGAACATTTTTTGAAAAATTCCAAAGAGCAGGGAAAATTGCATAATGCACAAGCCAGTTCAAGTAGTGGACCGTCTCACCATCTCAGGATTTGGTGATTCAGAGGAAGTTGTGACCCCTTTTCTAAGCCTGTTTACCTCAGTAAAAGTGCTTCAGTAATTTAGCCAGATCCTGCTGGGGGATATAAACAGGCAAACGCAGGTGGCCTCCTTATGATTCCAGTGTTTAGTCTAAAGATTTATTACAGAGTGATAAGTGGCTAAATTCATATCCTCGATCCTTCATTCATTTGGTTTCAAAAAGTTTTACTTAGTAAAATGTAACAATTGTTTTCCAGTTCTCCTGTGACATGAGAGCCATACATGGGAACTCTCCTTTAATTAAAGGGGAAGGAGCAGGCATTGGTCAGCCAGGTTGTTTAGGTGATGGTGTTTCGAATCTCAGGTAGGAGAAGTCAGTGTCCTGCCCTTCTCAGAGTGTTTGTAAAGGCTTGGGCAACATGAACTATCATGAGTGTCTCCAGTGACATTGCACCTGCACCCCAGATTCCAGTTGATGTCATAGAGGAGCAGACTGAGAACACGGAAGATTCATGCTTCCCATGGTAACCAGAGACCATTCAGCTGCTGTCTTCTTCAAACCCACATTCAAGGCATGTGGTGGATCATGTGTGAGGGTACGAGGATAGATGAAGGGAGCGGTTGTGTGAGTCTTGCATTTTTGAAGAAATGATTCTATCGTTGTTGCCAGGGACAAGGAGGAAACAGGCTGTGAGCAATAAATCCCCTCATATCCAGGTAGGACAAGGAATCCCATTGAATTGTGAGAGCTCCCATTTCCACCCAGGTCCATTAGGTGGCGCTGTGATCCCTTTGCTGCACCCTGTTAACTGGCAAGCAGCTCATCTGCCTCTATATGCCAGCGATTATCCCCCACCAATTCCAGTGAAACAGGCTGGCCAGAGGGGTGCTTGAGGGCACATGGATCAACAATCTGATCACCCGCAACACTGGATTTGTCCACGGATCACACTCCTCCTGGACTGGGCCAAGCTTGGTTTTCTTCAGACTCCGGAAACTAGCTTATGGGCCTACCAGCCTCATGGAGAGATGGGTGGGAAATGTTCAGCTCAGTAGAGCATGCAGTTCATCTTTGTAGTTTAGGTGATCCTTCATATGGGACACATCGTTTTCCATCAGTCTGGCATCTCCTACTGTCCTATGAAGTGTGGACAGGAGACTGATGGAACCTGGGATGTCCATATTCCATGTGGATGTGAGTGGCTCCTCTCGTGGCTCATAAATAGAAGAGGGTGTCATTCACTCTGCCTGTTTGAATGAGGGCAGAACGAACCTGACATGAAAGGAGAGTTGTTCTGTACTCACTTCAACTGCCAGTCCCTTTCTCTTTGCTGCTGCCTTACAACTGGGCTACACCCTGAGAGTAACCTCCTGGATTTTTCCAGGATCACATCAAATCATAAAAAGATGCAGAGATGTCTTGCCAATCTGTATTCACAAAATGGTTGGGCTTCTTGAGAGACAAATACCTCTCTGTCGCCAGGGACTTTAGGATAAAACCAGGAGACATCTAACCAGCTCCAGGTTGGAGCATACCACAAGCTGGTGGATCAATTATCAGCCTGGTGATGGAATGATGGGCAGAGTTTCACAGGACATAACACCTGGCTTGAACATAGATGGTGCAGAGAGTGGAACGGTTCACAGCCTCCAAACTGAATATTCAAAAGAGGAGAGCAAGGATATTTGTGGGATCACAAAAGCTGAAAGTGGTTGATGCTGGAACATAACTACAGAGAAGGCACCCAATGAAACTTGCCATCGATTATGGTCAAACCTCAAACTCCACCACATATGTTCAGATTCTTCATACACTACAAATACAGAAAGTAGTTATTGCCCGCTCATTCTCTATGCAACCATGAAAACCAACCCTCATTCCCCTTATTAGAACGATGAACTTGCAAGTTCCTGTCTCTTTTATGTTGCTCTCAAGGGACAGCTGAATACACGAATGTTTTTTCCTATTTTTATGACACAAGAACAAATGAGCAAAGGCATTCCTAACTTCACAGCACCTACGCCCACCATCTACAATTTAAGCCAGGTGATCCTGATATATGCAACACTAATCCCTGCACTGCTTCTTTTGAGGACGTCCATCAATATTAACAAAAGAATACAAAAGTGCTCCATTCCTCTTGACACTGGAGCACTAATGAAATTGGGGAAGTGGGTTGTAAAAAGCCTGTGAAACTCGTGAAGGCTATCAATACAGGCTAACGTGGATTCAGACACAAATCCTAGCTTTACTCACAAATAAATCACTGGCAAAGAATCCGCAAAGCAAATATGTAAGAAGAGATCCAGGGACAAGAGCGGCTGTCTTCGTGTTCACCTTCTGGCTTAATATTAGACCATGTGGCACAGGAGGAAAATGCTCTGACCTGAAAGCCCCTTACATGGCAGAGAATATGGCAGTGGGTCCAAGAAGCGGGGAGAGTGCCAGGTACAATTGTGGTTGTTGTTTTGAATTTCCTGAAAACCTGTTCACAATGTGCAGCTGAAGAAGTTGCAGAAATATTATTCGCATTAGCATACTCATGAGAGGCCATTGATCTCTGTCCTAAGGTGTGTAGAGTGACTTCATGGAACAAGTTCTCTGAGGAAATGCAGGTGACGGTTGAGCACTGCTCTCTTGGAGCACAGTAGCCTGGTGAAAGCTGTTGGTGGACTTAGGTTGCATGAGAAATTGGTGCTTTTTTAGAGTGATGATTCCTTTTTTGACAGGCGGAGAAAATAAAAGAGACGATTGAAGGTGGGATGCTCACCTTGGGTTTCCTTTGTTATTTCCACAATCCCACAGTGCTGGGGACCCGAACCCAGGCCTCAAACATGGAAGGCAGGCACTCTCCCAGATGGGCTATATGGCCTGCAGTGGAATGGCTCCTCTGAGATACAATCCATGATCCCTTAACGTCTTAATTAATGAAATTGTATGCAGAGAAGCAAACATGCCCAAGCACAACAATGTCTAAGGAATTCCTAATTATCCTGTACAAAACAATCCACTATGGATCCTTTTTGCATCTCAATAACCAAGCCTAGCCCTTTGTCCTGAGGGAAAGATATTTCTCCTCTTCATAAAGTACGAAAAAGAAGTAGGTGACTGATCCTTGAGCAGGAAAATATATCAGAGAATCAAGAAGGCCAGGAAGAGGGGCAGAGGAAGAAATATGTGGGAGTGAGAAGATGCTCAATTGGTGAATAGGGATAGAGATATTGGGGCTCATTCACACATGAATGCTTGCCATTACATTCAAAATTAACTGACACTTTCCTAGAGAATTTTTTTTTCCTATTTTTCCTTTTGAACATTTTTTGAAAAATTCAAAAGAGCAGGGAAAATTGCATAATGCACAAGCCAGTTCAGGTGGTGGACCTTCCCACCATCTCAGGATTTGGTGATTCAGAGGAAGTTGTGACCGCTTTTCTAAGCATGTTTCCCTCAGTAAAAGTGCTTCAGCAATTTAGAAAGATGCTGCTGGGAGAGATAAACAGGTAAACACATATGGCCACCTTATGATTCCTGTTTTTACTCTCAAGATTTATTACAGAGTGATAAGTGGCTAAATTCATATCCTCGATCCTTCATTCATTTGGTTTCAAAAAGTTTTACTCAGTAAAATGTAACAATTGTTTTCCAGTTCTCCTGTGACATGAGAGCCATACATGGGAACTCTCCTCTAATTAAAGGGGAAGGAGCAGGCATTGGTCATCTAGGTTGTGAGGGTCATGGTGTTTCGAGTCTCAGGTAGGAGAAGTCAGTGGCCTGCCCTCCTCAGAGTGTTTGTAAAGCCTTGGGTAACATGAACTTTCACGAGTGTCTCCATTGACATTGCACCTGCACCCCAGATTCCAGTTGATGTCATAGAGGAGCGGACTGAGAACAAGGAAGAGTCATGGTTCCCATGGCAACCAGAGACCATTCAGCTACTGTCCTCTTCAAACCCACATTCAAGGCATGTGGTGGGTCATGTGTGAGGGTACCAGGATAGATGAAGGAAGTGGTTGCATGAGTCTTGCTTTTTTGAAGAAATGATTCTATAGCTTTGCCCCAGGTAAGGAGGAAATAGTCTGTGAGCAATAAATCCCCTCATATACAAGCAGGACAAGGAATCCCATTGAAGTGTGAGAACTCGCCTTTGCACCCAGGTCCACTAGGTGGCGCTGTGCTCCGTTGGCCGCAACCTGTTAGCTGGCCCACAGCTCATCTGCCTCTGGATGCAGTCTATTATCCCCCACCAATTCCACTGCAACAGGCTGGGACAGAGGAGTGCTTGAGGGCGCATGGTTCAACAATCTGATCACCCGTAACACTAGATTTGCCCTCGGACCACACTCCTCCAGGACTGGAACCACCCGGGTTTGCTTTAGATTCAAGAAACTAGCCTAGGGGCCTACAAGCCTCATGGAGAGATGGGTGGTAAGTGATCAGCTCAGTAGAGCATGCAGTTCATCTTCGTAGTTTAGGTGATCTTTGATATGGGACACATCGTTTTCCATCAGTCTGGCATCTCCTACTGTCCTACGATGTGTGCACAGGAGACAGAGGGTACCTGGGATGTCCATGTTCCATGTGGATGTGAGTGGCTCCTCTCCTGGCTCATGAATAGAAGAGGGAGTCATTCACTCTCCCTGTTTGAATGAGGGCAGGACGAACTTCACATGAAAGGAGAGTTGTTCTGTGCTCACTTCAACTGCCAGTCCCCTTCTCTTTGCTGCTTCCTTACAACTGGGCTGCACCCTGAAAGTAACCTCCTGGATTTTTGCAGGATCACATCAAATCATAAAAAATGAAGAGTTGACTTGCCAATCTGTATTCAGAAAATGGTTGGGATTCTTGAGAGACAAATACCTCTCTGTTGCCAGGGTCTGCGTTATAATACCAGGAGACATCTAACCAGCTCCAGGTTGGAGCAGACCACAAGCTGGTGGATCAATTATCAGCCTGGTGATGGAATGATCGGCAGAGTTTCACAGGACATAACATCTGGCTTGAACATATATGGTGCAGAAAGTGGAATGGTTCACAGCCTCCAATCTGAATATTAAAAAGAGGAGAGCAAGGATATTTGTGGGATCAGAAAATCTGAAAGTGGTTGATGCTGGAACACAACTACAGAGAAGTGACCCGATGAAACTCGCCATCGATTGTGGTCAACATTGAAACTCCACAACATATGTTCAGGTTCTTCATACACTCCAAATACAGGAAATATTTATTGCCCGCTCATTCTCTGTGCAACCATGAATACCGACACTCATTCCCCTTTTTAAAACAACAATGACCTTGCAAGTTCCTGTCTCTTTTCTGTTGCTCTCAAGGGACAGACGAATACATGAATGTTGATTCCTATTTTTATGGCACAAAACACATGAGCACAGGCATTCCTAACATCACAGCACCTCTGCCCACAATCTCCAATTTATTCCAGGTGATCCTGGGATATGCAACACTAATCCCTGCACTGCTTCATTTGAGGACGTCCATCAATATTAACAAAAGAAAACAAAAGTGCTCCATTCCTCAAACACTGGAGCACTAATAAAATTGGGTGAGTGGGTTGTAAAAGGCCTGTGAAACTCCTGAATGCTACCAATACAGGGTAACATGGATTCAGACACAAATCCTAGCTTTACTCACCAAGAAATCACTGGCAAGAATCCACAAAGCAAAAGTGTTCTAGGAGTTCCAGGGACAAGAGTGGCTGTCCTTCGTTTTCACCTCCTGGCTTAACATTAGACCATGTGGCACAGGTGGAAAGTGCTCTGTCCTGAAAGGCCCTTCAATTGAAGAGAATATGGCAGTGGGTCCAAGAAGGGGGGAGTGTGCCAGGTACAATTGCGGTTGTTATTTTGAATATCCTGAAATCCTGTGCACAATGTGCAGCTGAAGAAGGTGCAGAAATATTATTAGCATTAGCGTACTCATGAGAGGCAATTGATCTCTCTCCTAACGAATGTAGAGTGATTTCATGGAACAAGACCTCTGAGGAAATGCAGGTGACTGTTGAGCCCTGCTCTCTTGGAGCACAGTAGCCTGGTGAAAACTGTTTGAGGACTTGGGTTTCATGAGAAATTGCTACTGTTTAAGAGGGTTGATTCCTTTTGTGACCAGAGGAGGAAAGAAAAGGAAAAGAGATGATGGAAGGTTGGGAGACTCAGATTGGGTTTCTTTTGTTATTTCCACAAATTCACAGTGACGGGCACTCAAACCTGGGTCTCAAGCATGCAAGGCAGGCACTCTCCCTGATGGGCTATATGGCCTGAACTGGAATGGTTCCTCTGAGATACAACACATTATCACCTAACACCTTAATTAGTGAAATTTTATGCAGAGAAGCAAACATGTCCAAGCCAAACAATGACTAAGGAATTTGTACTTCTCCTGTCCAAAACAATCCAGTATGGATCCTTTTTGATTGTAAATAACCAAGCCTAGCCCTGTGTCCAAAGGGAAAGATATTGCCCCTCTTCATGAAAGATGAAATTGGAAGCAGCTGATTGATCCATGGGCAGGAATACATATGAGGGAATCAAGGATATCAGGAACAGGGGCAGAGGCAAATATTTGGAAGTGAGAATATGCTCAATTGTTGAATATGAATGAAGATATTGAGGATCATTCACATATGAATGCCTTGCCATTACATTCAAAATTAACTGACACTTTCCTAGAAAGTATTTTTTTTTCTTATTTTTCCTCTTGAACTATTTTTTGAAAAATTCCGAGAGCAGGGAAAAGTGCATAATGCACAATACAGATCATGTGCTGGATCCTCTTAACCTCTCAGAAGGTGGTGAGTCAGTGAATGTTGTGCCTACTGTTCTAAGCCTGTTTCCCTCAGTAAATGGATTCAGCAATTTGACCAGAAGCTGTTGGGAGATATAAACAGGCAAAAGCAGGTGGTGATGGCTCATAAGCTATGGGGTCCCAGAATTGAAACATTGTGGCAAAAAGGCAACTATCATCATCCAATTACTATCTTCTGCTGCTCATGTTTCCAGTTTTTACTCTCAAGACTTATTACACAGAGATAAGTGGCTAAAGTCATATCCTTGATCCTTCATTCATTTGGGTGTAATCAATTTTACTAAGAAAAATGTAACAATTTTTTATCAATTCTCCTGAGACATGAGAGCCATACATGGGAAATCTCCATTAATTAAAGGGGAAGGAGCAGGCATTGGTCAGCTAGGTTGTGAAGGTCACAGTGCTTCGAGGCTCTGGTAGGAGAATTTAGTTGATTGCAATCCCTAGAGTGTTTGTAAGGCCTCAGGCAACATGAACTTTCACGAGTGTCTCCAGTGACATTGCACCTGCACCCTAGATTCCAGCTGATGTCATAGAGGAGCAGATTGAGAACATGGAAGCCTCACGGTTCCCATGGCAACCAGAGAACTTTCAGATGCTGTCCAATTCCCAACCATATTCAAGACATGCAGTGGGTCAGAAGTGCAGGTACTAGGATAGATGAAGGGAGCTGGTTCCAGTTTCTTGCGTTTTTGAAGAAATGATTCTATCCTTGTTGCCCTGGGCAAATAGGAAACAGGCTGTGAGCCATAAATCCTCTCATATGCAGGCAGGACAATGAATACCATTGAAGTGTGAGAGCTTGAACTTCCACCCAGGTCCACTAGGTGGCGATGAGCTCCCTTCGCCGCACCGTTTTGCCTGGCAGGCAGCTCATTTGCCTCCTGATGCAGGCTATCAGCCCCTCCAATTCAGTGCAACAGTCTGGGACAGAGGTTTGCTTCAGGGCACAAGGATCAACAATCGTAGCACTGGCAACACTGGATTTTTCCTCTGACTCCACTCCTCCAGGACTGGGACAAGCTTGTTTTTTCAGACTCAGGAAACTAGCCTAGGGGCCTACCAGCCTCATGGAGAGATGGGTGGTGAGTGCTCACCTCAGTAAAGCATGCAGTTCTTCTCCGTAGTTTAGGTGAACCTTGATATGGGACACATGGTTTTCCATCTGTCTGGCTTCTCCTACTGACCTACGAAGTGTGAACAGGAGACAGATGGAAGCTGGGATGTCCATGTTCCATGTGAATGTGAGTGGCTCCTCTCCTGGCTCATGAAGAAAGGAGGGAGTCATTTACTCTGCCTATTGGAAGAAGGGCAGGATGAACATGACAAGAAAGGAGACTTGTTCTGTGCTCACTTCAACTGCCAGTCCCATTCTCATTGTTCCTGTTTTACAACTGTGCTGCACCATGAAAGTAAACTGCCTGGATTTTTCCAGGGTCACTTCAAACCATAAGAAGATGCAGAGATGATTGCCAATCTATATTCACAAAATGGTTGATCTTCATGAGACACAAATAGCTCTTTGTCACTAGGGTCTGTTTAAAATTCCAGGAGAATTCTAACCATCTCAAGGTTGGAGCAGAACAAAAGCTGGGGGATGAATTTTAACCCTTGTGATGGCATGATGGACACAGTTTCAAAGGGCAAAACACCAGACTTGAATAAAGATGAAGCTGAAAGTGGAATGGTTCACAGCCTCCAAGCTGAATATTCAAAGAAGGAGAGCAAGTATATTGTAGGGCCAGAAAAGCTGATGGATGTTGCTGCTGGAACACAACTAATTAAAATCACCTGATGAAACTCGCCAAGGATCATGGTCAACCGTCAGAGTCCACAAAATATGTTCAAGTTCTCCATACACTACCAAAACAGGAAGTAGTTATTGTCCATTCATTATCTATGCATCCATGAATACCGAACCTCATTCCCCCTTTTCGAACAATGGTGAACTTTCAAGTTCCTGTCTCTTTTCTGTTGCACTCACCAGACAATAGAATATACGAATGTTGATTCCTCTTTTTTCTGGCACAAGAACACATGTGCACAGGCATTTCTAAATTTACAGCACCTTCTTCCACCATCTACAATGTATGCCAGGTGATCCAGGGTATGCAACACTAATCCATGCACTGCTCCTTTTATGGAAGTCCATCAATATTTACAAAAGAATACAAAAGGGCTCCACTGCTCTTCACACTGGAGCTCTAATAATATCAATTGAGTTGGATGTAAAAGGCCTGTGAAACTCCTGAATGCTATCAATACAGGCTAACATGGATTCAGACCCAAATCCTAACTTTACTCACCAAGAAATCACAGGCAAGCTTCTGCAAAGCAATAGTGTGAGAGAGGTTCCAAGGAAAAGAAAGGCTGTCTTTCGTGTTCACATCCTGGCTTAACATTAGCCAATGTGGGGAGGTTTCAAGATGGCGGCCTAGAGGGTGGCTGCATTTCATGTTGCTCCAGGACTCAGGATTCAAAAGAGGAGAAATTGAGAGACTTGGGACCAACTCAAAGCAGCCTGGTGAGTCGCTCCCATTGGGGAGGCGTCCTGGATGGGACGGTGGTCCCGGAACACAGGGAACTTGTGAAGTAGAGCTGCCGGCGAGACTCCCCTCCCCCCGCTGGAGCAGTGAACTCGGACAACTGGGAGCGTCATAAAGGACGCGCTCAACACAGCGCTGGGACTCGGAAAAACCACTGGGGCTCCGGTGGCTGCCCAGGGGAGGAGCGACGAGGAGACCTGTGTGGACTCAGGACACCGGGGCCTGCCCTGAGGAGGAGGAGGAGGAGGAGGAGGAGGAGGAGGAGGAGGAGGAGAAGGAGTGAGGCTGCTTGGATTTGGAGTGGCTATATCAGAGCTACAGGCGGTTGCCAGAGGAGGTGCCATGTGACGAGCTGTTTGGATTCAGACCACTTCTGAACACCGGGGCCTGCCCTGAGGAGTAGGAGGAGGAGGAGGAGGAGTGCGGCGGGTCGTGTGGACTCACAGTGACTGCATTAGAGCTCCAGGAGGCTGCTCAGAGGAGGAGGCGAGTGGTGAGTTGTTTGGACTTAAAGCAACCGCTCCTGAACACAGATGGGCTGCATGGAGGAGAAGCGCGGTGGGTCACTTGGTCTCGAGTGGCCACACCAGAGCTCCGGGTGGTTGCCCAGAGGACACGTGCAGCACGTCCATTCAGAGCCACTCAGAGTGACTACTCCTAAACACCCGGGGGGGTACCTGGAGGAGGAGGAGAAACAGGGAGGGTCATTTCGACTCGGAGTGATTGATTGCCCCGGGCTATGGGTGGTTGGTGGGAGGAGGCACACAGTGAGTTCCTTGGACTCCCAGGGACCGCAACAGAATACTGGGCTGCTGTCTGGAGGAAGAGGCATGTGGCGAGTCTCTGGGACTCAGAGAGATTGTACGGGGCCCCAGGTGGCTGCTCAGAGGAGGGGACGCATAGCCAGGTGATTAGGTGCAGAGCAGAGACCCAGGATCTAGGAGGCTTCTTGGTGGAAGAGCCGCACAGAGACAGGCTTAGGGGCAGAGCGAAGGTTCCAGGCCTGCGGGCAGATTCTCTGAGGATGGGCAGCCTAAGGAGATTCATCTGCAAAGGGTGAGGCTCCCAGGCCCAGGAGGTAGGGCCGGGCCCCTGGGAAGTTTGCAGAGGAAGGCAGCCCAGCCCAGGCAGTAGATGTAAATTGAGGGGAACCACTAGGAGGGGATCTGACCAGCGAGACCTCCCCACTGCGTGAGTCTTCCCTGGCGGGTGAGGTTTCCCCAAAAGGACGGTAAAACCAGAGACACAGGCCCAAAAAGGCCTTGACTCAGCCCGCAGCCTAGTTCCCCTTTGGATGACCATTGGTCAACAAGTGGAGGCACCTCTGCCCACTAGCAGGGAATATTCCCCACCTGGAGGCCACCACTCCTAGAGAGGCAGCTTCCATGTGGAGCACTACATTATCAACTTCCTCCAAGACTTCAGCCTACTGAAAGCTAAGAGGGGATATATATAGAAATCTTCAAGGACACTGTAAGTCAATCTGCAACATCTCAGCGGTCCACTGATACCTGAACAATATGAGAAAACAAGGAAAAAAATGCCGCAAACAAATCTAGATATTACATCAATAAAACCCAATGACAGCATGGCAGAAGAAATGACAGAAAAGGAGTTCAGAATGTACATAATTAAAATGATCAGAGAAGCAAACGATGAGATGAAAGAGCAAATGCACACACTGAATGATGAGATGAAAGAACAAATGCAGGCATTGAATGATCGCAACAATCGACAGTTAAAAGAGGAAATACAGGAAGCAAAAGATCATTTCAATAAAGAGGTAGAGATATTGAAAAAAACCAAACAGAAATCCTTGACATGAAGGAAACACTAAACCAAATTAAGAACTCCATAGAAAACATATCCAGTAGGATAGAACACCTGGAAGACACAACCTCAGACATTGAAGACAAAATATTTAACCTTGAAAACACAGTTGAACAAACAGAGAAGATGGTAAGAAATCATGAACAGAATCTACAAGAACTATGGGATATCATGAAAAGGCCAAATTTAAGAATTATTGGGATAGAGGAAGGCTTAGAGAAACAAACCAAAGGAAAGAACAACCTATTCAATGAAATAATATCAGAAAATTTCCCAAATCTGCAGAATGAAATGGAAAATCAAGTTCAAGAGGCTCATAGGACTCCAAATACACAAAATTACAACAGACCCACACCAAGGCACATTTCAATGAAAATGCTTAACATACAAAATAAAGACAGAATTTTAAAGGCTGTGAGAGAAAAGAACCAAATTACATTCAGGGGGAAACCAATATGGATATCAGCAGATTTTTCAATCCAGACCCTAAAAGATAGAAGGGCCTGGAAAAACATTTTTCAAGCCCTGAAAGAAAATGGATGCCAACCAAGAATCTTATACCCAGCAAAACTTACCTTCAAATTTGACGATGAAATAAAATCTTTCCATGATAAACAAAAGCTAAAAGAACTTACACAAAGAAAGCCAGCATTACAGAACATTCTCAGCAAAATATTCCATGAGGAAGAGATGAAAAACAAAGAAGCAAATCAGCAAAGGGAGGAATTATCCTAAAGGAATTGTTAAATAAAGGAGGAGTCAAGTCGCGTCAAACAAATAAGCAAAATTTAAAAAATGAACCAAATGACTGGGAAACCAAATCATATCTCAATAATAACCCTGAATGTTAATGGCCTGAATTCATCAATCAAAAGACATACACTGGCAGATTGGATTAAAAGAAAGATTCAACAATATGTTGCCTGCAAGAGACTCACCTCATAGAAAAATATACCCATAGACTAAAGGTGGAAGGATGAGGAAAATCATACCATGCACATGGACTCAGCAAAAAAGCTGGAGTATCCATCCTCATTTCAGATAATGTGGACTTCAAGCCAAAGTTAGTCAGAAGGGATAAAGAAGGTCATTTCATACTGCCTAAGGGAAGCATAAATCAGCAAGATATAACAATCATAAACATCTATGCCCCAAACTGTGGCTCATCCATGTATGTCAAACAAATCCTTCTCAATTTCAGAAACCAAATAGACCATAACACAATAATACTAGGTGATTTTAACACGCCTCTCTCACCACTGGACAGATCTTCCAGACAAAAATTGAACAAAGAAACCATAGATCTCAATAACACAATCAATAATTTAGACCTAACGGATATTTATAGAATATACCATCCATCCAAGAGTGAATACACATTCTTCTCAGCAGCACATGGATCCTTCTCTAAAATAGACCATATATTATGCCACAAAGCTAATGTTAGCAAATACAAGAGGACAGAGACACTACCATGTATTCTATCAGATCATAATGGATTGAAGTTAGAAATAAATGAAAGAGTAAAACACAGAAACTATTCCAACATCTGGAGATTAAACAATATGCTATTATATGATGAATGGATAACAGAAGATATTAGGAAGGAAATTAAAAATTTCTTAGAGGTAAATGAGAATGAAGAAACATCATATCAAAATCTCTGGGACACTATGAAAGCAGTACTTAGAGGGAAATTTATTTCATGGAGTGCATTTAATAAAAGAAGTAAAACTCAACAAATAAACGACCTAACACTACAGCTCAAAGCCCTAGAAAAAGAAGAACAGACCAGCACCAAAAGCAGTAGAAGACAGGAAATAGTTAAACTCAGACCTGAAATCAATGAAATTGAAACAAAAGAAACAATACAAAAAATTGACAAAATAAATAGTTGGTTCTTTGAAAAAATAAACAAAATTGATAATCCTTTAGCCACACTAACAAAGAGAGGACGAGAGAAAACCCAAATCACTAAAATTTGGAATGAACAAGGAAATATCACAACAGACAGGATTGAAATACAAAACATAATTAGAAGCTATTTTGAAAATCTATACTCCAACAAAATAGAAAATTTTGAAGGCATCAACAGGTTTCTAGAGACATATGAATTGCCTAAACTGAACAAGGAGGACATACACAATTTAAATAGACCAATTTCAAGTACTGAAATAGAAGAAGTCATCAAAAGCCTACCAACAAAGAAAAGTCCGGGACCAGATGGGTTCTCAGCCGAGTTCTACAAAACCTTTAAGAAGAGGTCATTCCAATACTTCTCAAAGTATTCCATAAAATAGAAGAGAAGGGAACCCTCCCAAAGTCATTCTATGAAGTCAATATCACACTGATACCTAAACCAGACAGAGACTCATCAATGAAAGAAAATTTCAGACCAATATCCTTAATGAACATCGACGCAAAAATTCTAAACAAAATTTTAGCAAATCGCATAAAAAAACATATCAAAAAGATAGTGCACCATGATCAAGTGGATTTCATCCCAGAGATGCAAGGTTGGTTCAACATCAGGAAATCAATAAATGTCATTCACCATATCAATAGACTTAAAGTCAAGAATCACATGATTATTTCAATAGATGCAGAAAAAGCATTTGATAAAATACAGCACCCCTTCATGCTCAAAACACTAGAAAAAATAGGAATAGTGGGAACATTCCTTAACATTGTAAAGGCCATTTATGCTGAGCCCGTGGCTAATATCATTCTAAATGGTGAAAAACTGAAAGCATTCCCCCTAAAAACTGGAACAAGGCAGGGATGCCCTCTTTCACCACTTCTATTCAACATCGTTCTTGAGACTATAGCCAGAGCAATTAGACAAACCAAAGAAATTAAAGGGATACGAATTGGAAAAAAAGAACTCAAACTATCCCTGTTCGCTGATAACATGATTATATATTTAGAGGAACCTGGAAATTCCACCAGAAAACTCTTAGAACTCATAAGTGAATTCAGTAAAATAGAATGTTACAAGATCAATGCTCATAAATCCAATACATTTTTATACATAAGTGATGAATCTTCAGAACGAGAAATTAGGAAAACTACCCCATTCACAATAGCCTCGAAAAAAATAAAACATTTGGGAATCAATCTCACAAAAGAGGTGAAAGACCTCTCCAATGAGAACTATACAACACTAAAGAAAGAAATTAAAGAACACCTTAGAAGATGGAAAGATCTTCCATGTTCTTGGACAGGAAGAATTAATATTGTCAAAATGGCCATACTACCTAAAGTGCAATTATGAAATTCATCTGGAAGAATAAGAAATAAGAAATAAGAATAAGAAACCCAGAATAGCTAAAGCAATCCTTAGCAGGAAGAGTGAAACAGGGGGTATCACAATACCAGATCTTCAACACTACTACAAAGCAATAGTAACAAAAATGGCCTGGTATTGGTACCAAAATAGAAAGGTAGATCAATGGTACAGAATAGAGGACATGGACACAAACCCAAATAAATACAATTTTCTCATACTAGACAAAGGGGCCAAAATATGCAATGGAGAAAAGATAGCCTCTTCAACTAACGGTGCTGGGAGATTTGGAAATCCATTTGCAACAGAATGAAACTAAACCCCTATCTCTCACCATGCATGAAACTAAACTCAAAATGGATTAAGGACCTCAGAATCAGACCAGAGACCCTGCAGATCATAGAAGAAAAAGTAGTTCCAGATCTTCAATATGTCAGCTTAGGACCAGACTTCCTTAACAAGACTCCCATAGCACAAGAAATAAAAGCAAGAATCAATAACTGGGATAGATTCAAACTAAAAAGCTTTCTCTCAGCTAAGGAAACTATCAGCAATGTGAAGAAAAAGCCTACAGAGTGGGAGAATATCTTTGCCAATCATACTTCAGATAGAGCACTAATCTCCAGTATCTATAAAGAACTCAAAAAACTCTACTCCAAGAATTCAAATAATCCAGTCGACAAATGGGCTAAGGAAATGAATAGACACTTCACAGAAGAAGATCTACAAGCAATCAACAAATATATGGAGAAATGTTCAACATCTCTAGTAATAAGAGAAATGCAAATCAAAACCACCCTAAGATTCCATCTCACCCCAATTAGAATGGCAATTATCAAGAATACGAACAACAACAGGTGTTGGCGAGGATGTGGGGAGAAAGGTACACTCATACATTGCTGGTGGAACTGCAAATTAGTGCAGCCACTCTGGAAAGCAGTGTGGAGATTCCTTAGAAAACTTGGAATGGACCCTCCATTTGACCCAGCTATCCCACTCCTTGGCCTATACCCAAAGGACTTGAAATCAGCATACTACAGACATACAACCACATCAATGTTCATGGCTGCTCAATTCACAATAGCCAGACTGTGGAACCAACCTAGATGCCCTTCAATTGATGAGTGGATAAAGAAGCTGTGGTATATATACACAATGGAATATTACTCAGCCATAAAGAATGATAGAATTATGGCATTTGCAGGCAAATGGATGAAATTGGAGAATATCATGCTAAGTGAGATAAGCCAATCTCAAAAAGCCAATGGAAGAATCATATCGCTAATAAGTGGATGATGACACATTATGGGGGAGGGAAGGGTTAGTGCTAGGGTTAGAGTTAGGGTTAGGGAGGGCGGCATGTATGGAGGAAGGAAGCACTGTATAGAGGAAAAAGAGGGGTGGGAGGGGTGGGGGGAAGAGAAAAAATAACAGAATTAATCAAACAACATTACTCTATGTAAATTTATGATTACACAAATGGTATGCCTTTACACCATGTACAAACAGAGAAACAACATGTATCCCTTTTGTTTACAATAAAATTTAAAAAAAAAAATTATATTGGAAAAAAAAAATTAGCCAATGTGGTACATCTTTAAAGTGCTCTGGTGTGAAAGCCCCTTCACTGGCAGAGAATATGGCAGTGAGTCCACGAAGTCTGGAGAGTGCCAGGTAGAATTGCAGTTGTTATTTTAGCATTCTTGAAAGCCTGTGCACAATGCACAGCTGAAGAAGGTGCAGAAATATTTTTCATATTAGCGTAATAATGAGATGCCTGTGATTTCTCTCCTAAGCAGTGTAGAGAGACTTCATGGAACAAGTAGTCTGAGGAAATGCAGGTGACTGTTGAGCACTGTTCTCTTGGATCACAGTTGCCTGCTGAAAGCTGTTGGTGGATTTGGGTTGCATGAGAAATTGGTGCTGTTTTAGAATGTGGATTCCTTTTGTGATGAGCAGAGGAGAGAAAATAAAAGGAAAAGAGATGATGGAAGGTTGGGAGGCTCAGATTTGTTTTCCTTTGTTATTTCCACAATCCCACAGTGCTGGGGACTCGAACCCAAGCCTGAAGCATGCAAGGCAGGCAATATCCCAATGGGCTATATGGCCTGCACTGGAACGGTTCCTTTGAGACACAACACATGATCACCTAACACCTTAATCAGTGACATTTTATGCGGAGAAGCAAACATGTTCAAGGAAAACTATGACTAAGGAATTCGTAATTCTCATGACCAAAACAATCCAGTATGAATCCACTTTGCTTGTCAATACCCAAGCCTAGCCCTGTGTTCTTAGGGAAAGATATTTCCCCTCTTCATGAAGGATGAAAGAGGAAGTAGCTGATTGGTCTATGGGCAGGAAAATATATCAGGGATCCAAGGATGCCAGGAAGAGGGGCAGAGGCAGAAATATTTGGGAGTTAGGAGATGCTCAATTGTTGAATATGAACGGAGATATTGAGGATCATTCACACATGAATACCTTGCCATTACATTGAAAATTAACTGACACTTTCCTAGAAAGTAATTTTTTTTCTTCTGTATCCTCTTGAACTTTTTTTGAAAAATTCCAAAGAGCAGGGAAAAGTACATAATGCACAATCTAGATAAGGTGCTGGAACCTCTTAATATCTCAGGAGGTGGTGAGTCATTGAATATTGTGCCTCCTGTTCTAAGGCTGTTTTCTTCAGTAAATGCTTCACCTATTTGACCAGATAGTGTTGGGAGATATAAACAGGCAAAAGCAAGTGGTGATGGCTCATAAGTTCTGGGGTCCCAGAATTGAAATGTGGCAAAAAGGCAACTATCATCATTCAATTTCTATGTTTTACTGCTCATGTTTCCACTTTTTACTCTCAAGATTTATTACACAGAGATAAGTGGCTAAAGTCATATCCTTGATCCTTCATTCATTTGGTTGCCACAAATTTCACTAAGTAAAATGTAACAATTGTTTTCCAGTTCTCCTGTGACATGAGAGCCATACATGGAAACTCTCCACTAATTAAAGGGGAAGGAACATTCATTGTTCTTCCAGGTGTGAAGGTCATGATGTTTCGAGGCTCCGGTAGGAGAAGTGAATTAATTGCTCTCCCCAGAGTGTTTGTAAAGCCTTGGGCAACATGGATTTTCACGAGTGTCTCCAGTGACATTGCACCTGCACCCTAGATTCCAGCTGATGTCATAGAGCAGCGGATTGAGATCACAGAAGCATCACGGTTCCCATAGCAACCAGAGAACTTTCAGATGCTGCCCACTTCCAAACCACATTCAAGACGTGCAGTGGGTCAGGAATGCAATTAGTAGGACAGATGAAGGGAGCTGGTGCCAGGTTCCTACGTTTTTGAAGAAATGATTCTATCCTTGTTGCCCAGGCAATGAGGAATCAGGCTGTGAGCCATAAATCAACTCATATCCAGGCAGGACAATGAATCCCATTGAAGTGTGAGAGCTTGAACTTCCACCTAGGTCCACTAGGTGGCGATGAGCTCCCTTCGCCGCACCATTTTGGCTGGCAGGCAGCTCATTTGCATCCTGATGCAGGCTATTAGCCCCATCAATTCAGTGCAACAGGCTAGGACAGAAGGGTGCTTGAGGGCACAAGAATCAACAATCCTAGCACTGGCAACACTGGATTTGCCCTCCGACCCCACTCCTCCAGGACTGAGACAAACTTGGTTTTCTTCAGACTCAGGAAACTAGCCTAGGGGCCTTACCAGCCTGATGGAGAGATGGGTGGTGAGTGCTCACCTCAGTAAAGCATGCAGTTCTTCTCCGTAGTTTAGGTGAACCTTGATATGGGACACATGGTTTTCCATCTGTCTGGCTTCTCCTACTGACCTACGAAGTGTGAACAGGAGACAGATGGAAGCTGGGATGTCCATGTTCCATGTGAATGTGAGTGGCTCCTCTCCTGGCTCATGAAGAGAGGAGGGAGTCTTTTACTCTGCCTGTTGAAAGGAGGGCAGGATGAACATGACAAGAAGGGAGAGTTGTTCTGTGCTCACTCCAACTGCCAGTCCCATTCTCATTGTTCCTACTTTACAACTGGTCTTCACCATGAAAGTAAACTGCTGGGATTTTTCCATGGTCACTTCAAACCATAACAAGATGCAGAGATGATTGCCAATCTATATTCACAAAATGGTTGATCTTCATGAGACACAAATAGCTCTTTGTCACCACGGTCTGTGGGATAATACCAGGAGACTTCTAACAAGCTCAAGTTTGAAGCTGACCACAAGCTGGGGGATCAAATATCAGCCTCGTGATGGAATGATGGACACAGTTTCAAAGGGCATAACACCAGACTGGAACATATATCGCGCTGAAAGTGGAATGGTTCACAACCTCCAAGCTGAATATTCAAAGGAGGAGAGCAAGGATATTGTGCAGCCAGAAAAGCTGTAGGATGTTGATGCTGGAACAAAACTACAGAGAAATCACCCGAAGAAACTCTCCAAAGTTCATGGTCAACCCTCAAACTCCAAAACATATGTTCAAGTTCTCCATACACTACCAAAACAGAAAGTAGTTATTGTCCATTCATTCTCTATGCATCCATGAATACCAATCCTCATTCCCCCTTTGAGTACAAGGATGAACTTGCAAGCTCCTGTCTCTTTTCTGTTTTTCTCAAGACACAGTCGAATATACGAATGTTGATTCCTATTTTTTCTGGCACAAGAACACAAGAGCACAGGCATTTCTACCGTCACAGCACCTTCTTCCACGATCTACAATTTAAGCCAGGTGATCCTGGCCTGTGCAACACTAATCCAGGCACTACTTCTTTTATGGACGTCCATCAATATTTACAAAAGAATACAAAAGGGCTCCATTGCCCTTCACACTGGAGCTCTAATAATATTGAGTGAGTGGGATGTAAAAGGCCTGTGAAACTCCTGAATTCTATCAAAACAGGCTAACATGGATTCAGACACAAATCCTAACTTTACTCACCAAGAAATCACAGGAAAGCCTCTGCAAAGTAATAGTGTGAGAGGAGTTCCAAGGAAAAGAGCGTTGTCTTTCATGTTCACATCCTGGCTTAACTTTTGACCATGTGGTACAGCTGGAAAGTGCTCTGGCGTGAAAGAACCTTCACTGGCAGAGAATATGGCAGTGGGTCCACAAAGCCTGGAGGGTGCCTAGTAAAATTGCAGTTGATATTTTGGCCTTCTGGAAATCCTGTGCAAAATGCACAGCTGAAGAAGGTGCAGAAATATTTTTCATATTAGTGTAACAATGAGAGGCCCGTGATCTCTCTCCTAAGAAGTATAGAGAGACTTCATGGAACAAGTAGTCTGAGGAAATGCAGGTGACTGTTGAGCACTGTTCTCTTGGATCACAGTTGCCTGCTGAATGTTTTTGGTGGATTTGGGTTGCATAAGACATTGTTGCTGTTTTAGAGTGTTGAATCCTTTTGTGACAAGAGGAGAAAAGAAATAGAAAAGAGACGATGGAAGGTTGGGAGGCTGAGATTCGGTTTCCTTTGTTATTTCCACAATCCCACAGTGCTGGGGACTCGAATCCGGGCTTGAAGCGTGCAAGGCAGGCACTCTCCCAGATGGGCTATATGGCCAGCACTGCAACGGTTCCTCTGAGATACAACACATGATAACCTATCACCTTAATTAGTGAAATTTTATGCAGAGAAGCAAACACGTTCAAGTAAAACATTGACTAAGGAATTCGTAATTCTCCTGTCCAAAACAATTAAGTATGGATCCTTTTTGCTTGTCAATACCCAAGCCTAGTCCTGTGTCTTAAGGGAAATATATTTCCCCTCTTCATGAAGTTTGAAAATGGAAGTAGCTGATTGATCCGTGTGCAGGAAAATATAACAGGGATCCAAGGATGCCAGGAAGAGTGGAAGAGGCAGAAATATTTGGGAGTTAGGAGATGCTCAATTGTTTATGATGAATGGAGATATTGAGGATCATTCAAACATGAATACCTTGCCATTACATTGAAAATTAACTGACACATGCCTAGAAAGTAATTTTTTTTCTTCTGTATCCTCTTGAACTTTTTTTGAAAAATTCCAAAAAGCAGGGAAAAGTGCATAATGCACAATATAAATCAGATGCTGGATCCTCTTAACATCTCAGGAGGTGGTGAGTCAGTGAATGTTGTGCCGCCTTTTCTAAGCCTGTTTCCCTCAGTAAATGTCTTCAGCATTTTCACCAGACAATGTTGGGAGATATAAACAGGCAAAAGAAGTTGATAATGGCTCATAAGTTATGGGGTCCTAGAATCGAAATATTGTGGCAATAAGGCAACTATCATCATCCAATTTCTATCTTCTACTGCTCATGTTTCCAGTTTTTACTCTCAAGATTTATTACACAGAGATAAGTGGCTAAAGTCATATCCTTGATCCTTCATTCATATGGGTGTAATCAATTTCACTAAGAAAAACGTAACAATTCTTTACCAGTTCTCCTGTGACATGAGAGCCATACATGGGAACTCTCCACTAATGAAAGTGGAAGGAGCAGACATCTGTCAGCTAGGTTGTGAAAGTCACAGTGTTTCCAGGCTCCGGTAGGAGAAGTCAGTTGATTGCACTCCCCAGAATGTTTGTAAAGACTCGGGCAACATGAACTTTGTCTTCAGTGACATTGCAGCTGCACCTGAGATTCCAGCTGATGTCATAGAGGTGCGGATTGAGAACACGGAAGCATTAGGGTTCCCATGGCAACCAGAGAACTTTCAGCTGCTGTCAACTTCCATACCACACTCAAGACCTGCAGTGGGTCAGGAGTGCAGGTACAAGGATAGATGAAGGGAGCTGGTGCCAGGGTCTTGCGTTTGTAAAGAAATGATTCCATCCTTGTTGCCCCAGGCAAAGAGGAAACAGACTGTGCGCCATAAATCCCCTCATATCCAAGCAGGACAATGAATCCCATTGTAGTGTGAGAGGTTACACTTCCACCAAACTTCACTAGGTTGCACTCAGCTCCCTTGACCGCACCGTTTTGCCTGGCAGGCAGCTCATTTGCCTCCTGATGCAGGCTATTAGCCCCACCAATTCAGTGCAACAGGCTGGGACAGAAGGGTGCTTGAGGGCACAAGGATCAACAATCGTAGCACTGGCCCCACTGGATTTGCCCTCTGCACCACTCCTCCAGTCCTGGGACAATCTTGGTTTTCTTCAGACTCACCAAACTAGCCTAGGGGCCTACCAGCCTCATGGAGAGATGGGTGGTGAGTGCTCACCTCAGTAAAGCATGCAGTTCTTCTCCGTAGTTTAGGTGAACCTTGATATGGGACACATGGTTTTCCATCTGTCTGGTTTCTCCTACTGACTTATAAAGTGTGGACAGGAGACAGATGGAATCTGGGATGTCCATGTTCCATGTGAATGTGAGTGGCTCCTCTCCTGGCTCATGAAGAGAGGAGGGAGTCATTTACTCTGCCTGTTGGAAGGAGGGCAGGATGAACATGACATGAAAGGAGAGTTGTTCTGTGCTCACTCCAACTGCCAGTCCCATTCTCATTGTTCCTGCTTTACAACTTATCTGCATCATGAAAGTAAAGTGCTGGGATTTTTCCAGGGTCACTTCAAACCATAACAAGATGCAGAGATGATTGCCAATCTGTATTCACAAAATGGTTGTTCTTTATGAGACACAAATTGCTCTTTGTCACTACGGTCTGTGGGATATTACCAGGAGACTTCTAACAAGCTCAAGTTTGAAGCTGACCACAAGCTGGGGGATCAATTATCAGCCTCGTGATGGAATGATGGACACAGTTTCAAAGGTCATAACACCAGACTTGAACATATATGGTGCTGAAAGTGGAATGGTTCTCAGCCTCCAAGCTGAATATTCAAAGGAGGAGAGCAAGGATATCGTGGGGCCAGAAAAGCTGAAGGATGCTGATGCTGGAACACAACTACAGAGAAATCACCCAATGAAACTCTCCATAGGATCATGGTCAACCCTCAAACTCCAAAACATATGTTCAAGTTCTCTATACAATACAAAAACAGGAAGTAGTTATTTTCTGTTCATTCTCTATGTAACCATGAATACCAATCCTCATTCTCCCTTTTAGAACAACGATGAACTTGCAAGTTCTTTCTTTTTTCTGTTGCTCTCAAGAGACATTCGAATGAACGAATATTGCTTCCTACTTTTTCTGGCACAAGAACACATGAGCACAGGCATTTCTAACTTCACAGCACCTTCTTCCACGACCTACATTTTAAGCCAGGTGTTCCTGGGCTATGCAACACTAATCCAGGCACTGCTTCTTTTATGGACGTCCATCAAAATTTACAAAAGAATACAAAAGGGCTCCATTGCTCTTCACACTGGAGCTCTAATAATATTGAGTGAGTGGGATGTAAAAGGCCTGTGAAACTCCTGAGAGCTATCAATACAGGCAAACATGGATTCAGACCCAAATCCTAAATTTACTCACCAAGAAATCACAGGAAAGCCTCTGCAAAGCAATAGTGTTAGACGAGTTCCAAGGAAAAGAACTGCTGTCTTTCGTGTTCACATCCTGGCACAACTTTAGACCATATGGTACAGCTGGAAAGTGCTCTGGCGTGAAAGGCCCTTCACTGACAGAGAATATGGCAGTGGGTCCACGAAGCCTTGAGAGTGCAAGGTAACATTGTGTTTGTTATTTTGGAGTTCTTGAAAACCTGTGCACAATGTGCAATTGAAGAAGATGAAGAAATATTTTTCATATTAGTGTAATAATGAGAGGCCCATGACCTCTGTCCTAAGGAGTGTAGAGAGACTTCATGGAACAAGTAGTCTGAGGAAATGCAGGTGACTGTTGAGCACTGTTCTCTTGGATCACAGTTGCCTGTTGAAAGCTGTTGGTAGATTTGGGTTGCATGAAAAATTGGTGCTGCTTTAGAGTGTAGATTCCTTTTGTGATGAGAGGAGGAAAGAAAAGAAAAGGAAAAGAGATGATGGAAGGTTGGGAGGCTCAGATTCGGTTTCCTTTGTTGATTCCACAATCCAACAGTGCTGGGGACTTGAAACTGGGCCTGAAGCATGCAAGGCAGAACTCTCCCAGATGGGCTATATGGCCTGCACTGGAACGGTTCCTCTGAGATACAACACATGATAACCTAACACCTTAATTCGTGAAATTTTATGCAGAGAAGCAAACATGTTCAAGTAAAACATTGACTAAGGAATTCATAATTCTGTCCAAAACAATCCAGTATGGATCCTTTTTACTTGTCAATACCCATGCTTAGCCCTCTGTCTTAAGGAAAATATATTTCCCCTCTTCATGAAGTTTGAAAAAGGAAGTAGCTGATTGATCTGTGTGTAGGAAAATATGTCAGAGATCCAAGGATGCCAGGAAGAGTGGAAGAGGCAGAAATATTTGGGAGTTAGGAGATGTTCAATTGTTCAATATGAATGGAGATATTGAGGATCTTTCACAAATGAATGCCTTGCCATTACATTCAAAATTAACTGACACTTTCCTAGAATGTATTTTTTTTTCTTATTTTTACCCTTGAACTTTTTTTGAAAAATTCCAAAGAGCAGGGAAAAGTGCATACTGCACAATACAGATCAGGTGCTGGATCCTCTTAACATCTCAGGAGGTGGTGAGTCAGTGAATGTTGTGCCTCCTGTTCTAAGCCTGTTTCCCTCAGTAAATGGCTTCAGCAATTTGACCAGACGCTGTTGGGAGATATAAACAGGCAAAAGCAGGTGGTGATGGCTCATAAGTTCTGGGGTCCCAGAATCGAAACATTGTGGCAAAAAGGCAACTATCATCATCCAATTTCTATCTTCTACTGCTCATGTTTCCAGTTTTTACTCTCAAGATTTATTACACAGAGATAAGTGGCTAAAGTCATATCATTGATCCTTCATTCATTTGGGTGTAATCAATTTCACTAAGAAAAATGTAACAATTGTTTACCAGTTCTCCTGTGACATGAGAGCCATACATGGGAACTCTCCACTAATTAAAGGGGAAGGAGCAGGCATTGGTCAGCTAGGATGTGAAAGTCACCGGGTGTCGAGGCTCCGATAAGAGAAGTCAGTTGATGGCACTACCCAGAGAGTTTCTAAAGCCTTGGCAACATGAACTTTCAAAAGTGTCTCCAGTGAAATTGCACCTGCACCCTAGATTCCAGCTGATGTCATATTGCAGCGGATTGAGAATACAGAAGCATCATGGTTCCCATGGCAACCGGAGAACTTTCATCTGCTGTCCACTTCCAAACAACATTCAAGACACGCAGTTGGTCATGAATGCAGGTACGAGGATAGATGAAGGGAGCTGGTGCCAGGGTCTTGCATTTTTGAAGAAATGATTCTCTCCTTGTTGCCACGAATAATGAGGAAACAGGCTGTGAGCCATAATTCCCCTCAGATCCAGGCAGGACTATGAATCCCATTGAAGTGTGAGAGCTTGCACTTCCACCCAGGTCCACTAGGTGGCTCTTAGCTCCCTTGGCCACACCATTTTGCCTGGCATGCAGCTCATTTGCCTCCTGATGCAGGCTATTAGCCCCACCAATTAGGTGCAACAGACTGGGAGAGATGGGTGCTTGAGGACACAAGGATCAACAATTGTAGCACTGGCACCACTGGATTTGCCCTTCGACCCCACTCCTCCAGGACTGGGCCAAGCTTGGTTTTCTTCAGACTCAGGAAACTAGCCTAGGGGCCTACCAGCCTGATGGAGAGATGGGTGGTGAGTGCTCACCTCAGTAAAGCATGCAGTTTTTCTCCATAGTTTAAGTGAACCTTGATATGGGACACATGGTTTTCCATCTGTCTGGCTTCCCCTACTGACCTACGAAGTGTGGACAGGAGACAGATGGATGCTGGGATGTCCATGTTCCATGTGAATGTGAGTGGCTCCTCTCCTGGCTCATGAAGAGAGGAGGGAGTCATTCACTCTGCTTGTTGGAGGGAGGGAAGGATGAACATGACAAGAAAGGAGAGTTGTTCTGTGCTCACTCCAACTGCCAGTCCCCTTCTCTTTGCTCCTGCCTTACAACTGGGCTGCACCCTGAAAGTAAACTGGTGGGATTTTTCCAGGGTCACTTCAAACCATAACAAGATGCTGAAATGATTGCCAATCTGTATTCTCAAAATGTTTTTTCTTCATGAGGCACAAATAGCTTTTTGTCACCACGGTCTGTGGGATATTATCAGGAGACTACTAAGAAGTTCAAGGTTGGAGCTGACCACAAGCTGGGTCAATAAT
Source organism: Sciurus vulgaris (assembly GCF_902686455.1). Classification (NCBI taxonomy): domain Eukaryota; kingdom Metazoa; phylum Chordata; class Mammalia; order Rodentia; family Sciuridae; genus Sciurus; species Sciurus vulgaris. The sequence goes on from NW_027632454.1 coordinate 1,475,380, forward strand.
GAGCATAATGATGGCATGATGTACACAGTTTCAAAGGGCAGAACACCAGACTTGAACATAAGTGGTGTTGAAAGTGGAATGGTTCACAGCCTCCAATCTGAATATTCAAAGGAGTAGAGCAAGGATATTGTGGGGCCAGAAAAGCTGTAGGATGTTGATGCTGGAACACAACTACAGAGAAATCACCCGATGAAACTCATCAAGGATCATGGTCAACCCTCAAATTCCACAACATATGTTCAAGTTCTCCATACCCTACCAAAACTAGAACTAGTTATTGTCCGTTCATTCTCTATGCAACCATGAATATCGATCCTCATTCCCCCTTTTAGACAACGATGAACTTGCAAGTTCCTGTCTCTTTTCTGTTGCTCTCAAGAGACCGTCCAATATACGAATATTGTTTCCTATTTTTTCTGGTACAAGAACACATGAGCGCAGGCATTTCTAACTTTGCAGCACCTTCTTCCATGATCTTCAGTTTTAGCCAAGTGATCCTGGTCCATGCAACACTAATCCAGGCACTTCTTCTTTTATGGACGTCCATCAATATTTACAAAAGAATACAAATGGGCTTCATTGCTCTTCACACTGGAGTTCTAATAATATGGAGTGAGTGGGATGTAAAAGGCCTGTGAAACTCCTGAATGCTATCAATACAGGCTAACATGGATTCAGACCCAAAACCTAACTTTACTCACCCAAAAAACACAGGCAAGCCTCTGCAAAGCAATAGTGTGAGAGGAGTTCCAAGGAAAAGAGCGGCTGTCTTTCAAGTTCACATCCTGGCTTAACTTTAGACCATGTGGTACAGCTGGAAAGTGCTCTGGTGTGAAAGCCCCTGCCACCGGTAGAGAATATGGCAATGGGTCCATGAAGCCTGGAGAGTGCCAGCTACAATTGTGGTTGTTATTTTGGAGTTCTAGAAAACATGTGCACAATGCGCACCTGAAGAAGGTGCAGAAATATTATTCATATTAGCTTACTAATGAGAGGCCCGTGATCTCTGTCCTAAGAAGTGTAGAGAGACTTCATGGAACAAGTAGTCTGAGGAAATGCAGGTGACTGTTGAGCACTGTTCTCTTGGATCACAGTTGCCTGCTGAAAGCTGTTGGTGGATTTGGGTTGCATGAGAAATTTGTGCTGATTTAGAGTGTTGATTCCTTTTGTGAGGAGAGGAGAAATGAAAAGGAAAAGAGATGATGGAAGGTTGGGAGACTCAGATTCGGTTTCCTTTGTTATTTCCACAATCCCACAGGCTGGGGACTTGAAACTGTGCCTGAAGTGTGCAAGGCAGGCACACTCGCAGATGGGCTATATGGCCTGCACTGGAACGGTTCCTCTGAGATACAACACATGATCACCTAACGTCTCATTTAGTGAAATTTTATGCAGAGAAGCAAACATGTCCAAGCCAAACAATGACTAAGTAATTCGTAATTCTCCTATCCAAAACAATCCAGTATGGATCCTTTTTGCTTGTAAATACCCAAGCCTAGCCCTGTGTCCTAAGGGAAATATATTGCCCCTCTTCATGAAGGATGAAAAAGGAAGTAGCTGATTGATCAATGGGCAAGAAAATATATCAGGGAACCAAGGATGTCAGGAACATGGGCAGAGGCAGAAATATTTGGGAGTGAGAAGATGCTCATTTGTTGAATATGAATGGAGATATTGAGGATCATTCACACATGAATGCCTTGCCATTACATTCAAAATTACCTGACACTTTCCTAGAAAGTATATTTTTTCTTATTTTTATACTTGAACTTTTTTTGAAAAATTCCAAAGATCACAGAAATGTGCAAAATGCATAATACAGATCTGGTGCTGGATCCTCTTAACATCTCAGGTGGTGGTGAGTCAGTGAACATTGTGTCTCCTCTTTTAAGCCTATTTCCCTCAGTAAATGGCTTCAGCAATTTGACCAGATGCTGTTGGGAGATATAAACAGGCAAAAGCAGGTGGTGATGGCTCATAAGTTCTGGGGTCCCAGAATCGAAACATTGTGGCAAAAAGGCAACTATCATCATCCAATTTCTATCTTCTACTGCTCATGTTTCCAGTTTTTACTCTCAAGATTTATTACACAGAGATAAGTGGCTAAAGTCATATCCTTGATCCTTCATTCCTTTCGGTGTAATCAATTTCACTAAGAAAAAACGTAACAATTGTTTACCAGTTCTCCTGTGACATGAGAGCCATACATGGGAACTCTCCACTAATTAAAGGGGAAGGAGCAGGCATTGGTCAGCTAGGTTGTGAAGGTCACAGTGTTTTCGAGGCTCTGGTAGGAGAAGTCAGTTGATTGCACTCCCCAGAATGTTTGTAAAGCCTCGGGCAACATGAACTTTCATGAGTGTCTCCAGTGACATTGCACTGCACCCTAGATTCCAGCTGATGTCATAGAGGAGCAGATTGAGAACACGGAAGGCTCATGGTTCACATGGCAACGAGAGAACTTTCAGCTGCTGTCCACTTCCAAACCACATTCAAGACATGCAGTGGGTCAGGAGTGCAGGTACGAGGATAGATGAAGGGAGCTGGTGCCAGGGTCTTGCGTTTTTGAAGAAATGATTCTATCCTTGTTGCCCGGGCAATGAGGAAACAGGGTGAGAGCCATTAATGCCCTCATATCCAGGCAGGATGATGAATCCCATTGAAGTGTGAGAGCTTGCACTTCCACCCACGTCCACTAGGTGGCGCTGAGCTCCCTTGGCCGCACCATTTTGCCTGGCAGGCAGCTCATTTGCCTCCTGATGCAGGCTATTAGCCCCACCAATTCAGTGCAACAGGTTTAGACAGAGGGGTGCTTGAGGGCGCAAGGATCAATAATCGTAGCACTGGCACCACTGGATTTGCCCTCGAACCCCACTCCTCCAAGACTGTGAAAAACTTGGTATTCTTCAGACTCAGGAAACTAGCCTAGGGGCCTACCAGCCTCATGGAGAGATGGGTGGTGAGTGCTCACCTCAGTAAAGCATGCAGTTCTTCTCCATAGTTTAGGTGAACCTTGATATGGGACACATCGATTTCCATCTGTCTGCTTCTCCTACTGACCTACGAAGTGTGGACAGGAGACAGATGGAATCTGGGATGTCCACGTTCCATGTGAATGTGAGTGGCTCCTCTCCTGGCTCATGAAGAGAGGAGGGAGTCATTTACTCTGTCTGTTGGAAGGAGGGCAGGATGAACATGACAAGAAGGAGAGTTGTTCTGTGCTCACTCCAACTGCCAGACCCCATCTCTTTGCTCCTGCCTTACAACTGGGCTGCACCATGAAAGTAAACTGCTGGTATTTATTCAGGGTCACTTCAAACCATAACAAGATGCAGAGATAATTGCCAATCTGTATTCTCAAAATGGTTGTTCTTCATGAGACACAAATAGCTCTTTGTCACCACGGTCTGTGGGATATTACCAGGAGGCTTCTAACCAGCTCAAGGTTGGGGATGACCACAAGCTGGGGGATCAATTATGAGCCTAATGATGGCATTATGGACACAGTTTCAAAGGTCATAACACCAGACTTGAACATAAATGGTGCTGAAATTGTAATGGTCCACAGACTCCAAGCTGAATATTCAAAGGAGGAGAGTAAGGATATTGTGGGTCCAGAAAAGCTGAAGGATGTTGATGCTGGAACACCACTACAGAGAAATCACCCGATGAAACTCACCAAGGATCATGGTCAACCCTCAAACTCCACAACGTATGTTCAAGTTCTCCATACACTACCAAAACAGGAAGTAGTTATTGTGCGTTCATTCTCTATGCAACCATGAGTACACATCCTCATTCTGTCTTTTAGAACAAGATGACATAGCAAGTTCCTGTCTCTTTTCTGTTGCTCTCAAGAGACAGTCGAATATACGAATGTTGATTCCTATTTTTTCTGGCACAAGAACACATGAGCACAGGCATTTCTAACTTCACAGCACCTTCTTCCATGATCTACAATTTAAGCCAGGTGATCCTGGGCTATGCAACACTAATCCAGGCACTGCTTCTTTTATGGACGTCCATCAATATTTACAAAAGAATACAAAAGGGCTCCATTGCTCTTCACACTGGAGCTCTAATAATATTGAGTGAGTGGGATGTAAAAGGCCTGTGAAACTCCTGAATGCTATCAATACAGGCTAACATGGATTCAGACCCAAATCCTAACTTTACTCACCAAGAAATCACAGGCAAGCCTCTGCAAAGCAATAGTGTGAGAGGAGTTCCAAGGAAAAGAGCAGCTGTCTTTGATGTTCACATCCTGGCTTAACTTTAGACCATGTGGTACAACTGGAAAGTGCTCTGGCGTGAAAGCCCCTTCACTGGCAGAGAATATGGCAGTGGGTCCACGAAGCCTGGAGAGTGCCAGGTACATTTGCGGTTGTTATTTTGGAGTTCTTGAAAACCTGTGAACAATGCGCAGCTGAAGAAGGTGCACCAATATTATTCATATTAGCGTCAAAAGGAGAGGCCCATGATCTCTGTCCTAAGGAGTGTAGAGAGACATCATGGAACAAGTAGTCTGAGGAAATGCAGGTGACTTTTGAGCAGTGTTCTCTTGGATCACAGTTGACTGCTGAAAGCTGTTGGAGGATTTCTTTTGCATGAGAAATTGGTGCAGTTTAAGAGTGTTGATTCCTTTTGTGACGAGAGGAGAAAAGCAAAGGAAAGGAGATGATGGAAGGTTGGGAGGCTCACATTGGGGTTCCTTTGTTATTTCAACAATCCCACAGTGCTGGGTACTCAAACCCGGGCCTGAAACATGCAAGGCAGGCCCTCTCCCAGATGGGCTATATGGCCTGCACTGGAATGGTTCCTCTGAGATACAACACATGATCACCTAACGTCTTAATTAGTGAAATTTTATGCAGAGAAGCAAACATGTCCAAGGCAAACAATGACTAAGGAATTCGTAATTCTCCTGTCCAAAACAATCCAGTATGGATCCTTTTTGCTTGTAAATACCCAAGCCTAGCCCTGTGTCCTAAGGGAAATATATTTCCCCTCTTCATGAAGGATGAAAAAGGAAGTAGCTGATTGATCCGTGGGCAGAAAATATATCAGGGATCCAAGGATGTCAGGAACAGGGGCAGAGGCAGAAATATTTGGGAGTGAGAAGATGCTCAATTGTTGAATATGAATGGAGATATTGAGGATCATTCACACATGAATGCCTTGCCATTACATTCAAAATTTACTGACACTTTCCTAGAAAGTATTTTTTTTCTTATTTTTACCCTTGAACTTTTTTTGAAAAATTCCAAAGAGCAGGGAAAAGTGCATAATGTGTAATACAGATCAGGTGCTGGATCTTCTTAACATCTCAGGAGGTGGTGAGTCAGTGAATGTTGTGCCTCCTGTTCTAAGCCTGTTTCCATCAGTAAATGGCTTCAGCAATTTGACCAGATGCTGTTGGGAGATATAAACAGGCAAAAGCAGGTGGTGATGGCTCATAAGTTCTGGGGTCCCAGAATTGAAACATTGTGGCAAAAAGGCAACTATCATCATCCAATTTCTATCTTCTACTGCTCATGTTTCCAAGTTTTACTCTCAAGATTTATTACACAGAGATAAGTGGCTAAAGTCATATCCTTGATCCTTCATTCATTTGGTTGCAATCAATTTCACTAAGAAAAACGTAACAATTGTTTACCAGTTCTCCTGTGACATGAGAGCCATACATGGGAACTCTCCACTAATTAAAGGGGAAGGAGCAGGCATTGGTCAGCTAGGTTGTGAAGGTCACGGTGTTTCGTGGCTCCAGTAGGAGAAGTCAGATGATTGAACTTTCCAGAGAGTTTGTAAAGCCTCGGGCAACATGAACTTTCTCGAGTGTCTCCAGTGACATTGCATCTGCACCCTAGATTCCAGCTGATATAACAGAGGTGCGAATTGAGAACAAGGAAGCATCATGGTTCCATGGCAAACAGAGAATGTTCAGCTGCTGTTCACTTCCAAACCATATTCAAGACATGCAGTGGGTCAGGAGTGCAGGTACGAGTATAGATAAAGGGAGTTGGTGCCAGGGTCTTGCGTTTTTGAAGAAATGATTCTATCCTTGTTGCCTAGGGCAATGAGGAAACAGGCTGTGAGCCATAAATCCCCTCATATCCAGGCAGGACAATGAGTCCCATTGAAGTGTGTGAGCTTGCACTTACTCCCAGGTCCACTAGGTGGCGCTGAGCTCCCTTGGCCGCACCGTTTTGCCTGGCAGGCAGCTCATTTGCCTCCTGATGCAGTATTAGCCCCACCAATTCAGTGCAACAGGCTGGGACAGAGGGGTGCTTGAGGGCACAAGGATCAACAATCGTAGCACTGGCACCACTGGATTTGCCCTCCAGACCCCACTCCTCCAGGACTGGGACAAGCTTGGTTTTCTTCAGACTCAGGAAACTAGCCTAGGGGCCCTACCAGCCTCATGGAGAGATGGGTGGTGTGTGCTCACCTCAGTAAATCATGTAGTTCTTCTCCATAGTTTAGGTGAACCTTGAAATGGGACACATGGTTTCCATCTGTCTGGCTTCTCATACTGACCTACGAAGTGTGGACAGGAGACAGATGGAAGCTGGGATGTCCATGTTCCATGTGAATGTGAGTGGCTCCTCTCCTGGCTCATGAAGAGAGGAGGGAGTCATTTACTCTGCCTGTTGGAAGGAGGGCAGGATGAACATGACAAGAAAGGAGAGTTGTTCTGTGCTCTCTCCAACTGCGAGTTCCCTTCATTTTGCTCCTGCCTTACAACTGGGCTGCACCATGAAAGTAAACTGCTGGGATTTTTCAGGGTCACTTCAAACCATAACATGATGCAGAGATGATTGCCAATCTGTATTCACAAAATGGTTGTTCTTCATGAGACACAAAACCTCTTTGTCACCACGGTCTGTGGGATATTACCAGGAGACTTCTAACCAGCTCAAGGTTGGAGCAGACCACAAGCTGGGGGATCAATTATCAGCCTCGTGATGGCATGATGGACACAGTTTCAAAGGGCATAACACCAGACTTTAACCTAAATGGTGCTGAAAGTGGAATGGTTCACGGCCTCCAAGCTTAAAATTCAAAGGAGGAGAGTTAGGATATTGTGGGGCCAGAAAAGCTGAAGGATGATGATGCTGGAACACAACTACAGAGAAATCACCCGATGAAACTCGCCAAGGATCATGGTCAACCCTCAAATTCCACAACATATGTTCAAATTCTCCATACACTACCAAAACAGGAAGTAGTTACTGTCCATTCATTCTCTATGCAACCATGAATACAGATCCTCATTTCCCCTTTTAGACAACGATGAACTTGCAAGTTCCTGTCTCTTTTCTGTTGCTCTCAAGAGACAGTCGAATATACGAATGTTGTTTCCTATTTTTTCTGGCACAAGAACACATGAGCACAGGCATTTCTAACTGTACAGCACCTTCTTCCACCATCTACAATTTAAGCCAGGTGATCCTGGGCTATGCAACACTAATCCAGGCACTGCTTCCTTTATGGACGTCCATCAATATTTACAAAAGAATACAAAAGGGCTCCATTGCTCTTCACAGTGGAGCTCTAATCATATTGAGTGAGTTGGATGTAAAAGGCCCGTGAAACTCCTGAATGCTATCAATACAGGCTAACATGGATTCAGACCCAAATCCTAAATTTACTCACCATTAAATCACAGGCAAGCCTCTGCAAAGCAATAGTGTGAGAGGTGTTCCAAGGAAAAGAGTGGCTGTCTTTCGTGTTCACATCCTGGCTTAACTTTAGACCATGTGGTACACCTGGAATGTGCTCTGGTGTGAAAGCCCCTTCACTGGCAGAGAATATGGCAGTGGGTCCACGAAGCCTGGAGAGTGCCAGGTACAATTGCAGTTGTTATTTTGGAGTTCTTGAAAACCTGTGCACAATGTGCAGCTGAAGAAGGTGCAGAAATATTATTCATATTAGCGTAATAATGAGAGGCCCGTGATCTCTGTCCTAAGGAGTGTAGAGAGACTTCATGGAACAAGTAGTCTGAGGAAATGCAGGTGACTGTTGAGCACTGTTCTCTTGGATCACAGTTGCCTGCTGAAAGCTGTTGGTGGATTTGGGTTGCATGAGAAATTGGTGCTGTTTTAGAGTGTTGATTCCTTTTGTGACGAGAGGAGGAAAGAAAAGAAAAGGAAAAGAGACGATGGAAGGTTGGGAGGCTCAGATTTGGTTTCCTTTGTTATTTCCACAATCCCACAGTGCTGGGGACTCGAACCCGGGCCTGAAGCTTGCAAGGCAGGCACTCTCCCAGATGGGCTATATAGTCTGCACTGGAACGGTTCCTCTGAGGTACAACACATGATCACCTAATGTCTTAATTAGTGAAGTTTTATGCAGAGAAGCAAACATGTCCAAGGCAAACAATGACTAAGGAATTCGTAATTATCCTGTCCAAAACAATCCAGTATGGATCCTTTTTGCTTGTAAATACCCAAGCCTAGCCCTGTGTCCTAAGGAAAATATATTTCCCTGTCCTGACTTGCAGGACTTCAACTGGAACCTGGAGGGGGCAGTGGGGATTGGGAGAGACAAGAGACACTAGAAAAGGAGACAAGACAAAAGCCTGATCAAATTTTGTTTATTAGGGGAATGAATCCAGTTAATATAAAATACAAAAACCTATTAGGGGAAAGCGTGCAAAGGCAAGACTAGTCTTGTGCCAGAATTCGAATAAGGAAGTGTAGTTGGCCAATCATGAAGCACCACGCAATCTAGTCTGATGCACCTGGTATAGTCTGACATTTGTGTGTGCAGGTGTAGGCATCCTCCGCCATCATCTGGCAGGTGCCATCTTAGCTCAGCATGAGGCCAGGCAGTGGGTGTGACCATGAGGCAAGGCAGGGCAGGGTGTGTAACCTGCCAGCTCCAGACAGGTCCCCCTTCTTTATTTTATAGAGCTGGAGTAACAATCCCTCGGGAACTGCACCTGTCTTAGGTTGTCCGTGACAGAGCAACATCCTTACCGGTCATTGGACAATGAGGCTCTAGCCCTCATTTCCTGTCTTAGGTTGGTTTGTGCTCCCACGAATCTTATCCGTCATTGGGTGACCAGTTCAGCACACAGGGGTGATGGTCTTTTACGATCTAATATTGATCAAATGTTGCACCATCACAATCCATCATCTCCAGTCGATGGTAATGAACCTGAATAGGTTTTGCTTGTATAGCCTGAATTTGAGCTTTGATGAAAGCCATAATCTTGTTGAATATCAAAGGACCTATAGATACGACAAGCAGAAAGCAAAGGAGGGGATGTAAGAAAGGAAGGAGATAAGGAAGGAGTCCACTGAATCCAGTCCATAGTGGATTGTCAGCCAGAGCTCGTCGGCATTTTTCTAGGTCTTCTTGCAGCTGTTTGATCTTGTCCTTAACGATTTCTGATTTGTTGGCATAGAAACATCACTTCCTCTGCAAAGCCAAACCAATGCTTCCCTGTTCGGCAGTTAGAAGGTCTAAACCTCTTCTATTTTGTAGGACCACTTCTGCCAAGGAATCTACCTGATCTTGAAGATCTTGTATGGTGCTTGAGAGTATCTGTACATCAGAAATCAATTGTCTGGATAATTTAGTATATTGAGTAAGAGAGACCCCCAAACCAGCAGTACCTGAGGCCACTGCTGTAGTTATTCCAAGTCCTGCAAGTAGAGGAATGAAAGTGACAGCATGTTTAGGTCACCCTGTAATGTAGTCAATTGTTGGTATAGGGACAGGCTCATCTCCTGGAATAATGTCTACGTTTGGGAGTAAGGCAGCTAAGACACATAGTCCAGTTCAGTTGATATGCAGTTGAGTAAAAGCCTTAATACCTCCACAAACAAACACAGTGCCATTAGGGGGGCACAATGGCTGTGAAAGTTTGAATGTCTCAGAACAACCACTAAAGGTTATAGTCCCTACATCTAAATCCCAGGTATTATTATAGCCAGGTGAAAAAAAGCAAGTAGTATTGGAGTACATGAATGGCTGTACTAGAAATGGTGCAGTTGATAAGCAATTTCTACCAGCAAAACTGGACCAAGATGCATCAAGATTGGTCATAGTCTTATAACTTATCACTGTGAGGTCGGTAGCAGAGTTATTTCTATAATCAATTGGGATAGCTAGTGGAACAGGATATCCTTGCTGTAGGCAAAGCCAACAATCTACAGTCAAGGGAGAGTTAGACTGATTAAGCAAGGCGTGAGTGGCCTCAAGGATATTATATGTGGCAGGGTCTATCTTAGAAGGTCTGTGTTTGGGTAATGCTAGTGGGTGATATAACAGACTGGGATGCAGTTCCTCGTACATCTGTTGAATTTTTTCATGGACTTGCTTGGCTCTATTAGAATCTTGGGGACCTCCTCCATCAGACCCATGTAGGGGTGCCATAGTAGACCAGCAAACTGTTTTCCCCACTAGGTCTGCAGGACATGAGGCAACACTTAATTTTCCAGGGTTATTAGACCAATCCCCTTGCAAGTTCCTGTCTCTTTTCTGTTGCTCTCAAGAGACAGCCGAATATACGAATGTTGATTCCTATTTTTTTGGCACATGAACACATGAGCACAGGCATTTCTAACTTCACAGCACCTTTTCCATGATCTACAATTTAAGCCAGGTGATCCTGGGCTATGCAACACTAATCCAGGCACTGCTTCTTTTATGGACGTCCATCAATATTTACAAAAGAATACAAAAGGACTCCATTGCTCTTGACACTGGAGCTCTAATAATATTGAATGAGTGGGATATAAAAGGCCTGTGAATCTCCTGAATGCTATCAATACAGGCTAACATGGATTCAGACCCTAATCCTAACTTTACTCACCAAGAAATCACAGGCAAGCCTCTGCAAAGCAATAGTGTGAGAGGAGTTCCAAGAAAAAGAGCGGCTGTCTTTTCTGTTTACATCCTGGCTTAACTTTTGACCATGTGGTACAACTGGAAAGTGCTCTGGCGTGAAAGCCCCTTCACTGGCAGAGAATATGGCAGTGGGTCCACGAAGCCTGGAGACTGCCAGGTACAATTGCGGTTGTTATTTTGGAGTTCTTGAAAACCTGTGCACAATGTGCAGCTGAAGAAGGTGCAGAAATATTATTCATATCAGCATAATAATGAGAGGCCCATGATCTCTGTCCTAAGGAGTGTAGAGAGACATCATGGAACAAGTAGTCTGAGGAAATGCAGGTGACTGTTGAGCACTGCTCTCTTGGAATCACAGTAGCCTGCTGAAAGCTGTTGGTGGATTTGGGTTGCATGAGAAATTGGTGCTCTTTTAGAGTGTTGATTCCTTTTGTGACGAGAGGAGGAAAGAAAAGAAAAAAGATGATGGATGGTTGGGAGGCTCAGATTTGGTTTCCTTTATTATTTCCACAATCCCACAGTGCTGGGGACTAGAACTGGGGCCTGAAGCCTGCAAGGCAGGCACTCTCCCAGATGGGCTATATGGCCTGCACTGGAACAGTTCCTCTGAGATACAACACATGATCACCTTACGTCTTAATTAGTGAAATTTTATGCAGAGAAGCAAACATGTCCAAGCTAAACAATGACTAATGATTTCATAATTCTCCTGTTTTGGACACACATGTCCCTGTCCTGGGTCTGCTATAGCTTTTTGAGAATGGATCTGGTCACACTTCAGGGAATGGATGAAGCGCAGAAGGGCTGCTGGCACTTACTAAACATTAGGAGGTACTGTTCCTCTTCCTTACCTATGATCTTGACCAATGAAGTGGAAATGAGGCTTTCCTTTCCCAGGGGAAAAACACAGTCATCTTTAAGTCACTTCCCAGGATGTCCACAAATCCTATATTTTCCTCAGTATCCACCTCAGCAGGGGCCATGAAGAATCACTTTAGCTAAGAATCTCTGTTCCTCTCTTTTCATATTCCACTCAGGGAGCCACCTGCCTTCTTGTTCCCACAACTGTCCAGTGCCTGGGAGTTGGAGATGTTCTGTAGCACAGGGATTTGGTGATGTATGGTAGCTATGGTCCATAGTAACCAAACTAGTAAGTTCTAGAAAAGACTCATGGCTACTCATTTTAAATAACGCACCTGGATTCCTGGGTGGCCTTCTCAATTGTCTATTTTGCCATGATGGATTCCATAGGGCTAGGGGAATCCATGGAAAGAACTGCATCAGAAAATTCAGAGAACTTTGATGACAGGGAAGATTCAGATGCCTGCCTAGAGTGCAATAGGCCTATCAGCAAGGAGTGAAAGGGAAGGCTCCCTATGTGAATTTTTGGGGTCTTACTGTGGAGTCCAGCAAAATTGTGCATGGTCTGTCAGAGTGGTGACCAGAGTGTAAAAGGCTGCATGCTTTATGATCCCCAGGATGCCACAAGGTCCTAGCCAGAGGCCTGGGAGTTGACCTGGACTCTGGTTGTCTCTGCATATTCCAGCAGGACTGAGAGCCAGGCTTGGTGCAGACTTGAGCTAGGGCAACACCATCATGGTGGAGTGGGCAGAAGGCTGACTGGATGGTCCAACAAATTGGTCAAGAGACACCCAGCACAGTGGGCCAGGAGGAGGGATGGAGTAGGGATGGAGCATGCCAGGGTGGGAGGAAGGGAAGAAGGAAGGAAGAACAATGGGACTGGGAGCCAGAGGTGAGAGGTATTTGGGGAGGTTGGGGAGTGATGGAGGGATGCAGGATTCAGGCTGGGGAAGCCTCAAGTAAGTTTTTGTAATGTGGCTGATTTATTGAAATTGTTAACTACAATTCTAAGTTCCCACAATATATATGAGAATTACCTTGCAAATTGTGCACTTTTAAGAAATATTAATTATAAGATTTATGATACAATTTTGGGAAATAGATCACACATAAAAATGTGAAATCAGTGACATGACACCAGCACAAACAAAAATAGTATTATAAAAGATTACATGTCAAGCAGAATGTCTTATTAAAAACATGAAGTCTAAAGAAGAATCAACTCAATGCTTCCTGGGTTGCTGTGATTAAGAACAAGACTGTCTGCCCAGTGAATGCCATGAATTCCTACAACATGTACACACACTCATGTGCATTTGTATTTAGCTCCCTAGTATTTTAAAGATACAACTGATTCTGTGCTCTAGAACAGTTCATGACAAAGTACAATTCATTTGAATATATGATTCAGGAGGCCAGACACTAACACATTGACTATCTGACTCAGATCTATATTCCCAATGACTAACAGTGTTTGGTAGTTTGTTAAGTGACTACAGAAACAAATGAAGGAAATCACAGATAAAAGAGCATACTTTATTTAAAGACAAATATCTTAGACTGGATACAGTAGCACATTCCCATAATCCCAGCAACCCAATAGGCTAAGTCTGGAGGATCACAATTTTAAAGGCAATCTCAGCAGCTTAGTGACAAGTTGTCTCAAAATAAAAAGTGAAAAAAAGAGAAACTGGGGATGTAGCTCAATGGTAAATCAATACTTGGTTCAGTCTAAGTGCAGAGAGAGAGAGTGATCAAAGAGTCTTAAGGCAAATGAACAAGAACTACAAACAAATATTCAAAGACAAATCTGTTAGTTGTTTTTCAAAAAATGAATATGGTTTCTGTTTAATTTCAGACTTCATCAATAGCCATAAACACAGATAATTATTACATATAACTCAGAAGATTCCTTGATTTGTTTCAAAACATGAATTTATTCCCATTTTATACAAAAGTATCATGCAAAAATAATTTATCGAAAGATAATGGATACATGTTTTCTAAAATGAAACTTTCCAGGCTAGGTTTGCAAGTAATTCATCAACTGGGAAAATGAGAAAAAAATTCTTAAATTTATATTAGTCAAGGCCAGGGAAAATGTCATATATATTTCAGTCACTTCCTACAAGCAAAAGAAAATTTTTTTTAAATGCAAAAGATAAGGTTCCATAACAAGAAAAAGTTCAGGAATGTCATACTTTCTCCTTGTAGAAATAAAGAGAATCAATTAGAATAATTCTTCTGTAAACAGTATTCAATTTTATTTTAAAAACTTAAAATCCATTAGATTGCTATCTCCTAAGGTTTCTTCACACAGCCCTTGTAATAAAACTATTCAATAAGTATTTAAAAGAAAAAAAAGTCCAATAATATAGAAAGTAGTATACTGAGACTCTTTCAACATAACCATAAATCAGGATTAAAGAAAAATAGCTAAAGTACACTTATTTGCTCATCATCCTATATGTAGATCTACATGAAGACATTTAACTTTGAATATTCCGTCCCTTTTTCTTCATCCATACAAAGCATGCAAATGATGTATTTATTTCTATCTCATGTTTTGAATGTAAAGGGTGTATGTAAACTCTCTGCTTCATAATCTAGATTTGCTCTCTTTTTTGTCATGTTTTGAACTTGTTTACTTTTGGAAATTGAAATGTCTCATTGTGATAGAGATTATCTTTAACTGAAAGATTACCATAGGCTGAAATTTTTGAGAAATAAATAGCTTGAGCAATTATTTCTTTTGATAGGATGAAGATCAGTGATGGATGACAAATCTAAGAGCACAATAATTTCTCAACCTTTATACTTAACTACAAAACATTACTTAGGAAGTATGTGATATTAGAAACAAAACCAAATAATGCACAAGGAAGCAGGGTGATTCCTAAAGGTTATATATTCCTAAAATTATGAGTAGGAATAAAATTAAAAAGTACAATAAATGGAAAAAAAGAACAGAAATGCATAAAAACAATACTATGAAAACATATAACTAAAATTCAAATTCAAATATTTTGATGCTATGAAGATACAACATAACTTTTGTCCTCCTGCTCTGGTTTCCATAACAAAACCACCCAGGATGGCATTATATCTGAGATTTAAAAGCTTGTAACTATACTTGAAGCTCATTAATCTTTGCCTTTTTTTCTGCAGTTGTGCCTGAGTTTCTTAATGTTTGGGAAAGTTTCAAACTAAAAAGAAAAAGAAAAATTTAGAAATGAAAAAGCGCTATCTCTCATATAAAAATATATATGATCTGCCAATAGAACATACATTTCTGAATTGTTTTGGTAAAAGTAGTGGTAGATTTTGTGACTAGTCACATATAGCCTTTCTCTAGTTCTCTCAAGTTCTCAGCAAAATCATTCATTTACAAGGGAGCAGACAAAGTCAGAGGTGCAGTCTATGGCCTTCTCTCAGCAAAGCAAACTGACTCATAGCTATCTATCACCATGGCCTTTTTCTTTAAAGTCCCTAAATGTCATTGGGAATTTGTGTGAAAGTAAGAGAACAAAGCATTATATTAAATTTCTCCCTGCCCCGACCTTTACAACCTTATATTGAATCTTACCTGAAGTTTATCAAGATGACTTAAAAAATTCCTTTTCAACATATTTTATTAATAAACAATTCTTTTCTGTAAATAAATCAGTTACTTGCTCTTTTCTTCTAACAACATATCTCCTAGTACCTTTGGGATATTAATGATAAGTTAATCTTTCAAAGTCCCTAGTGCTATACCTTCTGAGAGGAATCAGAAAATAAAATTTGGGGAATCCAATGAGTTTTCTAATCTATATAGCCACTCATCACAAGTTCCCACCTTGTATTCATATAACCCCATTCTGCCATCATTAGGATTGTAAACCTCTCCTAAGAAAATTGAATTTAAATAGGATATGGTCTCATAATCAAGAATAAGGATTTAGCTCTTTTATAAAAAAATAATTATAAGAAGATACAACTACTTAAAAAATGTAGCCTCAATCTTTAAGCACAGTCAAACCTCACCTAGGAAAATAACAATATAGAAACCAACAGTACAAAAAGCACTTTTGCTTGTATTTAGTTGAGAAAGGATCTTATTTTTCCCATAAAAGAAAAAGGTAGTTAGTAGTCTGCACCTAGATATGAAACTAAAAAAGTCAAATTTCTGCCCCTCCAAGTCTGAGTCCACCTCCCTATAATTAAAGTTGATATATCACTTTCCAGTTTTTCTAATAGGCTACTTTTAGAGAGGTTTTAGGATCATCGCAAAACTGAAAAGAGTCAGAGGTGCTGTATATCTCCATATCCCCCACATAAGCATACAGCCAATTTCATACTTGATTTTTAAAGAACAGAAAGCATATTAAAGGTTTATAACCAAATCTATGTTAAGTAATAAGTATTATTTTAATTCCCATTTATAAGTGAGGAAAGCAAATCACAGACTACTGATTCTCACTCCCAATCTGTTTCCAAATGAAGATCATACAAACTAACAGGTAAAAACTGCCCAGTGTCCTTCAGCTCACCTAAACCACAGGAATGTGAGCCCTCCCACTACTACTACAGGTCCTCCAAACCTCTCCTACCATGAAGTAAGTAAAAATATGCTAATCCTAAACCTAATGTAAGAAATTTACAGCCCCAATCGCACTTAGAAGTCAACTCAAATCCTCCTGCCATGTGAGGTTTTCCAATGGACAAGCCGAATCAATTGTTTTAATACCCTGATACATTCTCAGTCCTCTGTATTTTGGCCCTTCATCTTACCCCTTACATTATAATCTTACACTTTTTTTCAAAGACAACATTTTCAGTGTTTTTAGCCAATTCTCACTTTTCTAAGCTATTGAACTTCAGTATCCACTACAATTTCACAATCATTTCCCTCTTAAAATGGTGACTTTCCAAATTCTAAATCACAGCCTCACATATGGTGGTAACTCCAAAGCTCTGCAATTCAACTGGCCACAAATATAGCTTAAATATAAATTTAAATTAACAAAAATCAATTTAATTTAAAAATCTGTGTCCAAAGTCACACTAGTCATTGTGAAGGGCACAACAGACACACTGACTGCCACGTTGAACAAAATAGACTGTGAAACATTCCAATCTCCCATAAGGGGCATGTCTGATCCACAGAATAAATACTTTCAAATAGAATATGGCTCCATATGCAATGTCTTTTCTGTATGGTCCAGTACAAGAACATCTGCTTCTCCTCCTACTCCTGATTGCTCCTCCCATCTTCTTTCATGTCAGCATGCTATAGGAATTTTTCTCATTCCTCTGCTTGTCTCATTCCAATTTCTTAAATTATTTACATTTTTGCAATAGACAAGATACTTTTTATTTTGTTAACACCAAAATAAACAAATAACCCAAACAATTAATGGAGAAAGGAACTGAACAGACACTTCACAGAAAATATACAATCATTCAACATATATATATATGTAAATGTTCAATATCTCTAGCAATTAGAAAAATGCAAATAAAAACTACTCTAAGATTTCATCTAACTCCAATCAGATTGGCAATTATCAATAATTCAAACAACAATAAATGTTGTCAAGGATGTGGGGAAAAAGGTTATTTGTTTATTTTGGTGTTAAGTTTTTTGAGTTCTTGAGTTCTTTAAATAGCCTAGAGATTAATGCTTTTTTCAAAGTGCATGTAGTAAAGATTTTCTCTTAATCTGTATGCACTCTTTTCACATTATCAATTGTTACTTTTGCTGAAAAGAAACTATTTAGATTGAGACCATCCCATTTATTGATTCTTGATTTAACTTCTCGTGCTTTAGGGGTCTTGTAAAGGAAATCAGATCCTTGACTGAGATGAAAATTTGGACCTACTTTTTCTTCTAGTAGTTCCAGGATGTCTGTTGCAGCACCAAAATGTTTGATCTACAGTGGGTTAAGTTTAATGCAGGGTGAGAGATGAGGGCTTAATTTTATTTTGTTACATGTGGCTTTCCAGTTTTACCAGCACCATTTGTTGAATGAGGTATCTTTACTCAGTGAATATTTTTGATGCCTTTATATAACATGATATACCTGTTTTTCTGTGGGTTTGTCTCTGTGTCTTCTATTCTGTACCATTGGTCTATATGTTTTTTGTAGTGACAATACTATGTGTTTTAATTACTATGGCTCCATAGTATGGTTTGAGATCTGGTATTGTGATGCTCCCTGCTTCACTTTTCTTGCTAAGGATTGATTTGGCTTATTCTGGGTCTCGTATTTTTCCAAATGAATTTCATGATTGCTTTTTCTAGTTCTATGAAGAACATAATTGGGATTTTAGTAGGAAATGCATTAAATTTGTATAATGCTTTTGGTAGTATGGCCATTTTGACAATATTAATTCTATCTATCCAGGAACATGGGAGATCTTTCCATCTTCTAAGGTCTTCTTCGCTTTCTTTCTTTAGTATTCTGTAGTTTTCATTGTTAGAGGCTTTTCACCTATTATTATTATTATTATTATTATTATTATTATTATTATTATTTGTGGTACTCGGGATCAAACTCAGGGCCTTGTGATTGTGAGGCAAGCACTCTACCAGCTAAACTATCTCCCCAGCCCAGCTTTTCACCTCTTGTCAGGTTGATTCCCAAGTATTTTTTAAGTGATTGGGAATGTGGTAATATTCTTTACTTCTCTTTTAATGGATTCATTACTGATGTGTAGCAATGTGTTTTATTTATGGGCATTGATTTTATATCCTGCTTCTTTGCTGAATTTATTTATTCTAGAAGTTCTTTCATGGAATTTTTTGGATCTTTCAAATATAGAATCATATTATTGGCCAACAGTGATTGTTTTTATCTTTACCTATTTGTATTCCTTTAATTTCTTTCTTCTGTTTAATTGTTCTGGCTAGAATTTCAAGGACAATGTAGAGTAAATGTGATGTAAGAGGGCATCCTCATCTTGTTCCATGATTTAGAGGGAATGCTTTCAATTTTTCACTGTTTGAAATTATGTTAGCTTTGGATTTAGCAAACATGGATTTTATGATGTTGATGTTCCTACCATCCCTAGTTTTTATACTGTTTTGAACATGTAGGAGTGTTGTATTGCCAAATGCTTTTTCTGAATCTATTGAGATGATTATATGCTTCTTGTTTTTAAGTCTATTGATATAATGAATTATGTTTATTGATTTCCATATGTTAAACCAACATCCCTTGGATGAACTGAACTTGATCATGGTGCACCATCCCTATAATGTGTTTTTGTATGAGAGTTGCCAGACTTTTATTGAGAATTTTTGCATCTGCGTTCATCAGGGATATTTTTCTGGAGTTTTCTTTCTTTAATGTGTATTTGTCTTATTGTGGTATCAGAGTGATATTAGTCTTGTAGAACAAGCTTTGAAGGGTTTCTCTTTTTCTATTTCATGGAATAATTTGAGGGGTATTGGTGTTTAAAGATCTTGTAGGAAATGGATTAGAATCTGTCTGGTCTTGGACTTTTCTAAATTGGTAGACTTTTAATGGTATTTTTTTATATTTCATTACTTAAAATTGTTTTGTTGAAATCATGTTTGACCTCCTGATTCAGTATAGGTAGGTCATATGTCTCTAGAAATTTGTCAATGTCTTCAATATTTTCTATTTTATTGGATTATAAATTTTCAAAATAATTTCAAATTGTCTTCTGTATTTCAGTTGTATTAATTTTGAAATTTTGTTTTTCATCACATATTTTAGTAATTTGGATTTCCTCTGTTTCTTCTTTGTAGTGTGGCTAGTGAGTTATCAATTTTATTGGTCTTTTTGAAGAATGAACTCTATTGTCAATTTTTTTTCAAATATTTCTATTGTTTCAATTTTATTGATTTGAGCTCTGATTTTAATTATTTCCTATTTTCTCCTCTTTTTGGTATTGATTTGATGTTCTTTTCCTAGAGCTTTCAGATGTAATGTTGTCATTTATTGGATGACTTTTATTCTTTAATAAATATTTCAATACAATAAATTTTCCTCTTAGTACTGTCTTCTTAGTGTTCCAGAAATTTTGGTATGTTGTATCAGTGTTCTCAGGCACCTCCAAATATCTTTTTATTTCATCCTTTGTTTCTGCTACTATCTATTCATCATTCAATAGTATATTATTTAGTGTCCATGTGTTAGAAATAATTCTATTTTATAATTGATTTCTAATTTCAAACCATTATGACCTGATAAAATGCAGAGTATTATCTCTATTTTTTGTACCTATTAAGAGTTGCTCTGTGGCATAAAATATGATCTGCTTTAAAAAAGTATCAATGTGCTGCCGAGAAAATAGTGTGTTTGTAAGGAATCCCACAAAAATCATGCCAGACACAAGAAATAACCTAAGGGAGTTTATTAAGCAAACAGAGTGTCTCTCTGCAGGATAAGAGAGAAAATGAGAGGAAAAGAGAAAGGGTGCATGCAAGAAAGAGTGTGAAAAGTGAGGAGGAGAAAGTAAGCAAGTGTGAAGGAGAGTAAAGCAAGAGAAAAAATGGCGGGATAGCTACTGTGAAGCAGTTGAATTCTGCTGGGCTAACAGGGGACCAATAAGGGAGAAGGATACTTGCAAGATGACTGATGAATCAATAGCTAGCTAGAATGTTCACAGACTGATGGTAGTTGAGAGGCGGGGAAATGGCTGCAATGGAAAGGGCAGGAAAGCAGCTTTGTACATTACAGTATTCACTCATTGATGGGTGAAATATTCTATTAACTGTTATGTCTAAATTATTGATTGTGTTATTTAGTCCTATGGTTTCTTTATTTAGTTATTGTTTAAGAGATCTGTCCAGTAGTGATAGAGGTGTGGTAATGTCACCCAGTATTATTGTGTTGTGGTCTACTTGATTCTTGAAATTGAGAAGGGTTTTATTTATTTCATATTTATTTTATTTATTTACTTTTTTTCCATACATAGATGTTCCATTGTTTGGAGCATAAATGTTTACAATCATTATGTCTTGCTGCTGTGTAATTCCCTTCAGTAGAATGAAATAAACTTCCTTATCCCTTCTGATTAACATAGGCTTGAAATCTACTTTATCTGATATAAGTATGGAAACCCCTGCTTGTTTAAGCAATCCATATAAATGATATGTTTTCTTTTTTACTTATCCTTTCACCTTTAGTCTGCAGATGACTTTGCCTACTAGGTGAGTCTCTTGGAGACAGCATATTGTTGGGTCTTGTTTTTTAAACCTGCCCATGTTTTTTGATTCATGAGTTTATACCATTAATATTCAAAGTTATTACTAAGATATGACTTGCATTCCCAGTCATGTTGGTTTATTTCTGGCTTTTAATTTGATTTACTTTTTATTTTGACTATTTATTTAGTGTTATTCTCCCTTTGCTGGTTTTCACTTTTCTTTTTCACTTCATTCTCATGGAATATTTTGCTGACAATGTCCTGTAGTGCAGACTTTCTAATTCTTATTTTTTAAGCTTTTGTTTATCTTAAAAGATT
Organism: Sciurus vulgaris; assembly: GCF_902686455.1. Lineage (NCBI taxonomy): Eukaryota > Metazoa > Chordata > Mammalia > Rodentia > Sciuridae > Sciurus > Sciurus vulgaris. Next base: position 1,496,581 of record NW_027632454.1, read on the forward strand.
TTTATTTCATCTTCAATCTGAAAGTTAATTTTGATGAATATGAAATTCTTGGTTGGCATCCATTTTATTTCAGAGTTTTAAATATGTTGTTCTATGACCTCCTAGTTTTGAGGGTCTGGATTGAGAAATCAGTTGAGATCTGAATGGGCTTTCCCTTATATATAATTTACTTTTATTTTCTCACAGTCTTCAAGATCTTATCCTTATTCTATAGTTTAGTCATTTTCACTTTAACATGTCTTAGTGTGGGTTTGCTGTAGTTTTGTATATTTGGGGTCCTGTAAGCCTCCTGTATTTAATTTTCCATTTCATTCTTTAGGCTTGGGAAATTTTCTGATATTATGTCATCAAAAAGATTGTGCTTTCATTTTGTTTGTATCTCTGCTCCTTCTTCTATCCCAATAATTCTTAAATTTGTTCTTCTCAAGTTATCCCACAGTTCCTGGAAGTTCTGTTCATGTATTCTTACCATCTCTGCATGGTCAACATTATTTTTAATATTAAATATTTTGTATTCATTGTCTGAGGTTCTCTCTTCCAAATGCTCTAGTCTGTTGGTGATGCTTTTGATTAAGTTTATAATTTGATTTATTGATTCCTTCATTTTGAGGATTTATGCTTGTTTTTTTCCATGAGTTCTAACTCTATTGAAGTGATCTTTCATTTCCTGTATTTCCTCTTCTTTGATTTCACCCTTCATACGTGCTTTACTTCACAGATCCAGATTAATCATGTACTTTCTTTACTTCTTCTTGGACATTTATTCTATCGTGTTGTTAGTGACTTCTCTAATTTGGGCATCTTGGTTTGTTTGTGGCATTTTGTTCCCTTGTTTTCTCATGCTACATATGTGTTTTTCCATCTAGATGTATGGATCTGAGACAATACATATTCTACCCTGTGGACCATTTCTGTCATAAATATTTTCAGTATCCTACCTTTAAGAAGGAGACCAATATCAACAACACCCAGTGCAAACAATATAGAGCCTCAAATCTAATATCTTCCTGCAAGGTGTCCACTGCCCTCTAACTATAAAAAGTATTGATGAGTTCAACCACTGTCCACAATAAAAACAGAAAATTTGCTATACAGATTTACAATCTCAAATACTGGCCAAAGACAGAAAAGAAGCAGTGCAGGATGTGGTGTTCATGAGGGAGAAAAAGAGAAGCCAGAAGCAAAAAGTCCACAAAGCATGGGAGAGGAACCAAAAGAGACTGGTTGTCATGTGGAGAAGATGTAGAAAGGGAATCTAAGAAGATAGATAAACAAGAGGAAGAACACTTATTGAGAGAAGAAAAATTAAAAATATAAGAATATACAGAATAGCAGAACTGTAAAACTCCAAGTATATATTATCATCTTCCACAAATTGATGCACAAAAAACTCTCTGCTGCAAATATGGTGGAGAGAGAGATCAGAGAAGAAAAAAATAATAAAATGAATCTCAGTGGAAAAATGAACAATTCTCTTTGCCAGCATCCAAAAGCTTCTCAGCCCTGTCTCTGAATTCCCAAAAGACTGTCTGGCCCAGACAAGTCCTGGAAGACCCAGTCACTGTCTCGCCACTCTGGGCCTCAGATGGTCTGGGTTTGGCCACATTGCACTCCCAGGTTCACAATGCCACTGGAATTTGGAAAAAGACAAGGGATGAGCAATCCTGAGATGCCATAACTAGATGGGAGCAACCCACACTCCCAGGAGGAAGACCCCACTTGCGGCCAAACCCATATGCACCGTGACACTGAACCTCCAGTTCCTGGCCAGTGTCCCCAGACAGGTGAAGCTGTGCCCCAAAGTGGTAGTGGCACCAAACACACTGGCACCCCATACTAACCCCAGAATCTCTTCAGCATCTTAAAATGGATGTGACCACATGCAACCAAACCTGGAGTCACCCTGTCAGTGGACATCTGGGCAGTGATGGAAGTGGTAGTAGCATGAGCCAATGGTATTATGTAGGGGGTCAGTAGCAGTTGCAGTCATCAGTGATGTTGGCAGCAGATGGGGAGACTGTGGCAGGAGTGGCAGCTGTGGTTCTGGCTGCAACTGCAGCAGCACCCAGAAAGGAGAACTCTCAGTGACCTTCTAGGAACAGCAACAGCTTTTGAGTCAGTGACAGCACCAGTAGCAGCAGTGTAATTGGAAGCCAAGCATCTGAGGCACCATCAAGGCCAGCATACCTCTAGGTGACACTGCAACAGCATCAAGAGCAGCAGCAGGTCATGGAGAAAGACCTCTGGGCACCTGCAGCAGGGGCATCAGGGGCAATTGTGGCACAGATGCCTGCAGCATTGGCACCCAGGGAAAAGACCTCCAGGCATCAATGGCAGCTGCACCCCACCCCCCAGAGAAGACCCACAAGCAGTTGCAGTGGCATCCATGGTCATGCTATCATGGGCAGTCCCAGAACCTGGAGAAAACTCCTCCAGATTCTTGCAGCTGGTTTTAGTTTTTTAATGATTGAAATAATGTCTTCAGTTTCATTTTTTCTTGTTCTCCCATGATTCTGCAAGACTCAGTCTTCGCAACACTTAGACCCACTTTTTGCTGTGTTTAGGCCAGAACAATCACATCATTTGTAAATAATTTTAATATGATAATAGCCATAGTTACTGAGTGTTCACCATAATGCTATAAAGTACTAAATTCTTACTAGGCTCTTTAATATTCCTATCAATCCTGCTTGAAGAAGAGGAAATCCAAGATAGATGAGATCAAATACTTGCTTTAGGTTATAGAGCTAGTAAGGGATGACATGTAGGTACAAATTGAGGACTGTTTTACATCTTTACATGTCTCATAACTACTGAGCTTTCCTGTCTTCCATGGACTTCTTCATAAAGATTCCTTCTCAATACTGCTACTCTGTGCATAAAAATCCCTAGGAATAGTTCAGAGAGCACCAGAAGTATATACCAGTACAGTGCAGATAGAACCAAAGACAGAAAAGCCACAGTTATGATGGTATATATTTTATAGAAAGTTCACTCCTAGCTTCCAGATGATAATGGTGGCCCCAACTTCATTTTCAAGGGCAATGAATGACTTATAGGTTTGTTTTAGTCATCTCAGGGCAGGAGGGTTGCTTTTCTATGAACTAAAATTTCATCAATTTTTCTGCCCACTCAGACAGTCTTAGGTTCAAACACAGCAGCCCTGATGCAGAGGAGGTGGGTGTAACTGTGAAAGTGGTCCACTTCACCTTTTGAGTATAGATCTGAGGCTTATTTTTAAAAGGGGCAGGCTTTCCTTTTCCACTTCTCCCTCTCCTCCTCCCTAACCTGGGAGTGGGGAACAAGATTACATTGAGTTCTCTGTGCTCCACAGGAAGGTCATATCTACCAGAGGATCTGGGAAATGAATATCTTCCAAATTAACAAGTCAATGTTAACACTCCATCAGGGTGCCCTGGAAACCCCTGTCAGGGTGCACCTGGAATGTAGCCTTTGAAGAATTTCTTTAGAATGCTCTTGTTCCTCCTGATGGAGAGAATCACATCCTTTGTGACAGGAGTCTCCTGTGTTTCTCCTTTGTTAGCAAAGAAATAAATATTTTGTTCTTTTTCTCAAAATCATATCCTTGTTATTTAATTGTCATTGGGGACAAGGACAGAGCATTTGGTTACAACTTTGTTCCCCTACCTGGGGACCAAAGAGCAGGCACCCACTCTGGTTTTCTTGGGCAGGACTGGCACTGTGAGCAAATGCACTTTCATGCTGAATGAAGATGTATGGCAAACTTTTTGAGAGCCGACTACTAGAAAGTTAGTAGATGGGAGAGTATGCCTGGGGTTGAACCAGAGGAGTTATTTCTGTAAGTAAAGGTAGTGACTGAGGGATTCCCAGAAGCTGCTGATGACCACTTTGCTTCATAAAATGCCTACCTTCCTTTTCTGCATTTTAAGGATTGCTCCATCTTGTTCTACTTTGAGAAAAAGGAAAATGAATGCAGTAATATCAGGACACTTTGGCCATTTGGTAAACTCACTCTGTGTGCACACCAAGATCCTTGATCCTACACAACTGGTTGCCCTTTGTGGGAATGTCTAGTCCCTTTTTGTGGGGACATCTTTGGTGCCACTGGTGTAGAAGTCATGATTAAGTGGTATTTGGGAACTTTGGGGGAATTTCCCTCAACTGCTCTGTCTGTTTTAAAGGTTCCCCTCTGACAGCCATGGTTTGGGGATCCTCTCTGTCTGTTTCTAGGTCTTTTGTTTGCATTTGCTTTTGGCCCCTTAATACATGGGAAATACTGTGTTGATCCTATAGATTGTTTCATGTGAAATATCTTGGCTGAATGGACCACCTATAGATATAAACCTGTCTAAGAAAAAAATGTTTTACTGTAACACTCTGGTATTTGAATTGTTTTCTGAATTATTGTAAAATCTTACACATGGGACTTGATCTGTCAGAGATAAAAAAGGAAAAGTTTCTGTGTGTACAGGCATGTATGCAATTATGTAATAAGAAGTCTTAACAGGAAAAAAACTAAGTTGGATGCAAAATGGTGCTGCTCACATTTTGCTACTCAAAATGTGAGTATAGGAGGACCAGAAAGTAGGATTTATTTTTTTTTTTCTTTTCAACTCAGTGCGAACAGTCTGAGTACTACTTCTCAGTCTTGTCCCAGCAGCTGCAAATCATATTGCTGTGGGTCAGGTACACATTCCTGATATAAAGGAGAAAAGAGAAAAATCACAGGAAAGCTGCCTGGTATATTGAGAAATAGAAAAGGAGGATGTAGCCTGTACCCTACATTCCAGCCACTCTTTGCCCATGAGAGTAAAACCAGAGTTTGAGAACAGGGCTCAGTTCACAGCTTCTGCAGATGAATGAATCTATGAGCTATAGACCTCACTGATTTTCTATCCAGATTTTGGTCTCTTGGATTCAAAGAATAAAATCCATGGATGGTGGCAGAGGACAAAAATAAAAGAAATAAAATTAGTTTTGAATGAAAGGAAAAAAGGAGATTGATCTCCCTGTGATGTGAGTGGGAAACAGTTGGAAAGGTTTTCCACTTGATTATACTAGTTCAGAAACTTAGGCTTTGGACAAAAATGTTTATCAGAGTCTATGCTCAACAGATATTAAAAGTGTTGAGGCTAATTCTTGTAATCTATTCTGTACAGTTGTTGGAAAGGTACCAAGGCTGTTGACTTGGACCATAACCTTCTATTTGGCTGTGTGCTTTTAGTTCTTATGTCTGAATCTTTTGTAACTTTCATTTGGTTCTACCCCTATTTTTATTTTCCTGCCACTCTGGGACAAAGGAGTGGACTGGAATGCTTAACCTAACAGGGTTGCCTTCACATTTGAAAAAACCCTATCTGGGGCCCAATATACTCATTGATGTTCAACTAACCTACTTTAATGGGGATGGAAGATGAAAGCTGCCAATCACAAGAAATGAAACAATGGGTTCAAATATTATTAAATTATATTATATTTAATATATATACTTATAAATATATTAATATATTTATGAATATATTATATTCAAATATTATAAAATTATAACATGAAGACAAAAGTGTCTCCCCTTATTAAGATCTGCCCTATTTGTTCAGGGGACACGTCTTTGTGAAGGCCTTCCCTCTTGTCCACAGAGCTAAAATAAAAAGGCCTCCCTTAGTTCCCATGATTTCAAACACCTGTCTTTTGGTCCTGCTAACTTCTGAAGAAAGAGATCCCTAATAATTTCTTCAACCTTCACTAGACAGTGTCTTTATATACAAAAGTATGTAAAGAGAGAGTCTCTGGGTACAATTAACAATCTAGAACTCACTTAGAGTTGGTTGCATTATGATGATAGTAAGGGAGACTGCTCAAACAATAACCTGTATTACAAACCCTTGAGTGTATACTGGAAAAAAATTAAGGCACAGATTTTAAATATGCCAAACTGTTTGACTCATTTGCTGGGATAAAATATATTGTGTAAATTAAATTTACAGATAACATACTCACACCATAATTAAAAATTTCAAGTTAAAGTATCTTCCAGGAAAAGAAAACAGAACCTGCTCGGCTGGAGGTCTACTAGAAGTGAGAAAGGCCTTTTAAGAAAATGTGACCCTGGGAAAATTGATCAATGCTATCTTAACTAAGTTTAGTTTTAGGAGGGAACAACTTGTCGGGGGGGGGGAATGAAAACAATAGCAGCTGAATTTACAATAGCTAGATTGTGGAACCAACCTATAAGCCCTTCAACAGATGAATGGATAAAGGAACTGTGTTATATGTACACAATGGAATATTATCTAGTCATAAAGAAGAATAATATTATGACATTTTCATATAAATGAATGCAATTGGAGAATATCATGTTAAGTAATACAAGCCAATCCCCAAATACCAAAGACAGAATATTTTCCCTGATAAGTGAATGATGATACATAATGGTGTGGTTGGGTGGTGGGTGGGAGAAGAATGGAGGAACTTTAGATTATGTAGAGGAAAATGAGAGGGAGGGGGTATAAAAACTGGTGGAATGAGACAGATATCATTACCCTATGTACATGTATGATGACATGAATGGTATAAATTTACATTGTGCAGAACCACAGAAAAAAATATATGTGTCCCATTTGTGTACAATGAATCAAAATGCTATCTGTGAAAATAAAATAATAACAATAAAATAAGAGGCACTCATTCTTTTCTGCATGGTTGTTTAAATTGTACAATGAGTCTGCTTTGCAAGATATCCTACTCTGTCTCTTCAGCCTATTAAAAAAACTCACACTGATGAATACCAATTTGTGGAAGACTTGACAGCTATAAAATATTAAAATGTGATGTCAATTGGTTTTAGGATATTTCTTTGTCATAGAAACAGATGACTTAGGATCTTGACTAGGCTTGATTTTCATGAATAACCTAAATATACCTGACTAGAAAAAAAATATATATATATGAAACTAAATATATTTGTCTGAGCCTTACCTAAATATTCTAGAAAAGTTTAAAAATGAAAGTTCATGTAGATTTAACAAGTAAGTGCTATCTTTTATACTTTACATCTGGCATAGGGTAACAGTGCCATTTAGAAATCTTAACTGTATCTGTCTGCTTTGACTAGGTCTAATTTGAATTATTAATACTGTTCCCTAAATATATATGAGATTTAAGGCTATCATTTATTTTTACTAGTACTAGTAAACTTTGCAAGCTTGTAAATATATGTGGATTCTGAATTTACTATGAAAATTAAACCTAGTTAATATAAGGACATCTGTATAGTGATTCAACTATTAGTTCTTTGTGTATGAAGTGTACTCATGATCTTCTAAGATACAAATTATAAATATAAAGCTTGGAAGAGCACTTAACCAAGCTGGTGTTCTCCAAACTGAAGTTGTCTAAAATGGTAATTTTAAATTATATAGAAATAAAAAAAATTAAATTGGAATTTTATATAATTTAATATTCTGTCACTGAACCTGTTATCAATAAGATGTATGTAAAACTTATGCTACCTTTTACATGGGGGTAAAAATTTAAATGTACTTTGAAAAGAAAATGAAAGCCTGATCTATTTAAAGGTAAATATTGTAAAACATGCAAGCATTTTGCCACTTTCCAACAAAAAGAATCAAAAATCTCTCGGCTTTTATTTGATTCATGATTCAGATGTAATTTGTGAAGAGCCCAACTTAACCTGAGTTAAGGTTCTGCCTCCCGCGTTACTCCATGTTAGAATGGCTCCCAATTAAGTTAGACTTAATTATGCTCATTTAAAGTTGTGTTCAAAAGATCAACTTTTGTTGTAAAGATAACTGTGGTCTCAAACTAAACAAGAGATATAATATAACTTAGTAAAGTTTGGGATTATGAAAAAATTGTGTTTTTTGGAACACAACTGATACCGCCGCTCACTGGTGACAAGTTCTGTTCCTTCTAATGTTGAAGATTGAACACTAGAGAAGCACGCCAAGGCAAGCATGTTAAGCAGGTTTTAATTAAAGGTAATAATACAGACTTCTCCCAGCAGGAAGAAGGGGGCCATGGCTGATGTTCTAAAGTCCCCAGAAGTGAGTGCACCCTACTTCTTTTATAGGTTAAAGTCTCTTTTGTTCTCCAGTTCTCTCTCCCCTTATCTCTCCTTCCTGCCTACGTATTAGGCCTGGTTTTGCATAAAGTGAGAAGCCATGGGCAGGGGGAGGGCCAGGGTGATTCAGGCAGATAAGGGCCCAGGGGGCATTAATTAGCAGCTCCATGCTTGCAGTCCTTGATAAAGGCAGGTGAATTTGGTAATCAATGGGCTCTGGAGATCCTTGCCATTCCATTCTTCCAGGAACAATCTCCAACTTCCAGAGGCAGATGACTTCATGACTTCATTTCCTCAATTTGACCCGATCCCCTATTTCTAACCTAACTACCTGTCCTTAATTCTGGCTTCATAACTATTATACAAACTGAATGCATTTTTGCTATTGTTATTTTTATTTTGTATTTTCCTTGTAAATTTTAATTGTTATGTGTTAGTACTTTATAGAAGCGTAACTTCTAGTATAACAACCCAAGTTAATTTGAAGTAATGTGTAATCATTTACAGAGTGCAGATCAGATGTAATACACCCACTACAATACTGACCCCAATTAAAAAGAAGGGGTAAATTACTGTAGAATTAGAGATATTGAAGTAATAATGAAAGAATAGACTTTTTTTAAAAGCTGTCTGTTTTATCTCAACTCCCTAAGGTCTCCCTCCCAGTGATGGGAACAAAGCCCTTAAAGCTGTTCCACGAAACAGCCCCAAACAGAGAGAAAGCAGAGCAAACAGTGTTCTGACAGTTAAGATAAACAGGATTTAAGATTACCAGACAAAACTGTTGACTAAAATCTACGCCCTGTTGTGACATATGTTATTAACTAGCACAGACCATCTTTGAAATTTCCCGGCAGCTTTGTTCCCATTTCCCCCTTCCATGTGCGACCCCTCCCAAAGTGTGGTTTCTGCCTTTATAAGCTTGTAAGACTTTCTGCTGGGGGCTCAACTACTCTGCTCCTGCATGAGTCATGAGTTGAGCCCCAGCAAGCTGGAATAAAGCCTCTTGCTGTTTTCATCAAGTGATGCCTCCTGCAGTTGATTGGGGTTGCCGTCAATCCGTAGATCCATGGGACAGAGTTAGGGTCTCCCTCTGGGGGTCTTATATTTGGGGGCTCCTCCAGGATCTGATGACCCCCCTCATCTGCAGTATTGACCTTGGAGGTAAGAAGGGGTACCCCGAGGTTGTCTGTCTTTGTCTTGTGTTTTGTTAGTTGGTCTGGTCCTGTGGGTGTGCTTTCTGTTTCACAGCCATTCTGCAACTCCTGAGAGTGGCCAAAAGTGGTTGGTACACGTGCCTGGAGGGCCACAGGTTGCAGCCCTGGGGGATGCCCCAAGGGTGGAGGAGAGCCAGGGACACCTGGTAGTCTCCTACTGTAAGGGCGCTGATCGGGTTCAACTGTTGGATCGGAGATTGTCAAAATCGTGCCCATCTCATTCTGTTGCGTGTTTGTGGTGGACAAGGTGGGGTAAGTGGGTCCTCGTGTCTGTAACATTTTTGTTATTTGTGTTTCTAATGATATACGAACTGACGATGGGACAGACTGTGACAACCCCTCTTAGTCTGACATTAGACCATTGGACTGAAGTTAAGGGAAGAGGTCGCGACCTATCAGTTGAGATCAAGAAAGGTCCATGGCAGAACTTCTGCTCCTCAGAATGGCCTACTTTTAATGTAGGATGGCCAGCAGAAGGGACCTTTAACCTTTCTGTCATTTTCGCTGTTAAAGAGATTGTTTTTCAGGAGAAACCTGGAGCCCATCTGAATCAGCATCCCTACATTGTGGTCTGGCAAGATCTTGTGCAAAATCCACCCCCCTGGATTCAACCTTGAGTTGCAAAACCCAAGCTCCGGTCAGCTGCTCAAATCCTAGCCATCCAATCTCCCAGTTCTGGGGGGGAATCCAGTCACTCAGACCCCCACCAAGAAGATTTATCCAGAAACCCAGACTGACCTCCTTCTCCTTGACTCACCTCCCCCATATCCTCCTGCCTCGGTCCCCGTAGGGGGTCAGGAAGAGCCAGAAAAACCACCAGCCCCTCAGTCGCCCCCTCTGCTCCCTCGAACAAGTCTCTGCTGGGGCCCACGCAGGGCACCATGGGGCCTATGCAGGGTACCAGGAGCCGCCACAGGATAACTCTCAACACCATGGTTGCCCTTCCCCTAAGGGCTTATGGGCCCCCACCGGTGGCAATGGATGGTGGACCGGCTCCTCTTCAGCCCCCTCCAGTACTGGCCTTTTTCCTCTGCAGACTTCTATAAGTGGAAAACTAATTATTCTCCCTTTTCAGAGGACCCCCAGCACTTAACCGGTCTGGTGGAGTCTTTAATGTTCTCTCATTAGCCCTCATGGGATGATTGCCAGCAGCTACTACAGACTCTTTTCACTACTGAGGAGAGGGAGAGGATTTTATTGGAGGCAAGGAAGAATGTACCAGGAGCAGATGGACAACCCACGCAGCTCCCCAACATCATTGAGACTGCCTTCCCCCTCTCCAGACCCTACTGGGATTTCAACAGGGCAGAAGGTAGGGAGTGACTGACAGTCTATCGCCAGACTCTAGTGGCTAGCCTCTGCGGGGCAGTGAGATGCCCCACTAATTTGGCTAAGGTAAGAGAGGTTATCCAGGGGGCCAAGGAACCACCATCAGTATTTCTTGAGTGCTTAACGGATGCTTTCAGGCGCTACATCCTGTTTGACCCTACCTCTGAGGGGCAAAGGTCTTCCGTGGCCATGGCTTTTATAGGGCAGCAATAGATATTAAGAGAAAGTATCAGATAATAGAAGGGTTACAAGATTATACCCTACAGGACTTAGTTAAAGAGGCAGAGAAAATGTATCACAAGAGGGAAACTGAGGAAGAAAAGGAGCAATGGAAAGAAAAGGAGAGAGAGGAAAGAGAAAACAAAAGGGATCATAAGCAGGAGAAGAACCTTACATGGATTTTGGGTGCAGTAGTAGGTGAGAAAGAACAGGAACAAACTCAAGGCAGGGCTAAAAAAAGGTCAGGTAACCTGGGCAACCTCACTCCATTAAAGATCAGTGAGCCTACTGCAAGGAGAGAGGTCACTGGGCTAGAGAGTGTCCTAAGAAGAAGACTGGGCCCTCCAAGAGAGCATTAGCCCTAGAAGAAGAAGAAGATTAGGGGGGACTGGGCTCAGAACCCCTCCCCGAGCCTAGGGTAACACTAGAGGTGGAGAGGAAGACAGTTGAGTTCTTAGTAGACACTGGGGCTTAACACTCAGTCCTACTCGAAACATCTGGGCCCATCTCCCACAAATAATCATGGGTCATAGAAGCCACAGGGCACCAGCAGTGCTCATGGACTACCCAAAGAATGGTAGACTTAGGAACGGGATGAGTAACCCGCTCCTTTCTAGTAATCCCTGAATGCCCTGCGCCCCTACTTGGGAGAGATTTCCTAACCAAAATGGGAGCCCAGATTAACTTCACCCCTGATGGCCCAGAGGTGACCCGAAGCAAGAGAATGGCTACTGCTCTGACCATATGCCTGGATGATGAACATAGACATTTTGAGGAAGAGGGAGCAGAGATAAGTCACATAAATGACTGGTTGAACAGGTATCCAGGGGCATGGGCCAAGACGGCTGGAACAGGACTAGCTGCAGAAAGACCACCCATAGTTATAGAGCTTAAGGCCACTTCTACCCTGTGGCTGTACTCCAATAACCCATGACTAAGGAGGCCTGGGAAGGAATTAGGCCCCATATCCAGCGCCTCCTTCAGCAGGGTATCCTAGTGAAGTGTCAGTCACCATGGAACACTCCCCTGTTACCTGTTAAAAAGCCTGGCACAGGAGACTATCGCCTGGTACAGGACTTAAGGGAAGTAAACAAGCGGGTACAGAACATCCATCCCTCTGTACTTAACCCTTACAACTTGTTGAGCTCTCTCCCCCCGGATCATATTTAGTTTACTGTCTTGGACTTAAAGGATACTTTCTTCTGCCTGCGACTACACCCTTCCAGCCAAAACATGTTTGCATTCGAGTGGAGGGACCCTGACTCTGGGACAACAGGACAATTGACTTGGACCTGATTACACCAGGGGTTCAAGAATTCCCCAACCCTCTTCGATGAAGCTTTCCACCAAGATTTAGCCCACTTCTGTGCCAGCCATCCCCAGGTAACATTTCTGCAGTATGTAGATGACTTACTACTGTCTGGGGCCACAGAGGAGGAGTGCCAATGGGACACAGGACTACTGCTAGAAGAACTTGCCCGCTTAGAATAGCGGGCCTCCCCCAAGAAGGCCCAGATCTGGGAAAAGGAGGTAACGTACCTGGGGTACGCCCTCAAATAGGGGCAGAGATGGCTAACAGAGGCGAGGAATCAAACTATGAATCAGATACCCATTCCTCGCTCACTCGGCCAGGTGCGAGAATTTTTAGGGACTGCGGGATTTTGCCACCAGTGGATCATCGGGTTCGCTAACCTGGCAGCTCCCCTCTATGCTCTGACAAAAGAGGGTGCCTCGTTTAGTGGGGTGATGACCAACAGCAGGCCTTTGATGACATCAGGAAGGCATTACTGTCTGCCCCAGCCCTGGCATTGCCATACGTAGCAAAGCCCTTTGTCCTATTTTTGGATGAGAGGAGGGGAGTAGCCCGAGGGGTGCTGATCCAGGCTCTAGGGCCATGGAAAAGGTCAGTAGCCTACCTCTCCAAGAAGCTAGATCCTGTTGCTAGTGGCTGGCCTGCCTGTCTGAGGTCCGTGGCAGCAGTGGCAGTATTGGTGAAAGATGCTGACAAATAAACTATGGGACAAAAGCTAACGGTCATTGCCCCTCACTCCTTGGAGAGCATCATCAGACAGCGCCCTGACCAGTGGCTGTCCAATGCCCGCATGACCCATTATCAGAGTCTCCTACTGAATGGAGACAGGATCCAGTTTGTACCGCCTGCCATCCTCAACCCAGCTACCCTACTACCTGACACGTCCACCCAGGAGAGTGTGCTGCATACCTGTCTAGAAATACTAGCAGAAGAAATGGAAACCCGAAGGGACCTCCAAGACCAGCCCTTGCCAGATGCTCAGCTGACCTGGTTCACTGATGGAAGCAGCTATATAATAGAAGGTAAAAGGGTGGCCGGTGTGGCAGTAGTGGATGATGAGCAAATTACCTGGGCAAGCAGCCTACCTGAAGGAATGTTGTCTCAGAAGGCCAAGTTACTAGCTCTCATTCAGGCACTGAGGTTGGCAGAAGGATAAAAAAAATTAATATCTACACAGACAGCATGTATGCCTTCGCTACTGCCCATGTCCACGGGGCCATCTACCAGCAGCGGGGGCTACTGACCTCGGCAGGGAAGGAAATCTAAAATAAAGAAGAAATTCTAAGCCTGTTAGAGGCCATTCAACTTCCTAAGAAAGTAGCAATTATTCACCGCCCCGGACACCAAAAAGGGGGGTCAAGTGTTGCCGGAGGGAACCAAAGGGCTGACAGGGAAGCCAAGCGGGTGGCTCAAGGACTTAACGTCCTATCCTTGTCAGGGGGGGAAAAACCGATGTCTCCCCCTAAGGATGTGGTATACCCCTCTATTAGGAACTTTGAATATTCAGAACCAGACCTTGAGAAAATGGACAGATTAGAATTTGGCCTAGAGACTCCAGAGGGAATCCGGGAAACCTCAGAAGGAAAAAGAATCCTTTCTGAAAAACAGGCTATCATTTTTCTCAGACACCTTCACAAGTTAACTCATCTGGGCCCAAAACATTTAAAAATTCTTGTCCAGTCTTCACCGTATTACATCATGAAGCTAGGGGAGCTTGCAGATACAACTGTAAAAGAATGCAAGTCTTGCCAGATGATGAATGCCCAGCGCAGCAAGCTACCTCAGGGCAAACGGCTCCCAGGAGACCATCCTGGAAGTTACTGGGAATTGGACTTTACTGAGGTAAAGTCAGCCAGGTATGGATACAGATACTTATTAGTACTCATAGATACATTTTCAGGATGGGTTGTAGCCTTTCCTACCAAGAAGGAGACTGCTCAGGTGGTGGCCAAAACAATACTAGAAGACATCTTCCCGAGGTTCGGGGTGCCCAAGGTAATCGGGTCAGACAACGGCCCTGCATTTTTTGCCCAGGTAGGTCAGGGACTGGCCAAAATCCTGGGGCTTAATTGGAAATTACATTGTGCTTGAAGGCCCCAAGGCTCAGGGCATGTAGAAAGAATGAATAGAACTTTAAAAGAGGTCATGATTAATTATTCTTAGAGGCTGGCATAACAGACTTGACAATCCTCCTTCCCTTTGCTTTGTTTTGGGTGCACAATACCCCTGGCTCCCTCAAGCTATCTCCTTTTGAAATTCTTTATGGGACTCACCCCCCACTCATTACCATAAAACACCTTCCTTCCCCAGAATCTTACCCCTCTCAATCTCTGCACACCAGATTAAAAGCCCTTGAGACTGTGCAGAGGGAAGTGTGGAATTAGTTGGCCGGGGCCTACAAGCCTAGGGACCTGCAAGTACCTCATCAGTTCCAGGTCAGAGACTCAGTGTACATTTGGCGCCACTGTGTGGCCAGCCTGGAACCAAGGTGGAAGGGACCATACATAGTGCTGTTCATGACTCCGACTGCAGTAAATGTTGATGGCATCACCGCCTTGCTCCATGCTTCACATGTCAAGCCTGTACCACCACCAGACCCAGCGTGGAATGTGGAAAAAATGGACAACCCCCTCAAGCTCCGCATTCACCATGTTCCTGCTCCTGTTGACAAAGCTCCCACCAATAAGTAGTCCTAACCCTCATGCCCCCCAATGACTAACATTACAGGTTCTCTCCCAGACTGGAGATACAATATGGAGCACCACCAGGGAGAATCCCCTTTGGGCTTGGTGACCATCCCTAACCCCAGACATCTGTGCCGTAGTAGCTGGGTTAGATAATTGGAACATCCCTACCCTGACTTCTGAGGAGGCCCGTAGATGTCGGCCAACATCACCCAGGCCTTTTGGGGGAGCAGAATACAGCCTAGTTGAAGGGTACAACCCAGGCTGTAACTACCCATGCTCCTGTGACAATCTAAAACAGACCCGTTTCTATGTCTGCCCCCGGAATGAAATGTCACAGAATATGGCAAGGATGTGTGGAGGTATAGACCATTATTATTGCTCCACATGGGGGTGTGAGACTACTGGCAACCCTTATTGGTGCTTCACCTCCTCCTGGGATTTAATAACAGTACAGCAAAATCTTACAGCTGCCAACTGTAACAACCGAAGTTGGTGTAATCCTCTGAACATCTCCTTCACAGAGAAAGGAAGGCTATCACATGAATGCATAAAAGGGAGAACATGGGGATTCCATTTCTATTTGTCAGGATGGGACAATGGATTTACCTTCTCTATCATGCTTAAGATTGAAATCCCAACCACTGTCCAGGTGGATGGTTGGCCTGCAGTACAGGACTGAACCCATGCATTTCCTCATCGGTGTTCAACACTAACAAAGACTACTGTGTCCTCGTACAGCTAGTACCTAGAGTTATCTACCACAAGGCAAGTTCTTTTGAGGCTGAGATCGACCTACGGCCCCATAGACAGAAGAGGGAACCAATCTCGCTCACTTTGTCCGTCCTGTTGGGTCTAGGAGTAGCGGCCGGAGTAGGAACAGGGACCACTGCACTTGTTCAGACTCCCCAGTACATCGAAGGGTTATGGACAGGGGTAGATGAGGATCTGAAGGCTATAGAGCAATCAATTACAAAACTAGAGGAGTAACTGACCTCTTTATCTGAGGTAGTACTACAGAATAGGCGTGGCTTAGATCTCCTATTCCTCAAGGATGGTGGATTATGCGCTGCACTAAAAGAAGAATGTTGTTTTTACATAGATCACTCTGGTGTAATAAAAGACTCCATGTCCAAACTTAGAGAAAGATTAGAAACAAGACAATGAGATCGAGAAGCACATCAAGGATGGTTTGAGTGTTGGTACAGCCGGTCCCCCTGGTTCACCACCCTCATGTCCACTCTGATGGGTCCCCTTATTATATTGCTTTTACTTCTCACTTTTGGGCCCTGCATCTTAAGTCACCTAGTCACCTTCATCAGGGAGAGAATAAGTGCTCTACAGGTACTAATGCTCAGGCAGCACTACCAGTCCCTCCACCAGGGAGATAGCCTCGGAGAAGGGTATATAGAGACAGAAGTTCCATGATTAGAACTTACCAAAAAGCAAATGGTGGAATGAAAGAATAGACATTTTTTTAAAAGCTGTCTGTTTTATCTCAACTCCCTAAGGTCTCCCTCCCAGTGATGGGAACAAAGCCCTTAAAGCTGTTCCAGGAAACAGCCCCAGAGAGCAAACAGAGCAAACAGTGCTCTGACAGTTAAGATAAACAGGATTTAAGATTACCAGACAAAACTGTTCATTAAAATCTATGCCCTGATGTGAAACATGTTAATAACGAGACCAGACCCCCTTTGGAATTTCCCAGAGGCTTTGTTGCCCTTTCCCCTTTCCATGCGTGACCCCTCCCGAAATGTGGTTTCTGCCTTTATAAGCTTGTAAGACTTTCTGCTGGGGGCTCAACTCCTCTGCTCCTGCGTGAGTCATGAGTTAAGCCCCAGCATGCTGGAATAAAGCCTCTTGCTGTTTTCATCAAGTGACATCTCCTGCGGTTGATTGGGGTTGCCGTCGATCCATGTGACAGAGTTAGGGTTTCCCTCTGGGGGCCTTACAATAACCTGTTACTGTAAAGCTGAAGCCAGAATTGGGAACAGGTAGTTAATGTAGAAATAGGGGATTGGGTCAAATCAAGGAAATGGAGGCCATAAAGTCATCTGCCTCTGGAAGTTGGAGACTGCCCCTGGAAGAATGGAATGTCAAGAATCTCCGGAGGCCATTGATTACCAAATTTACCTGCCTTTATCAAGGACTGCAAACAAGGGGCTGCTAATTGGTGCCCCCTGGGCCCTTATCTGCCTGAATCACCCTGGCCCTTCCCCTGCCCATGGCTTCTCACTTAATGCAAAACCAGGCCTAGACATGTAGGCAGGAAGGAGAGATAAGGGGAAAAGAATGGGAGAACAAAAGAGAATTTAACCTATAAAAGATGTAGGGTGCGCTCACTTCTTGGGACTTTAGAACATCAACCATGGCCCCCTTCTTCCTGCTGGGAGAAGTCTGTATTATTACATTTAATTAAAACCTGCTTAATATGCTTGCCTTGGCATGCTTCTCTAGTGTTCTGATCAATCCTCAGATGACCTTCTCCAGCTTACATCTTCCGTTTTTTTTTTAATAGACATCAAAAGGAACGAAAAGGGCAAGAAAAAGGACTTATTAAAGATCATTCAAACTGATAAAAACTTTTAATACCTTGCAATAGTGAAGCCAGAATTGGGGACAGGCAGTTAGTGTAGAAATAGGGAATCGGGTCAGATCGAGAAAATGGAGGCCATAAAACCATCTGCCTCTGGAAGTTGGAGACTGCTGTGGGAGAATGGAATGTCAAGGACCTGCAGAACCCATTGATAACCAAATTTACCTGCCCTTGTCAGAGACTGCAGGCAAGAAGATGCTGATTAATGCCCCCTGGGCCCTTACCTGCCTGAGTCACTTTGGCCCTCCCCTGCCCCATCCGCTTCTCACCTGCAAAACCAGGCCTAACCTGTAGGCAGGAAGGAAAGAGATAAGGGGAGAGAATGAGAGAATAAAACCCATAAAAAGGACAGGATTTACTCATCCCACGGATTCCGCCTTTGGGTCCCCTTCTTCCACCCTGGAGAAGTCTGCTTTTACTTTTCTTTAATAAAGCTGCATTTTCCACTCTACATTTGCCTCGGCGTGCTTCTCCGGCGTTATACTTCAACACCTGAGGACTCGTCACCGGTAAAGAGCGGTATCAGATTTGGAGGTCCCACCGAGATCTACGCCGAGGTAAGTAAGCCTTTCTCTTCGTGCACCTCAATCTGTCCGAGGTGCATCTTTCTGTCTCTTTCTTTCTGGAGGGCAAAATGGGCACCCGTCGGCTACGTAAAAGCAGTTAGTGCAGCCGCCATTCTTAAGACTCGGGTGAAAGGTTTCCCGGCCCAGGCAAGTTTCCAATCACCTGTTCTGCAGGCATGTTGGGGCTCTGCTGAAGCCGTTTCCTACTTTTCTGTCCAGGCCCGGAGCGCAATTGCCGCCAGTACACAGTGTCCCTAGTCCTGATCTGCCCAGGATGCGTGGAGGCGGAGGAAGGGTTGGAACAACTGCGGGGTTCTCGGCCCGGGCTACTCTCGGGTGAACCCCAAAGGTTCCTTCTCCAGACTCCCCCTCCTGACAGCCCTAAGGGGTATCCAAGGCGATCGGTAGACAAATGGCACTGAGGGAAAGCGCCAATTACATTTGCCTCCGTATGGGCCATGCATCACACCACACACATCCATTCCCTCCTGGATGTTTCCCTTTCACTCGCCGATCAGACATTAAACATTCAGATGGTAGGATTAAGAGAAAGACATAAGAAAATTATGTAGAAAATGCTTAGGTTATCTTTGCATATTTAGCCTTTGCTAGTTTGTTTAAAGTTTTCCTGTACTTAAAGGTGCTCAGTGTGTTCTAAGCTGCAGGGAGGATGTATGTTTTTATTCGACCCCTCCCTTGAATCCCTCAGGGAACAGGGTATTATCTGTCTAACAATCAATAGGTGTCCCCCTCACCCTTTGGAGATTCCTTTAGTCTACAAAATAGGCAGTAAGAGGTGCAATTCTTTTGTTGTGGGTCCCTCTTAATTAGGAATTCATAGTGGCAGGGAGGAAAGCAGTAATGCCCTTAAGTCTGAATCCTCCAAGGGTCTCTAGCACAGGGCAAACTAGAACCCTAGCACTTTGCCAAAGAAGGCCAGAAATCACTTTGGCAAAGCCAAGTAGCGAGAGACGGGTTTTCTGGACTGTATTGAAGCTCAAACTTAGGGAGACGTCCCTAAATATGGTCTCTGGCGCAGGCGCCTGAGGTCTATTTTTCTTTTCTTCCACTTAGATGGGAGCTTCACTCTCAACAGTATTGCCAGGTTCACCACTAGCCTGCATACTGAAAAACTGGGACA
This sequence comes from Sciurus vulgaris, assembly GCF_902686455.1. Lineage (NCBI taxonomy): Eukaryota > Metazoa > Chordata > Mammalia > Rodentia > Sciuridae > Sciurus > Sciurus vulgaris. The sequence goes on from NW_027632454.1 coordinate 1,515,707, forward strand.
AATTTGACCCACAGACACTCAAGAAAAAGCGCCTCATTTTCTTCTGCCGCCAGGCCTGGCCTCAATACAAACTCTCTGATGGAGAATCTTGGCCGCCAGAGGGAAGTATAAATTTTAATACCATTTTACAGCTTGATAAATTTTGCAAAAGGGAAGGAAAATGGTGTGAGGTACCTTATGTTCAAATCTTCTTTATTCTAAGGGAAGACCCCAAATTATGCCAACAATGTAAAATAGACTCAGCCATAACCACTACCAGAAAGGAAGAAAACCTTAAAGAGTCATCTACTGAGGGAAAGGAATTTTCTGCTAATGTTCATCAGCAGGCCTCCTGTCCTCCATACTGTGGTCCTTCTCCATCTGCCCCAGTGGACAGATCAAATATACTACCTCTCCAGGAGATGCCAGGAGGAGAATTTGGACCAATTAAAGTATACAACCCTTTCTCCCTCCAAGACCTAAGACAGATAAAAACAGACCTAGGGAAATTTTCAGAAGATCCAGATAAATATATTGAGGTGTTTCAAAACCTATGCCAGGAGTTTGACCTCACCTGGAAGGATATTATCCTGTTACTTAACCAGACTTTAACCTCCAATGAGAAGGAAGCCACCCTAAAAGCAGCTGAACAATTTGGGGATGACCTACACCTTGCTCATGCCCCAGGAGCCCAAACTAGATCCAAACCCAACTATCCATCGGGAGCACAGGCAGTTCCAAGAAATGATCCCGACTGGGATCCAAACGATGAACAGGACGCTTGGAAGATCAGACACTTCCAAATGTTAGTCCTCGAGGCCCTTAGGAGAATCAAACAGAAGCCTATTAACTATTCCAAGGTTTCTGAAATTATACAAGGTCCCGAGGAAAGCCCGGCTATTTTTATGGAGAAACTCAGGGAGGCAATGAGAAAACACACCACCGTGGATCCTGAATCCACAGAGGGCCATTTACTTTTAAAGGACAAATTTATCATTCAGTCAGCCCCAGACATTCGGAGGAAATTACAGAAATTGGCATATGGCCCTGATCAATCCTTAGATGATATCCTCTGACTTGCAACTTCCGTTTTTTATAATCGAGATGTAGAGGAAAAGAAGGAAAAAGAGCGTAGAGACAAGAAAAAGACTGAAGCGCTGGTCTTAGCCCTAAGAGGAGTTAGCTTCCCGGGTGAAACAGGAGGAAAACGGAATGTACCTCAGGCCACAAAAGGGGTTTGTTTCCGTTGTGGAAAGGAGGGACATTTCAAACGGGAATGTCCCCAAGCCAAACGGCCACCGCCGGAGCCCTGCCCTAAATGTCAAGGCAATCATTGGAAAAGTGACTGTCCTCAGGGGCGTAGGTCCTCGAGGCCAGACTCTTCCACACAGGCCTGACGGGGCCCGGGGCCGATTCTAATGGCTCCCGTAACTCCTATCACTACGCATGAGCCCCGGGTATGCTTCTCCGTAGGGAGCCAAGAGGTCAACTTCCTCTTAGATACTGGTGCCAGTTTTTCAGTGCTCACCTCTTATCCTGGACCTCTTTCCTCTAATACTATAACGGTGCAAGGAGTGTCTGGACGGCCTATTACCAGAAAGTTTACTCCCCCACTGAGTTGTGAGTGGGATGGGATGATGTTTTCTCATGCATTCCTGATAGTCCCAGAATGCCCTACCCCTTTACTGGGAAGGGACTTACTTTAAAAACTTCAGACTTCCATTACAATGAATTTGGGACCACAAGGATCATTGTGATTATCAGGTTTGGGATGGAAATTTATGGCTTACACCCACCATTGGGCATCTAAACCAAAAGGCCCCAATCTGATGGCACTGCAGCCCAAGGCGGTACTTGTGCCATTGTTAATGCTGTGTTTACATCCCTGACAACTCCGGCAATGTGACTGATATCCTTAAAGATTTACATTCTCAGATAGAGGCCATGTCCTCCCCAGACCCATCATGGGAACAAATTCTTAGCTCCTGGTTCTCTGGTACCTCCTGGTGGAGAACATTATTAGTTTCTGTCATCATCATCATACTCATTGGCGTGTTTCTATGCTGTGGTATTTACTGTTGCATTAATCTTATCCCGGTACTCATAACTTCTTGTTTCTCTTATAGACCGCCCATCTCTCAAATGACCCTCCAGCCCATTATTCCTCAACCAGACTTTTGCCGTGGACCCCTCGATCGACCCGATTTCTAAAAAGGAACTCCAAGCTGCTTACCCCACGCCGTCCACTTCCAGCTTGAAGAAGTCAGAGCGGTCACCGACCCCCTTCCCCAGCAGCATGGAGTTCCTAAGATTAGAGGGGGGAATGAAGCCAGAATTGGGGACAGGCAGTTAGTGTAGAAAAAGGGAATCGGATCAGATCGAGAAAATGGAGGCCATAAAACCATCTGCCTCTGGAAGTTGGAGACTGCTGTGGGAGAATGAAATGTCAAGGACCTGCAGAACCCATTGATAACCAAATTTATCTGCCCTTGTCAGAAACTGCAGGCAAGAAGATGCTGATTAATGCCCCCTGGGCCCTTACCTGCCTGAGTCACTTTGACCCTCCCCTGCCCCATCCGCTTCTCACCTGCAAAACCAGGCCTAACCTGTAGGCAGGAAGGAAAGAGATAAGGGGAGAGAATGAGAGAATAAAACCCATAAAAAGGACAGGATTTACTCATCCCACGGATTCCGCCTTTGGGTCCCCTTCTTCCACCCTGGAGAAGTCTGCTTTTACTTTTCTTTAATAAAGCTGCATTTTCCACTCTACATTTGCCTCGGCGTGCTTCTCCGGCGTTATACTTCAACACCTGAGGAAGCAGGACTCGTCACCGGTAAAGAGCGGTATCAATAGTCCATGCAATTTGCCCATTTTAGGAGTTAAAAAGCAAACTGCCTAGTCCAAAACCTTAGAATAATGAAGCAGTAATTTACCCCACCCTGTAGTTCTTAATCCATACACTTTTATCTTGGATTCTAACTGCTGCTTGATTTACTAAGTTAGATTTAAAAGATGACTTTTCCTGTCTATGCTAGACTCTGAATGGCAATTTCTGTTTGCCTTTGAGGAACCAGATACTGTATCTCAACTAACCTAGACAGTGTTACCTCAGGATTTAGATGGCCCTCACCTGTTCCGGACAAACCTTAACTAAGTACTTAACAAAATTCAGAGATAAAACATCTGTGATTGTTCTCCAGTAAGTAAAGGATATTCTTTATATGCCTCCACCCAGGAGGAATATAAAAAGGCCATTATGGAACTCTTAAACTTCTTAGCTAATAGGAATTACAAGATCTCAATGATAAAGCTTAATTATGTCATCAACAGAATCAATACTATAGAAAATAGCCATTATAGGACAATATTCTGCCCCAGGAATATCAAGAAGGGGTCTTACTTCAAGCTCCTGTCCTCAGCTTATCTATGAAGCAAGATTTAACCTGTTTGTCACAAAGGGGAAAATGAATCCTGGATAGGCAGCCATAGACAGCTCAATAACCAATGGCATATCTCACTGAGGAACTTAGCAAAGTAGCTTCATTCTCAAAAGTAATGGAAAATAAGGTCTCATAATTTTCTTTGACATCCAACCTTTCCTGATGAGATGGCTAAAATGTCCTAGGCACAAGATTTCTGTTAAAACCTGTTAGATCCTTCCAGATCTCAGTCAAGGCTTACATTAAAATGTAAATATAGGAAGCCTAAAGGCTCAGTAGGAGACCAGTCTCAAACCCAAGAAAAAAAGTGTAAAAAAAGTCTTTAAAAGTCCAGCAAAGTAAATTTTATGATAATTTACTAAAGTAATTAATGGCTATATCATTTTTCCAGGGCTCTTGTTTTTTTAATTATATGTTTTTTTGAGCTCATGATATTTTTTGCTCAGTTCTATTTTTTATTCAACTTGAGTTTTTGAACATCTCTTACATTGCAATGGAGATTTGACTATAAAGTTACAAGGCCTTAGATTTTGTGTTATTTGTATGTTGTGCTGTCTGATGTCATGTTTTGTCTGTATCAAAACTGAGAGCTCCTAAAATTAAAATTTAAAAATGGATCCAAAATACTTTTAATTCACGTGATTTAAAAAGGTTCAATAGGGTAAACTAATAAAAGTAAAATGTCTGAAAATAACTCACAAGTCTCGATGTGGTCAAGCTAATAAAATATTGATGTTAATAAAATGTCTAATATCAATTGTTTCTAGGACTTTTCTTCAACAGGAAAGAGACAGCAAATACTGTTCAGGACACTTGTCTGATATCTTGGTTTTTGCAGAATAAGTGAATTAGAGTTAACATGTATGGGAGTACTCAAATGTGTTTGTAGAGACATCGGATTAATTTACAAAGTTAAAATGCTAATTGTTAAATAACATCGAGTACTTATAACTCCTTAAATTCCATGGGGTATCATACTTAAACATTATTGGTGTTTTCATAGGTTGGTAAATAAAAGGGTTTAAACTTGCTTTGTGTCATCACTAAACTAAAAACAAGGTTACTAAGAGTTATGCCCTAACAAGTGCAATTCTATATACAAAGGGTCCCAAAAGTCTCAAATGTGTTTCAATTAGAGTACTATAAACAACAAACATTTAATCTTATTAAAATAGAGTAATTTATGTAAATTCAGAAATTTCATAAGAATTGTTTCAGAATGTGAACAAAAAGGGGTCAACAAATAGGAAAGAGAAAATAAAAGGTTCTGGGTATGGAAATATATTTAGTAAAAGGAGAAAGGAATTGTTTCTGGGTAAGAAAGTGCTTGTGTGATGAAATACATGAGGGTCTAAGTAAGTGCTAAAAAAGTCTGTGTGTAAGTAAAGGGCAAGTTTCAGCAAGTTTGCGTGAAACTAAATTGGTTGTATCTATGTGAGACAGCTAAAGCTATTTAAGGTTTTTCTTAAGATGAAATACTAATGTTCTGATATAAACCAAAGCTTAATCTATATGGTAAAATGACAAGGATTTCTTAGAAACACTAATTTACTCTTAACTTTGTGTCTAGTAAGTTTTATTCTTTAGAACAATTAACCTTAAAAATTGGGGTTTATACAATTATGGTTAAACAACTGTTAGACTATTGTACTATGTTAGAGTCTAAATTTTTCTTTAAAACTAAATTTGGTAGGATAAAAGCATCAAGGTAATTGTGAAATGGTCACTAGTTGTATATTAAATGTGTTCATATTTTTCAGGTACACAAGTTTTTAAAGCAGGGAATTTATCAAGCTGCTATTCTCCAGATTAAACTTGCCTGTAATGGTAATTTTAAAATTATAAAGAGTAAATTTTATTGGGGATTTATTTCTATCATTTAATGTTCTAGTATCGGACCTGTTATCAATGGGGTATGTGCAAAATTTGTTACCTTTTACACTGAGATAAAGAATTTAAAAAAAATGTATTTATAAAAGTTATAGCCTGACTTGTTTAAAGATTAATATTGTGAAACATGAAAACATTTTGCCACTTTATCACACAAAAGGAAACTTAAAAGCTCTCTCAGCCTTTCTTTGATTCATGTTTTAGATACAATGTTAAATTGTGTTAATTATAAAGTTTATATAGGCTCAGGAAACAGTATATGCAAACTACTTAGTGACATTTAAGAAAGAAGCGAAGATCAACATCATAATTAGAACACTTAAGATTTGTAAAGAGCCACGCCTTACCTGAGATAAGGCTCTGCCTCCCACCTTACTGCACGTTAGACTGATTCCCACATAATTCAGACTTCAGCTTATTTAAAATTATAGTCAAAAGATTGGTTTTTGTTGTAAAATTACTATGATCTCAAAAGGGGATATAATGTGGTTCTCAGTCAAAATTCAAGATAGCTATTATACAAGCAGAATATATTTTTACTCTTGTTAATTTCATTTTGTAAAACTGTTACCTGTTAATGTTTTGCAGAAGTAGCTGCTTCAAGAACACACAATCTAGGTAACTTGTGATAATAAGCCATCACCTATGGAACAGAGAGTGGTAACTTCCAGTACTAATACAGACTCCAGTTAGATAAAAGGGTAATTAATTGTAAAGTTACAGACACTGAAGTTAAATCCCAGTACTCTTACTTTATGACTGGTGAGACTGGCTTTCTGGATGATTAAGATCAAACTTAGAGATTGGAATTAAATACAGAAGACAAGATAGACCAGTATTTGGATCTTTTGCCTTCAGTCAGCCTGAACCCAGGGAATAAGAGAACGTCTCTAAGGAGCATTGCAACTCTTGATCACACTACCTCCTGATCAAGGAGATTGTTGAGACTAGAGGATGAAAAATCACTCAGTGCATCTGCTGCAGAGGAGGGTCATGGAAAATGGGAGACATCGCTTCATGGTTCCAAAGGAACTGACCTCATCAAGGAGACCCTGCCTAACCAAAGTCACTGGTGAATCCAGGAAGCCGCTCTTAAGTTCTTTATGAGGGACCCCTGTGGGAACCCAGCTGACTCTTTAACAAGACAGGAACCAGGTCAATTTGACCAGCTTGATCTTAGACACCCAGCAAAACAGTTAAAACCAAAATATAGCCAATCTTGGGCATTTAAAGGAAATAATAGTTAAGTGTAATATAAGATGTACACTTGTATTAGCCCACTAGAATAAAGACTGGAAGCTACAAATGAAAGAAAGATTCTTCAGCAAATGTGCCTGATAACTATCAAGAGAAACTGCCAGAGTCAGAAGTTTTTAGTCAGTTTAAGGCCTGCAGACTTTCCTAAGCTACACAGGTAGACTTAATATATGTTTGCTTGTATGATTATCTAGCCCTAAGTAACAGAAGTATAGAGATCTCTACTAAACACACGTTATACCAATAAAAGGATATTTTACAAAATCAGATGATATTAAGTAGCTTAACTATATTTTCTGGGGACATCAATGACATTAAGAGTTAAATGTTGTGTTCACATTCCTGATAACCTGGACAATGTTAAAGTCCCCAAATAAAGGCCTTGTCCTCTCCAGCCTTTGCTAGGCCTAGTTATGGGAACAATTTCTCAGTTCTTCCACCTCCTGGTGAGAGATTGACTTCTGTCATTTTCATGATACTCCGTGGCATGTTTCAGATGCTGCCACATTTACTTTGTACTAATCTAATTTCCGCACTAATTTCTTTTTGTTCTTCTATCATAGAAGTACCCACCCCCAGATGACTTTACAACCTGCTCTTCCCCAACCAGACTTCTTCCTTGGACCCCTTGGTTGACCTGATTTTTTAAAAAAGGAACTCCAAACTGCTTACCCCTCACTGCCCCCTTTCAGCTTCTAAGCAGCCAGAAGGACTGACGCCCCCTTTCATTTCCTTAACAAGAAGTTAGGAGTTCCTGTCTCCTGCAGCGAGTACAATGAAAACTCAGCTCTCAGATGAAGTTTTAAAGTCTTTATTTTTATGGGAGAGATTCTGAGCTGAGAGCCTGGTTCTTCTTCCTCCTCCACCGCCACCGTCTTCTTCTTCTTCTTCCTCTTGTTGTGCAGCTCTCTGTCTCCTTCTTTTCTCTAATGAAGCTGCTGCTTCTCTCTTCTGCTTCTCTCATTGCACTGCCGCTGCCTCTCTTCTTCTTCTCTGGTCATGCAGCTGTGCCTGCCTGCCTCTGCCATGCAAAGTATGCAGCTTTATGGGATATAACAGCCAATCACCTTAACGGGTCAGGTGTTTGGCCCGTGGAGACTTAATGGTGGGTAATGAGGACATGTACTGATCACAACCTAAGCACGGACGCAGAGGAGATCAGTCAGCCAATAGAAAGCACTTCCTTAAAGTTGTTTTTCTTTGCAGTTGGGCTTCTCGACACCATCTTAGGGCAAGGCCAGCTACCACTGTGGGCCCTACAGGGCAGCAGTCTCCAACATCTCCCCGTTTCTGTTTTATTAATGGGCTTAGGATCAGGTCATCATGATATCTCATGTGGCAAGCACCATCCTTACCCGTTATTGGAATTCTGACCTCCAGGTGTAAGAACCCTGTCTTAGGTTGGTGTGGGCCCCCATGAGCCTATCTGTGACTCTGGATCCCCAGGATCGTGCCTATCTTAGGTTGCATAACAGCAGAACCTATTCTTACCCGTCATTGGTATTTCACCCATCTTGGAATGAGGACCTGTCCTAGGTTGATATATGTTTCTGTTTGCTTACCCGTCTTTGGCTACTGCTCCAACATATTTAGCCACACCTGGGGAGATGTGCCACTTTCAAGCACCATGAGTGCCATTTTGATGGACTGACATTCTCCCTGTTGTTGGCGTCTTACGTGCATAAGGCATCAGATGATTAGTCCAAATCCCAGTACCATAAGTATTCCAAGAGCCATGATGCCTGCCCATGATTTCGTCTCTAATCCTAATTGATTGGTAAGGTTATCAAGAGTATAAGACCAGATATGCCAGCCTTTAAGTGGGTATCGATAACCTTTTGTGTTTGTAAGGCTCAGGCAGCTCTTTCAGCTACATTATTGACAGCTTGTGCTATTGGTATTGTAGTAGCTAATGCACTCGCTGCAGACACAGCCACCACAGTAACCACTGCTGCTGTAATGCCGAAGTCTCTTTTGTTTCTAGACAAAATCATAGGCAGCTCTTCATCAGTTATGGAGACTGGTAGAGGCAAGAAAGTAGGAACACGCATAACCACTGCAAGAGAAAACTGGAAGGCATTCCAACATTGTGAAAGGAAACAAGTTACATTAGCATCAGAACAATTTAGGATGGTAGTACCATGGTTAGTTAACAGAAACATGAAAGGGGGTGACACACAAACTGAAGTGGGAGGAAAGGTTATGCTTCCATTACAGGTAAGAGACTGAGTAGCAGATAGGAAAGAAGAATTGTCCCAATTAGAGGAGTTCCACTGACACAATTTATGTTCCACTCCCAGAAGGCTGAAAAATGACTGTATATTAGGATATCCTTTTGTGTTACAAAGCAGAAGCCAGTTATCATAAGGATTGACACGTTTCATTTCTATGTGAACATCATCCTGGTAAATAAAAAGACATAGCATTAAAAGAACAGTCTGTGAATCAAAGGGAATTGTAGGCAATCCTGTCCAAGCATTGGTACTAAAAATAGGTGGAAGAATAGAAGAGGTATTATTTAATGGTAAAGGATGATGACGTCTTAGATGCAGGTGTTGTTAATCTCTCTGGGACCCAGACTGGCGCTTTTTCACCCTGTGGGAAAACACATATGGAGCCTCGACTCCAGAAAAACACTAGATCTGGGCCTCTCCATTGTCCATTGAGTACATCCTTCCATTGTCCAAGGACCTTTGGAGCCGCTGTAGGATTTTTGTGTCGATCTGTGGCTGTTTTTCCATCTTTGTCCAAATTTAGAAAATTTAAAGTAAATAATGTTATGTGTAGTTTATGTTTAGGAGACCTGTATGTGTCTCCTATTCCCCCTTTTTGTTTATTTAAAGCAGCCTTTAGTGTTTGATTGGCTCTTTCAATGATTCCTTGTCCCATAGGATTGTATGGAATTCCAGTGGAATAGGAAAGGTACTTAAGAAATTTTTAAATGATGCAGAAATATATACAGGCCCATTGTCTGTCTTATATTATTTAGGCTTTCCCCAAGTCACAAACGCCTGTAAGCAATGTGATATTACATCTTTTATTTTTTCTCCACTATGTAATGAAGTAAATATAACCCCTGAGTAGGTATCAATAGTTACATGAAGAAATTTGAGATTTCCAAACTCTGAAATATGTGTTACAACCATTTGGCATAGATGGTTGGGCAATAGGCCTTTTGAATTAATGTTAGTATTAGGTGAATTTATGTATGTTACACAATTATTACAGTTTTTTACAATGGTTTGGGCTTCTTCTTTGGATATATTGAATTTTATTTGTAAGGTTTTAGAATTTACATGAAATTTACTATGGAAGTTTTGTGCTTCTTCTATTGTAGAAAAAACATGAGGATCCCTTGTGCCTAGATCAGCTATATTATTGCCTTGTGTTAATGGACCTGGCAAGTCTGTGTGAGCTCTTAAATGTCCTATGTAGAATGGCTCTGTTCTACTCCAAATGAGTTTTTGTAATCCTAACAGTATGTTGAACATGGTGGAATTTTTGTTGATTAAAGAGGCGTCTTCCAGTTGTTGAACTGCATTAACAGCGTAACGGCTATCCGACAGAATATGTACAGGAACTTTATGAAAATCTTTTAATGTTTGTTCTATTGTTAATAATTCTATTTGCTTTGTGGAAGCCTTTGGAAAAAGAAATGTTTGTACCTTGTCTTTATGAAAATATGCTCCAGTACCATTATTGGAACCATCAGTAACCACTACCACGGATTGTCTTATAGGTTCCCTTTTTGTAATTTTTATTTGAATCACTGGATTTCTTAGATAAAATTGTATATATGGATGTTTTGGATAATGATTGTCAAATTGGGCAGCAGTTGTGAACATAAGAATTGCCCAATCATTGTTATTATTGCTTAAGTAAGAAATTTGTTCTGAATTGTATGGGGTTATTATCTTGTCTGGAGTTTTTCCAAATACTATGATGGCTGATTTTAATGTCTTGAATATTATTTGTGCCATTGCTTCAGGATAAGAAACTATTCTTTTTCCTGGAAAGTAGGGTAAATGTATCCACATTAAAGGTCCTTGTTGCCAGAGGACTCCTGTAGGAACTAAATTATTTGGAAGTACTATGAGTGATACAGATGCTGACAGATCTATACGATCAACCTGTGCCTCATTTAGTTTTTTTTTGTACTACATCTAGGGTTTTTCTACCTTCCTCTATAAGTTTTCTGGGTGAAGAAGGATGAGCATCTCCCTTTAAGATATTAAATAAAGGTCCTAAATCTTGAGTAGTTAATCTAAGGTAAAGCCTTATCCAATTAATATCACCTAACAACCTTTGAAAATCGTTTAAGGTATTAAGATGGTTGAGTGTAAGAGAAGTTTTTAGGGGTGTAATAATTGTGCTGTTTATTTTAGCATCTAAAAATTCTTGAACTTGTTGTCTTTGTATCTTTTCAGGTGCTATAATAAGTCCTCTTGTCTTTAAATGACTGATTAGATCAGTAAATGCCTTATCTAGTATTGTTTGTTCTGGGTGGCAAATTAATACATCTTCCATATAATGGTATATAATTTTATCTGGGTACTTATTTCTGATTGGTATTAAAGCACTATTTATGTAAATTTGACATATGGTTGGACTATTGGCCATCCCTTGGTGTAGGACTTTCCATTAATATCTGACATCAGGCTGTCCATGATTAATGGAGGGGACCATAAAAGCAAACTTTTCTATGTCGTCAGGGTGGAGAGGAATAGAGAAAAACAATCCTTTATATCTAATATTATTGATTTCCAGTCCTTTGGTAATGATGATAAGACTGGTAGGCCCAATTGAATTGGCCCCATGGATTGCATTACGGCATTGATGGCTCTTAGGTCATGTAATAATCTCCATTTACCTGATTTCTTTTTTATAACAAATATGGGGGTATTCCAAGGTGATGTGGAGGGCCTTATATGCCCTGCCTCTAATTGTTCTTGTACTAATTCCTGGGCCGCTTTAAGTTTTTCTGCATTTAGGGGCCACAGAGGGACCCAGATTGGTTTTTGTATATTCCATTTTATTTTAATTATTTCATCAGTGGCCCCAAGGAAATACCCAACCCTGTCTATCACCTTTTTGTTTAATTAATATTGGTTCCGTTATGCCTTGTTCAATGATTCCTAAGCCCTTTCCCCACGTGGGCCCTTGTTTTTTCATTATGTTTTGTGCTTGTTCACTGTACATTCTTCCTGTGGTTATTTTCATCCCCATTTGATTTAAAATATCTCTACCCCATAGTGTCACTGGGATTTGTTCTAAGACATATGGTTGGAAAAGTCCTTCTTGACCTTCTGGGCTTTTCCATTGTAGCCGCAGGGAGCTCTTTTTTGGTTCTGTGGCAATACCTAATCCTCTTAATGTTTGATTTGCCTTTTGTGTGGGCCAATCCTTTGGCCAATCTTTTTCTGCTATGATACTTGTGTCTGCTCCTGTGTTTAACAATCCATTTATAATTTTTCCTTTTACAATTAATTCTAACATAGGTCTGTTTTTTAGTTCCATAGTAAGGCAGGCCAAATCAACACTTGTAGATCCCATACCCTTTTCTCCCCTAAAACGTTGTTGTGACAGGAATGAGCCATGATGACTAGGTAGTATACAAAGTTGAGCTATTCAGTCTCCCAGAAAAATGGAAATATTGCCCTGAGGTGATGAAGCAAGCACTTCAATTTCTCCTGTATAATCTTGATCTATGACTCCTGGAACTATCATTAATCCTTTGAGTGCACTGTAGCTTCTACCTAATAATAGTCCCATGGTGTCCTCAGGTAGGGGACCCTTAAAGTCGACAGGTATGACTTGTACTCCAATTTCTGCCATTAGTATTGCTGTGGTCATAGAACAGAGGTCTAGTCCTGCACTTCCTGGTGTTACTCTCCTTGATTTGTTACTGGATAATGTGTCCTGGCCACTTTTTGAATCACCCCATACATTTGTGCCAGGCCCTGGGGTTGTGGGTCCCGTCCCTCGTTTTTTGAGCTTCCACGAGGAGGGATAGGTTTACCATCTACATTTATCATAGATCTACATTCACTAGCCCAATTATTTCCCTTTCTACATCTTGGGCAGATTCCAGGTTCAGGCCTTCTCTGAGGTCTGTCTTACTGTTTTAACTGGGGACATTGTTTTTAAAGTGTCCTTGTTGTTTACAATAGAAAAATGATCCTGGAGGTCCTCCTCTCTTAAAGTTTAGCCCTTGCATTGTTTGTGTTCTTTTTTCCTGTTCCTCTTTTTTCTCCTCTAAAATGTCCTCTGTCCTTTTTCTAGCATATCTTTAAACGTTGGCCTCGGGTTAGCTAAGCACCCGTGAATCAACGTCCAAACTGCTCTCGTGCCCACCGGCAATGGTTCTACTTTCTCCCTCTTTCTTAGTTTCTCTCCTAAGTGATCCCACTGTGGTATATTTAAGAGTCCCTCAACTAAAAACCATGGCACAGCTTCCTCTATTGTTCTGAGGAAAAGCCTCACAGTCTTTTTTTTAGAGGTGTTCCATTTGCTTTTAATAAGTCTCTAAGCAGACCCTCCATTCTGATCTGTAAGGTTTTGCCGCCCATTTTCTAAAGCTTTAAATGCTAATCACACTACAATGCTAAGCCACACTAAAATAACTAAAAATAGTAGCGCTCTGCAACAATACAATAAAACCAAAGACATGAACTCTTGTCAAACAACATACACACAAAATCTTATTATTTTAAAACCTGGCCAGTCCACTGGGGATTACATTACCCAGCTCCCTGTACTTGGGCCCTCTACACTGGGGGTTACTTTACCCAGCTCCCTTTACCTGGGGGTTACTTTACCCTGCCTCCTGTATACTGCTTTAACCTTTCTTAAGTTATTTTATTTGACTTGTTTAGTTTTAACAGCTGTTTTACCTGGATATTACTTACCTCTTTTGTGGGGGTGCGAGGGGTCCCGGGTTTCAGTACCACTTGTCTCGTCCAGCAAGTACAATGAAGACTCGCCTCTCAGATGAAGTATTAAGGTCTTTATTTTTATGGGAGAGCTTCTGAGCCGAGTGCCTGGCTCTTCTTCCTCCTCCACCACCACCGTCTTCTTCTTCTTCCTCTCATCGCACAGCTCTCTCTCTCCTTCTTTTCTCTCGCTCAGCTGCTGCTTCTCTCTTCTTCTTCTCTCATCATGCAGCTGCTGCCTACCTGCCTCTGGCATGCAAAATATGCAGCTTTATGGGATATAACAGCCAATCACCTTAACAGATCAGGTGTTTGGCTCGTGGAGATTTAATGGTGGATAATGAGAGCATGTACTAATCACGAGCTAAGCACGGACACAGAGCAGATCAGTTAGCCAATAGAAAACACTTCCTTAATGTTGTTTTTCTTTGCAGTTGGGCTTCTCAGCACCATCTTAGGGCTAGGCCAGCTACCACTGTGGGCCCTATAGGGCAGCAGTCTCCAACAGTTCCTAAAGCTAAAAGGGGGAATGAAGCCAGAATTGGGAATAGGTAGTTAGTGAAGAAATAGGGGATTGGGTCAAATCGAGGAAATGGAGGCCATAAAGTCATCTGCCTCTGGAAGTTGGAGATGGCTCCTGGAAGAATGGAATTTCAAGGATCTCCGGAGGCCATTGATCACCAAATGTACCTGCCTTTATCAAGGACTGCAAACAAGGGGCGGCTAATTGGTGCCCCCTGGGCCCTTATCTGCCTGAATCACCCTGGCCCTTTCCCTGCCCATGGCTTCTCACTTAATGCAAAACCAGGCCTAGTCACGTAGGCACGAAGGAGAGATAAGGGGGGAAAGAACTGGAGAACAAAAGAGAATTTAACCTAAAAAAGATGTAGGGTGCGCTCACTTCTTGGGACTTTAGAACATCAGCCATGGCCCCCTTCTTCCTGCTGGGAGAAGTCTGTATTATTACCTTTAAATAAAACCTGCTTAATATGCTTGCCTTGGCGTGCTTCTCTAGTGTTCAATCTTCAACATTAGAAGGAGCAGAACTCGTCACCGGTAAATGGCGGTATCAAAGCCAGAGATGGCAACAGGCAGTTAGTGTAGAAATAGGAGATCAGGCCAGATCGAAGAAATTGAGACCTTTAGAGCCATCTGCCTCTGGAAGTTAGAGACTGCACGCGGAAAATGGAATGTCAAGGACCTGCAGAGCCAATTGATAACCAAATTTACCTGCCCTTGTCAGGGACTACAGGCAAGGAGATGCTAATTAATGCCCCCTGGGCCCTTACCTGCATGAATTACCTTGGCCCTAGCCATGCCCATTGCTTCTCCCTTTATACAAAACTGGGCCTAATTACAAAGTCAGGAAGAAAAGAGGTAAGAGGGAAAGTAAAAGAGAAAAGAGAGTAAAACCTATAAAAGACAAGATTTGCTCAATTCGATGGATTCCACCTTTGGGTCCCCTTCTTCCACCTGGGAGAAGTACGCTTTCACTTTTCTTTAATAAAGCTCACTTTCTTCTCTATGCTTCCCTAGGCATGCTTCTCTGGCATTATACTTCAACACCTGAGGAAGTAGAACTCATCACCGGTAAATGGTGGTATCAACTCCCTCCTTAAGAATTGTGAAACTGCCTTCCTGGATGTTTAAAAACAAATAAACAAACAAACAAAAAACTGGAGACCAAAATCAAGGAAGTAAAAAGACCAAGGAAAAACCAGCCAATATTTGACCCTTGCCCTCTAAGGTCAGTGAGTATCCAAGAATGATAGGAGGCACTCCTCTAGGGACTCTGAAATTCTGATGAGTCACCAGATCTGCCTATCAGGAAGATCAAGAGGTCTCTAGAGAACAGAAAGCCAGCTCATGTTGCATTTTCTACAAAGAAGAGGATCATTGGAGAAAAAAATGGTGCTGATATTTCCAAGAGAAGCCACATTTGGTTATCAGGACACTGACCTGATCAATTCTGGCACATGTCACCATGGGTAGAGGAAAGGTAAAGTAGTCAGGAGGTTTCACATGCATCCAAGTGTGATCTCTGAGGATCTCAGCTAATTCATAAGAATAGATATGAACAAGGTCAGTTTTGAATAGTTCGGTCTTAAACTTCTAGCAGCAGAGTACAGTCTGTGTAAGACCCCCCAAAAGGAGTCCCTAACTCTGTCAAATGGATTGACGGCAACCCCAATCAACTGCAGGAGGCTTCACTTGATACAAACTGAAAGAGGCTTTTATTCCAGCGCGCTGGGACCCAACTCATGACTCATGCAGGAGTCGAGGAGTCGAGTCCCTAGCAGAAAATCTTACAAGTTTATAAAGGCAGAAACCACACATCAGGAGGGGTCGCACACGGAAGGAAAAGGGGAACAAAGCCGCTGGGAAATTCCAAAGGGGGTGTGGGTTTGCTGATAACATACAACACGTTTCACAATGTTTTACAACAGGGCATAGATTCTGGTCAACAGTTTCTGGTAATCTTATATCCTATATATCTTAACTGTCTGAGCACTATCTTGCTCAATTTACCCTTTTACTCTCTGTTTGGGGCTGTTTCCTGGAACAGCTTTAAGGGCTTTGATCCTATCACTGGGAGGGATACCTTAGGGAGTTGAGATAAAACAGACAGCTTAAAAAAATGTCCATTATTTCATTCCCCCATTTTCTTTTTGGTAAGTTCTAATCATGGAACCTCTGTCTCTATATACTCTTCTCCAAAGCTATTTCCTTGGCGGAGGGACTGGTATTGTTGCCTGAGCATTAGTACCTGTACAGCACTTACTCTCTCCCTGATGAAGGTGACTAGGCAATTTAGGATGCAGGGCCCGAAAGTGAGAGGTAAAAGCAGTATAACAGGGAACCCATCAGGGTGGACATGAGGCTTGGGACTACTTATCGGTGGGAGGTGTGTCAACAGGAGCAGGAACATGGTGGATGCAGAACTTGTCCAATTTTTCCACTTTCTAAGTTGGGTCTGGTGGTGAAGGCTTGACATGCGAAGCGTGAATCCAGGCGGTGATGCCATTGACTTTTACTGCACTTGGAGTATTGAGCAGCACTATGGATGGTAATGAGTGGGGGGTGAGTCCCATAAAGGATTTCAAAAGGAGTTATCTTGAGGGAGCCAGGGGTATTGTGCACCCAAAACAAAGCAAAGGGAATGAGGACTGTCCAGTCTCTTATGCCAGTCTCTAAGGATAATTTAGTCATGACCTCTTTTAAAGTTCTATTCATTCTTTCTACATGCCCTGAGCTTTGGGCCCTATAAGCACAATGTAATTTTCAATTAAGCCTCAGGATTTTGGCCAGTCCCTGACTTACCTGGGCAACAAACGCAGGGCCGTTGTCTGACCCAATTTCCTTGGGCACCCGAACCTTGGGAAGATGTCTTCTAGTATTGTTTTGACTATCACCTGAGCAGTCTCCTTCTTGGTAGGAAAGGCTACAACCCATCCTGAAAATGTATCTATGAGTACTAATAAGTATCTGTATCCATACCTGGCTGGTTTTACCACAGTAAAGTCCACTTCCCAGTAACTTCCAGGATGGTCTCCTGAAAGCCGTTTGCCGTGAGGTAGATTGCTGGGTCGGGCATTCACCATCTGGCAAGACTTGCGTTCTTTTACAGTTGTATGTACAAGCTCCCCAAGCTTCATGATGTAATACGGTGAAGATTGGACAAGAATTTTTAAATGTTTTGGGCCCAGATGAGTTAACTTGTGAAGGTGTCTGAGAAAAATGATCACCTGTTTTTCAGGGAGAATTCTTTTTCCTTCTGAAGTTTCCCGGATCCCCTCTGGAGTCTCTAGGCGAAATCCTAATCTGTCCATTTCCTCAAGGTCTAGTTCTGAACATTCAAAGTTCTTAATAGAGGGGTATACTGCATCCTTACGGGGAGACATCGGTTTTTCCCCCCCGACAAGGATAGGATGTTAAGTCCTTGAGCCGCACACTTGGCTTCCCTGTCAGCCTTTTGATTCCCTCTGGCAACTTTTGACCCCCCTATTTGGTGTCCAGGGCATGAATAATTTCTACTTTCTTAGGAAGGTGAACAGCCTCTAACAGGCTTAGAATTTCTTCTTTATTATTGATTTTCTTCCCTGCTGAGTTCAGCAGCCCCCGCTGCTGGTAGATGGTCCCATAGACATGGGCAGTAGCAAAGGCATACCTACTGTCAGTGTAGATGTTAATTTTTTTTCCTTCTGCCAACCACAGAGCCTGAGACAGAGCTAGTAACTCTGCCTTCTGAGCTGATGTCCCGTTGGTTAGGCTGCTTGCCCAGATAGTTTGTTCATCATCCACTACCGCTGCCCCGACTACTCTTTTACCTTCTATTATGTAGCTGCTTCCATCAGTGAACCAAGTCACCTGAGTGTCTGGTAAGGGCTGGTCTTGGAGTTCCCTTCGGGTCCCCATTTCTTCTGCTAGTATCTCTTGACAGGTATGCAGCACACTCTCCTGGGTGGACGTGTCAGGTAGTAGGGTAGCTGGGTTGATGATGGCAGGCGGCCCGAACTGGATCCTGTCTCCATTCAGTAGGAGACCCTGGTAATGAGTCATTTGGGCATCGGACAGTCTCTGGTCACGGGGCTGTCTGATGATGCTCTCCAAGGAGTGAGGGGCAATGACCATTAGCATTTGTCCCATAGTTAATTGGTCAGCATCTTTCACCAATACTGCCACTGCTGCCACGGACCTCAGACAGGCAGGCCAGCCACTATCAACAGGATCTAGCTTCTTGGAGAGGTAGGCCACCGGCCTCTTCCATGGCCCTAGAGGCTGGGTCAGCACCCCTTGAGCTACTCCCTTCCTCTCATCCACAAATAGGACGAAGGGCTTTGCTACGTATGGCAATGCCAGGGCTGGGGCAGACAGTAATGCCTTCTTTATGTCATCAAAGGCCTGCTGCTCGTTGTTACTCCACTCACATGTGGCACCCTCTCTAGTCAGAGGACAGAGGAGAGATGCCAGGGTAGAAAACCCGGGGATCCACAGGTGGTAAAGCCCCGCAGTCCCTAAAAATTCTCGCACCTGGCGGGGTGAGCGAGGAACAAGTATCTGAGTCATAGTTTGTTTTCTGGCCTCCGTTAGCCATCTCTGTCCCCCTTTGAGTTCGTACCCCAGGTACGTTACCTCCTTTTGGCAGATCTGGGCCTTCTTGGTGGAGGCCCGATATCCTAAGCAGGCAAGTTCTTCTAGCAGTAGTCCCGTACCCAGATAAGCATTAATCCTCTGTGGCCCGGCCAGGAGTAAGTCATCTACATACTGCAGAAGTGTTACCTGGGAATGGCTGGCATGAAGTGGGCTAAATCTTGGTGGAGAGTTTCATTGAAGAGGGTCGGGGAATTTTTAAACCCCTGGTGTAATTGGGTCCATGTCAATTGTCCTATTGTCCCAGAGTCAAGGTCCCTCCACTCGAATGTGAAGATGTTTTGGCTGGAAGGGTGTAGTCGCAGGCAGAAAAAAGCGTCCTTTTTATCCAAGACAGTGTACCAAATATGATCCGGGAGCAGAGAGCTCAGCAAGTTGTAAGGGTTAGGTACAGTGGGGTGGATGTCCTGTACCCGCTTGTTTACTTCTCTTAAGTCCTGTACCAAGCGATAGTCTCCTGTGCCAGACTTTTTAACAGGTAACAAGGGAGTGTTCCATGGTTACTGACACTTCACTAGGATACCTTGCTGACGGAGGCGCTGGATATGGGGCCTAATTCCTTCCCAGGCCCCTTTAGTCATAGGGTATTGACGTATAGCCACAGGAGTAGATGTGGCCTTAAGCTCTATAACTATGCGTGGTCTTTCTGCGTCTAGTCCTGTTCAAGCCCCTTTGGCCCACACCTCTGAATACCTGTTCAACCTGTTATTTATGTGACATATTTTTGCTCCCTGTCTCTCAAAAAGTCTATATTCATCATCCAGGTGCATAGTCAGGGCAGTAGTTATTCTCTTGCTTTGGGTCACCTATGGGCCATCAACAGTGAAGGTAATCTGGGCTCCCATTTTGGTTAGGAGATCTCTCCCAAGTAGAGGTGCAGGGCACTCGGGGATAACTAGAAATGAGTGGGCTACCCATTCCATTCCTAAGTCTAATGTTCTTTGGGTAGTCCATGAGTACTGCTGGTTCCCTGTACCTCCTATGACCCTCGATTTCTTGTGGGAGATGGGCCCAGTCGGTTCGAGTAGGACCGAGTGTTGAGCCCCAGTGTCTACTAAGAGCTCAACTGTCTTCCCCTCCACCTCTAGTGTTAACCTAGGCTCGGGGAGGGGTTCCGAGCCCCGTCCGGCTAATCTTCTTTTTCTTCTAGGGCTAATGCTTTCTTGGAGGGCCCAGTCTTCTTCTTAGGACACTCTCTAGCCCAGTGACCTCTCTCTTTGCAGTAGGCACACTGATCCTTGTTTAATGGAGTGGGGTTGCCCAGGTTATCTGACCCTTTTTTTAGACCTGCCTTGTGTTTGTTCCTGGCCTTTCTCACCTACTACTGTGGCCAAATCTGTGTTAGGTTCTTCTCCTGCTTACAATCCCTTTTGTTTTCTCTTTCCTCTCTCTCCTTTTCTTTCCATTGCTCCTTCTCTTCCTCAGTTTCCCTCTTATGACACACTTTCTCTGCCTCCTTATCTAAATCCTGTAGGGTATAAACTTGTAACCCTTCTATTCTCTGCAACTTTCTCTTAATATCTATTTCTGACTTCCCTATGAAAACCATGGCCATGAAAACCTTTGCCCCTCAGAGGTAGTGTCAAATGGGGTGTAGCACCTGAAAGCTTCCATTAAGCGCTCGAGAAATACTGATGGGGGTTCCGTGGCCTCCTGGATAACATTCTTACCTTAGCCAAATTAGTGGGGCATCTCGCTGCCCCATGGAGGCTGGCCACTAGAGTCTGGTGATAGACTGTCAGTCGCTCCCTACCTTCTGCTGTGTTGAAATCCCAGTAAGGCCTGGAGAGGGGGAAGGCAGTCTCAATGATGTTGGGGAGCTGGGTGGGTCATCTATCTGCTCCTGGTACATTCTTCCTTGCCTCCAATAAAATCCTCTCCCTCTCCTCAGTAGTGAAAAGGGTCTGCAGTAGCTGCTGGCAATCATAACATGTGGGCTGATGAGAGAACATTAAAGGCTCCACCAGCCTGGTTAAGCACTGGGGGGTCCTCTTAAAAGGGAGGATGATTAGTTTTCCAGTTATATGAGTCTGCGGAGAAAAAAGGCCAGTACTGGAGTGGCTGAAGAGGAGCCGGACCACCATCCATTGCCACTGGTGGGGGCCCATAAGCCCTTAAAGGAAGGGCAACGGTGGTGTTGGGAGTTATCCTGCAGCGGCTCCAGGTACTGTGCATAGGCCTCATGGTGCCCTGTGTGGGCCCCAGCAGAGACTTGTTAGGAGGAGCAGAGGGGGCGACTGAGGGGCTGGGGGTTCTTCTTGCTCTTCCTGACCCCCTACGGGGACCGAGGCAGGAAGGCATGGGGGAGGTGTGTCAAGGAGAAGGTTGTCAGCCTGGGTTTCAGGATAAATCTTCTTGGAGGGGTCTGAGTGACTGAGTTTCCCCCCAGAACTGGGAGATTGGGCAGCTAGGATTTTTGTGGCAGGCCGGGGCTTGGGTTTTGCAACCCAAGTTTGTATCCAGGGGGGTGGATTTTGCACCAGATCCTGCCAGACCACAATGTAGGGCTCCTGATTCGGATGGGCTCCAGGTTCCTTCTGAAAAACAATCTCTTTAACAGCATGAATGACAAATAGTTTAAAAGTCCTTTCTGTTGGCCATCCTACATTAAAAAAAGGCCATTCTGAAGAGCAGAAGGCCCGCCATGGGCCTTTCTTCATCTCAACTGATAGGTCGCGACCTCTTCCCTTAACTTCAGCCCAATGGTCTAATGTCAGACTAAGAGGAGTTGTCACAGTCTGTCCCATTGTCAGTTCTTCCGTCCTTCTTTAGAAACCCAAACAACAAAAATCCTTACAGACAGGAGGACCCTCTTACTCCACCTTGTCAGCCGCAAACATGGAACAGAATCAGATGGGCGCCAATCTCTGATTCAACAATTGAACCCAATCAGCGCCCTTACAATAGGAGATTCTCAGTCATCCCTGGCTCTCCTCCACTCTTGGGGCGTCCTCCAGGGCTGCAACCTGTGGCCCTCCAGGCACTTCTACTGACCACTGTTCAGCCACTCTCACAAGTTGCCAAATGGCTGTGAAACCAAAACCGAAAGCGTGCTCACAGGACCAGACCAACTAACAAAACACAAGACGAAGACAGACAACCTTGGGGTACCCCTTCTTACCTCCAAGGTTGACTCGACAGGTGAGGGGGGCCATCAGATCCCAGACGACCCCCAAATGTAAGACCCCCAAGAACGAGACCCCAAATCTGTCCCACGGATTGGTGGCAACCCCAATCATTCGCAGGAGGCGTCACTTGATGCAAACCAAAAGAGGCTTTTATTCCAGCGTGCTGGGACCCAACTCGTGACTCACACAGGAGTGGAGGAGTCGAGTCCCTAGCAGAAAATCTTACAAGTTTATAAAGGCAGAAACCACACATCAGGAGGGGTCACACACGGAAGAGAAAAGGGGAACAAAGCTGCTGGGAAATTCCAAAGGGGGTCTGGGTTTGCTGATAATATACAACATGTTTCACAATGTTTTACAACAGGGCATAGATTCTGGTCAACAGTTTCTGGTAATCTTATATCCTATATATCTTAACTGTCTGAGCACTATCTTGCTCAATTTACCCTTTTACTCTCTGTTTGGGGCTGTTTCCTGGAACAGCTTTAAGGGCTTTGTTCCTATCACTGGGAGGGAGACCTTAGGGAGTTGAGATAAAACAGACAGCTTAAAAAAATGTCCGTTCTTTCACCTGAGCAGTCCTACATAGATAACTCAAATGAAAAACAATGTTTTTTTTCCAATAAAACTTAAGATGTACACTCGTGAGAGCCCTATCAAAAGTAAGAAGAGGTTAACACTGTAAAGAAAGGGATCTTACTGTAAGCACAAAAAGACAAGAGGCAGACATCAGCAGTTTCAGAGAAGACTTTATTCCTTCACGGACTTGGGCACTGTGAAGGTCCACTTTCTGGATGGGAAAATGGCCATCAGCTATGGATGGGATTTTGATTTCATAGGGTACAATGATGTAACTTGAAACCATATACTTGCAGTTTTGACCATCAGGGGCTAGATTTACAGGATAAAACTTTAATTTAGGAGGGTAGTTGTAAAAAGGCTGAAACTCATTTTTGTCTTGGGGGGATAAGAGTCTGGATCCTGAGGGATAAGTGCTCACAACTTTCCCATTGTCTTTTAGGAATAATTTGCCTTGGGAGAAGGTCAAGATTTAGGACCCAGCATTCAGTATTCACCCTCCCCCCAGGGCCCATTGTTATTTGGAAAGAATGCACTGGGAAAGGTTTAATGTTTGATCAATTTCCCCTCCCTCCTTCCAAGTCACAATGTCCTTCCATTTTCCTAGTGTGCTGTCTTATAGAAATATGTTTTTCATAACCCTTCAATACTTCCCACGTAGCCCTACACAACTCTTTGTAAGAAAATGTAGCTATCTTTGAAAGTAAAACCTGTTTCTCTGAGTCTTACCATAGCAGATTAACACAAACCCAAGGTACACTTATAGGAATGTCAAACCTAAAAGCTTCCAGGTGGTGCACCCAGCACTTTCCTTCTGTTAGGCCCTCCCATTTTAATGCAGGGAATAGGAAAGTCTGCCAGGGGTGGGAGGATAGGAAGGCAGCTGCACCTGAGAAGAGTAAGTGTGCAAACATGCTTTCTGTTGCACACATTTACTTGTCCTGGCAACAAAATTGGATCACATAAGCGGCACAGGAGCAGATAAAAGCTCTCCATAGTCAGGAGTGGTGCCTGATTTTTAGCCAAGATTCAAATGCTAGTTCTCTTCCCATCTCCTCTGTTACCTTCCCAGTGGACACTTTAAAGCATCAAAAAAGATAGGTCTTTTTTGTCTTTACAAACAGATTAGACTTCCTATGAGAAGAAAATGGCCTGTTGCCACTTTATGAGCTCTCCTCCTCCTGATTGGTATTAGGGCCTGTGACCAGAGCTCTGCCATCTCTCAGGACTCAAGACTGTGGGAAGATAATAAGCTTACCTTGCATGGGTAGGAAGACTGTAAAATTCTAAAGGACTTTCCTGCCACAGTATCATGGTCATTGCTCCCTCTAGTAAAGCCCCTGGATGCTTATCACTTCCCAGACACCTCACTACAATTGACCTCAGCACACTGAGACTTCAGTGACTACGATGGGACCCAGAGAAGCAGGGAGACCGACCGACTGTGGAGGACCCCTAGGTACCAGCAGGAAAGTGTGTCCCCGCCATCTAGTGGTCATGAGTGGCAATGGCAGGAATCTGTGCACCACAACCAAGGATATTCCATATAAAAAAGATTTGATCCTCCCAAACTAGTCCTCTCAATAGTGGTCACAGGGAAGCAACATGGTTTCCAGAACTTACTATACAATGAATTGGTTTTTGCTTCTACCTCTGGAGAAGTAAAGTCAAAACGTTTACAGGGTTTTGACTACTAGGCTTAACTGTGTTTGAAGGTCTTAAAGGGAACACTGAAACAATATTCTCTGAACTTCTGAGCACTAAGGAACCATGAGCCTAGTCCGTTGTATCTCAGGGTCTGTGCACCTTGGTTGTAACTGGCTAATACTGGATGCCTATATGCTGTGGGTCAGTGAGTGAGGTTATCATAAAATATCTTTTTGCAAATTGGTGAAAAAGATCCTGTTCTTGGAGGAGAGACCAAAGGAAGGCAAAAGTATTTAGCCCCAAATATGCACCTAGAGGGGTCATGAAAATTAGAATTCCTGAGCCACTTTGAGTCAGATACTGCAGGTCTGGGGTGTGTCCTGAGAATCTGCTTTGCTATCAATTTCTCTGGTGAAACAGATGCTGGTTGGGGGCCAACTGTTGGGAACATTGTAATGTACAAAGCTGCTTCCCCTGACCTTTCCGGTGCAGCCACTTTCCCCGCCTCCCAACTACTGTCAGTCTGTGAACATCCTGGCTAGCTATTGGTTAATCAGTCAGCTTGCAATTATCCTTCTCCATTATTGGTCCCCTGTTAGTCCAGCACAATTCATCTGATTCACAGTAGCTACCCCGCCATCTTTT
Source organism: Sciurus vulgaris (assembly GCF_902686455.1). Classification (NCBI taxonomy): domain Eukaryota; kingdom Metazoa; phylum Chordata; class Mammalia; order Rodentia; family Sciuridae; genus Sciurus; species Sciurus vulgaris. Next base: position 1,540,356 of record NW_027632454.1, read on the forward strand.
CTCATCTTTCTGTCTCTCTTATTTACTTTCTCTATCCTCCTCACTTTCACACTCTTTTTTGCACGTGCCCTCTCTGGTTTCCTTTCTTTTCCTCTAGTTTTCTCTCTTACCCTGAAGGGAGACACTCTGTTTGCTTAATAAACTCCCTTATGTAATTTCCCATGTCTGGTGTGGTTTCTGTGGATCCCTTACAAACACAACCTGAACCCTAGTGTGACTTAGGCTGAACTGCTAAAGGACAGGAGCAAAGGACCTTTAAATGTTTATCAAAGAAAAGAAAATGAGTTGCTAACAGCTAACCTCTGGATAGCACTTCCCAGTTCAAGCTCAACTGATAGCTAATACCTCCAGGTTATAAGGATCACAAGTTCCAACACAAGTAATTACCCCCTGAGGTTACCCTTTCCTGCCTTTGGGAACATCTGCATGAAACAAAGGAGATGGGGGTTTATCAAAAAGCAAAATATTCCCACATCCAGGAGCACCAGGTCTGGGTCCCAGCTCTCTCTTGAGGAGTCTATTATCTCTGTTATTTCTTTTAAGTAAAACTTGTTTTCTATGCATGCCTTGCCTCACTCAGTTGTCAATCTTCAACACCAGGGGACCCAATTCTGATTTCTTATATCAATGGGGGACAGATAGTTTTGAGTGGTGAGAATCCCATTCTAATTAAGAGAATTATATTTTAAAGTGGGCCCACTGTGATGACCCCCATATGTTTTCTTTTCCATGAAGCAATTTACCTGCATCCCTGCCTGGCATAAGTGGATGGGCAATGGCACATTCCTCAGCAAATTACCTATATTCTGCAGGAAAAATGCAGGCCTGAAATAATGTTGATAAGAGGGACCCAAGTTACTCTGAAGAGGGAGACTTCTGTGACCCTTTGCAGAGACCAGATTCTGAAGCTCAGGGTGATAAAGATAATATCAAAGAATTTATGGTTAAGAATCTAATTAGAAACAGCATGGGCCAAGGTGACCTAGACTTGTCATTGGCAGTGGGGTTATGACAGTCTGATGTCATCCAGCTGTCAAAAGGCAGACCAGGGCAGGACTCTCTTGAAACTTCCCTGAGATCCTCCAATAAAACTAGAGTGCAGGAGAGGAACGCTTCTCTCTCCTCTTTGAGAGAATTCACTCTCTCTTGAGAGTGTCCCCTTTCCCTTGTACTACTACTTCAATAAACTCATGTCTGTTACTTTGAGTGACATGACTAAAATCTTTCTAATTTGATTACAAGAATCAGGATTTGAAGGTGGGTCTTTGCACTGTATCATTTTCCCAGACATCACCACTTCTGTAAGCACTAAATATTTTAAAGAGTTCTCAAGATCTGTATTGATCTTTCTTCTGCCACATTGTCAAGCATTCTGGTTTTTCCAACTATTCAGGAAAACTCAAAGGGAGAAAGTATAATATAGAGCTAAACACCAGGACTGTCTTTCTCCTCTTCATAGTGTATGCTCCAGTTGATATAGTTTTTAATATGCATTGTAGATCTATTGAAATATGATTTGCTTAAAAATAGAACAAATAATTATTTACAAACATGCTTAATGAGAAAATACTACATATAATGCAGAAAAAAAGCAAACACTTTCAGAGTCCATTTATCCATTGGACACAATAGGCACAGTGCCCACATCCTATAGGAATGCTTTATTTTAAAATCTAAAGAAAAATAAATGAATTTAATATGTCCTGGATTATATTCTTCTACATACAATGTAAATTTTAACCTTCTTTAATAGAGAAGGGTATTTGAAAGCAGAAGCAAGTCTCTAGGACTCTTGAAAGATGTACTCCAAAATGTGGCCACAATTAGGTCATTCTCAAGGCTTATATGGATTTAATTCATTTTCCCCACATTTTTATTAGTGCATTATAGTTGTACATGATGCTTATATTTGTTACATATTTTTACATGGCCACAAACTGTTATTTAACCAATGATTTCCTAGCACTTCCCCTCCCTCCTCATTTAGTCCCACCCCTTGATTCCTTTTCTTTACTGATCTCCCTTGGATTTTTAGGAGATCCACCCACTGCTTTGTTTTCTGTTTTCTCTCTCTAGCTTCCCTAGGGAAATATATATCCCTTCATCTTTTCAGTTTGTCTTATTTCACGTAACATGGTTGTCTCTAGTTTCATGCATTTTCCTGCAAATGACACAATTTTATTTTTCTTTATGGCTGAATAAAAATCAATTGTGTATCTCTACCACATTTTCTTCATCCATTCATCAATTGATGGACACATAGGCCAGTTCCATAGTTTAGTAATTGTGAATTGTACCCCTATAAATATGGATAAGTATGTATCCCTGTAGTATTATGACTTTAATTCTTCAAGATAAATACCAAAGAGTGCTACAGCTGGGTAATAAGGTCATTCTGAGCCTAGTCTTTTGAAGAGACTCCATACTTATTTCCATAATAGTTATACTAATTATTAGTCCCATCAATAGTGTAAAAGTGTTCCTTTTTCTCCATATTCTCTCCAGCTTCTATTATTTGTGTTCCTGGTGAATGCCACACTGACGGTGAAGGACCTCCAAAAAGGAGACCCCGACTCTATCCCTCAGACCGACAGCAACCCCAATCAATCACAGGAGGCGTCACTTGATGCAAACCGCAAGAGGTGTTTATTCCAGCACGCTGGGACCCGACTCGTGACTCACACAGGAGTCCAAGGGTCGAGTCCCTAGCAGAAAATCTTAGGAGTTTATAAAGGCAGAAAACCACACATCGGGAGCGGTCGCACATGAAAGGGAGAAAAAGGAAAAAAAAAGAAAAGAAAAATGGGGGAACAAAGCTGCCAGGAAATTCCAAAGGGGGTCTGTGTTGTCTGATAACATACAACATGTTTTACAATGTTTTACAACAGGGTGTGGATTCTGGTCAATAGTTTCTGGTAATCCTACTGTTTGAGCACTATCTAGTTATTTGGCTCAATTTACTCTTTTACTCTCTGTTTGGGGCTATTTCCTGGAACAGCTTTAGGGGCTTTTACTCCCATCACTGGGAGGGTGACCTCAGGGAGTTAAGATAACTGGGAGGGTGACCTTAGGGAGTTAAGACAATGGGCAGGAGACCTTAGGGAGTTGAGATAAAACAGCTTAAAAAAAGTTCATTCTTTAGAACAGCTTACAGCTTAAAAAATGTTCACTCTTTAAAACAGCTTAAAAAATGTTCATTCTTTCATTTCCCCATTTTCTTTTCGGAAAGTTCTAATCATGGAACTTCTGTCTTTATATACTCTTCTCCCAAATTATTTCCTTGGTGGAGGGGCTGATATTGTTGCCTGAGCATTAGTACTTGTACAGCACTTACTCTTTCCCTGATGAAGGTAACTAGGCGATTTAGGATGTAGGGCCCAAAAGTGAGGAGTAAAAGCAGTATTACAAGGGGACCCATTAGGGTGGACATGAGGGTGGTGAACCAGGGGGGCCAGTTGTACCAACTTTCAAACCACCCTTGATGTGCTTCTCGATCTCGTTGTCTTGTTTCCAGTCTTTCTCTAAGTTTGGACATGGAATCTTTTATTACACCAGAGTGATCTATGTAAAAACAACATTCTTCTTTTAGTGAAGCACATAATCCACCATCTTTAAGGAATAGGAGATCTAAGCCTCGCCTATTCTGTAGTACCACCTCAGATAGAGAGGTCAGTGACTCCTCTAGTTTTGTGATTGATTGCTCTATAGCCTTCAGATCCTCATCTACAGCTGCCCGTAATTCTTCAATGTACTGGGGAGTCTGAACAAGTGCAGCGGTCCCTGTCCCTACTCCGGCCGCTACTCCTAGGCCCAGCAGGACAGCTAAAGTGAGTGAGACCTGTTCCCTCTTCTGTCTACGGGGCTGTAGGTCAAACTCAGCCTCAAAAGAGCCTGCCTCATGGTAGATAACTCTAGGTACCAGTTGTACGAGGACACAGTAGTCTTTGGTGGTGTTGAACACTGATGAGGATACACATGGGGTCAGTCCTGTACTGCAGGCCCACCATCCGCCTACGGGGGGGACCAGATAATAGTTGGTAGTTGTTTGAGGGCTTTCTATTGTCCGATTGCACAGATGTTTACGGTTTGCAGGAACTGTACCTAAGCAAGTACCTTGCCCAGAGACTTCTGTAAGAGTGAGCTTTCTGTTTGACCCCCAGCTACAGGAGTCATGGGAGGTGGTGTTATTAAAGGTCACTGAGAAGGCGATGCCTTCATAATACGGAGGACTTGACACCAGACATAGCAAGCAAGACTCAGATTAGGGTTGGAAGCATTGAGGGCGCTGAAAGCTCCCTGTACCAAATTAAGGAGTCTCTGCCCTGTGTTCAGCACCTTGGGTGTATTTGCTAGGTTGGGGGCCAAGGGGGTTGTAACTGGCTTATTTGTTGGGGCTCGGAAAACAGGCGGCCTGATATGGGTGGGTGATGACCGCTGTTCAGATAATACTAGGTTAGGTCCTACCTGGACGGTAGTTGGGGTTTCAATCTTAAGCCTGATAGAGAAGGTAAATCCATTGTCCCTCCCTGACATATAGAAACGGAATCCCCAAGTTCTCCCTTTTATCCATTCATGTGATAGCCTTCCTTTTTCCGTGAAGGAGATGTTCAGAGGGTTACACCACCCTTGGTTGTAACATTTGGCTGCCGTGTGATTTTGCTGTACGGTTATTAAATCCCAGGAGGAGGTGGGGTGCCAATAAGTGTTGCCAGTAGTCTCACACCCCCATGTGGCACAATAATAATGGTCTATGCCTCCGCACGTCCTTGCCATATTCCGTGACCTCCCATCCTGGGGGCAGACATAGAAAGGGGTCTGTTTTAGATTGTCACGGCAGCGTGGGTAGCTACATCCTGGGTCGTACCCTTCAACTAGGCAGTATTCTGATCCCCCCAAAAGGCCTGGGTGATGTTGGCCAATGTCTACGGGCCTCCTCACAAGTCAGGGTAGGGATGTCTCAATTATCTAACCCAGCTACTAAGGCGCAGATGTCTGGTGTTAGGGATGGCCACCAAGCCCAAAGGGGTTTCTCCCTGGTGGTGCTCCATATTATATCTCCAGTCTGGGAGAGGACTTGCCATGTTAGTAGTTGGGGAGCATGAGGGTTGGGGCTACTTATCGGCAGGAGGTGCATCAACAGGAGCAGGAACACGGTGGATGCGGAGCTTGAGGGAGTTGTCCAATTTTTCCACTTTCCACGTTGGGTCTGGTGGTGGTGCAGGCTTGACATGCGAAGCGTGAATCCAGGTGGCGATGCCATCGACCTTTACTGCAGTTGGATTAGTAAACAGCACTATGTATGGTCCTTTCCACCTTGGTTCCAGACTGGCCACACGGTGACGCCGGATGTACACTGAGTCTCCGACCTGGAACTGATGAGGTACCTGAAGGTCTCCAGGCTTGTAGGCCTCAGCCAACCAATTCCACACCTCCCTCTGCACAGTCTCAAGGGCTTTTAATCTCGTGTACAGAGATTGAGAGGGGTAAGATTCTGGGGAAGGAAGGTGTTGTATGGTAATGAGTGGGGGATGAGTTCCATAAAGGATTTCAAAAGGAGTTAGCTTGAGGGAGCCAGGGGTATTGCGCACCCGAAACAAAGAAAATGGAAGGAGGACTGTCCAGTCTGTTATGCCAGTCTCTAAGGATAATTTAGTCATGACCTCTTTTAAAGTTCTATTCATTCTTTCTACCTGCCCTGAGCTTTGGGACCTATAAGCACAATGTAATTTCCAATTAAGTCCCAGGATTTTGGCCAGTCCCTGACTTACCTGGGCAACAAACGCAGGGCCGTTGTCTGACCCAATTACCTTGGGCACCCCGAATCTCGGGAAGATGTCTTCTAGTATTGTTTTTGCCACCACCTGAGCAGTCTCCTTGGTAGGAAAGGCATCAACCCATCCTGAAAATGTATCTATGAATACTAGTAAGTATCTATATCCATACGTGGCTGGTTTTACCTCAGTAAAGTCCACTTCCCAGTAACTCCCAGGACGGTCTCCTCGGAGCCGTTTGCCCTGAGGTACCTTGCTGGGCTGGGCATTCACCATCTGGCAAGACTTGCATTCTTTTACAGTTGTATCTGCAAGCTCCCCGAGCTTCATGATGTAATACAGTGAAGACTGGACAAGAGTTTTTAAATGTTTTGGGCCTAGATGAGTTAACTTGTGAAGGTGTCTGAGAAATATGATTGCCTGTTTTTCAGGGAGAATTCTTTTTCCTTCTGAAGTTTCCCGGATCCCCTCTGGAGTCTCTAGGCGACATCCTAATCTGTCCATTTCCTCAAGGTCTAGTTCTGAATATTCGAAGTTCCTAATAGAGGGGTATACCGCCTCCTTAGGGTGAGACATTAGTTTTTCCCCCAACAAGGATAGGATATTAAGTCCTTGAGCCGCCCGCTTGGCTTCCCTGTCAGCCCTTTGGTTCCCTCTGGCAACTTTTGACCCCACGTTTTGGTGTCCGGGGCAGAGAATAATCGCTACATTCTTAGGAAGGTGAATGGCTTCTAACAGGCTTAGAATTTCTTCTTTATTTTTGATTTCCTTCCCTGCCGAGGTCAGCAGCCCCCGCTGCCGGTAGATGGCCCCATGGACATGGGCAGTAGCAAAGGCATACCTGCTGTCAGTGTAGATGTTAATTTTTCTCCCTTCTGCCAACCGCAGAGCCTGAGTCAGAGCTAGTAACTCAGCCTTCTGAGCCGATGTCCCCTCGGGTAGGTTGCTTGCCCAGATAGTTTGTTCATCATCCACTACCGCCGCCCCGGCTACCCTTTTACCTTCTATTATGTAGCTGCTTCCATCAGTGAACCAGGTCACCTGAGTGTCTGGTAAGTGCTGGTCTTGGAGGTCCCTTCAGGTCCCCGTTTCTTCTGCCAGTATCTCTTGGCAGGTATGCAGCACACTCTCCTGGGTGGACGTGTCACGTGGTAGGGTAGCTGGGTTGAGGATGGCAGGCGGCCCGAACTGGATCCTGTCTCCATTCAGTAGGAGACTCTGGTAATGCATCATGCGGGCATTGGACAGCCATCGGTCAGGGGCTGTCTGATGATGCTCTCCAGGGAGTGAGGGGCAATGGCCGTTAGCTTTTGTCCCATAGTTAATTTGTCAGCATCTTTCACTAATACTGCCACTGCTGCCACGGATCTCAGACAGGCAGGCCAGCCACTAGCAACAGGGTCTAGCTTCTTGGAGAGGTAGGCTAACGGCCTCTTCCATGGCCCTAGAGGCTGGGTTAGAACCCCTCGGGCTACCCCCTTCCTCTCATCCACAAATAGGACAAAGGGCTTTGCTATGTCTGGCAATGCCAGGGCTGGGGAAGACAGTAGTGCCTTCTTGATGTCATCAAAGGCCTGCTGCTGGTCATTACCCTGCTCAAATGAGGCACCTTCTCTAGTCAGAGGATAGAGGGGGGCTGCCAGGGTAGCAAACCCGGGGATCCACAGGCGGCAAAACCCCGCAGTCCCTAAAAATTCTCGCACCTGGCAGGGTGAGCGAGGAATGGGTATCTGAGTCACAGTTTGTTTTCTGGCCTCCGTCAGCCATCTCTGCCCCCCTTTGAGGGCATACCCCAGGTATGTTACCTTCTTTTGGCAGATCTGGGCCTTCTTGGTGGAGGCCTGATATCCTAAGCGGGCAAGTTCTTCTAGCAGCAGTCCCGTGCCCCGTTGGCATTCCTCCTCTGTTGCCCCGGCCAGTAATAAGTCATCTACATACTGCAGAAGTGTTACCTGGGGATGGCTGGCACGGAAGTGGGCTAAATCTTGGTGGAGAGCTTCATCGAAAGGGTCGGGGAATTCTTGAACCCCTGGGGTAGTCAGGTCCAAGTCAATTGTCCTGTTGTCCCAGAGTCAGGGTCCCTCCACTCGAATGCGAAGATGTGTTGGCTGGAAGGGTGTAGTCGCAGGCAGAAGAAAGCGTCCTTTAAGTCAGTGTACCAAATATGATCCGGGGGAAGAGAGCTCAGCAAGCTGTAAGGGTTAGGTACAGTGGGGTGGATGTCCTGTACCCGCTTGTTTACTTCTCTTAAGTCCTGTACCAGGCGATAGTCTCCTGTGCCAGGCTTTTTAACAGGTAACAAGGGAGTGTTCCATGGTGACTGACACTTCACTAGGATACCCTGCTGAAGGAGGCGCTGGATATGGGGCCTAATTCCTTCCCGGTCCTCTTTAGTCATAGGGTATTGACGTACCACTACAGGAGTAGCTGTGGCCTTAAGCTCTATAACTATGGGTGGTCTTTCTGTGGCTAGTCCTGTTCCAGCCGTTTCGGCCCACGCCCCTGGATACCTGTTCAACCAGTTATTTATGTGACATATATTTGCTCCCTGTCTCTCAAAAAGTCTGTGTTCATCATCCAGGCACATAGTCAGGGCAGTAGTTATTCTCTTGCTTCGGGTCACTTCTGGGCCATCAGGGGTGAAGGTAATCTGGGCTCCCATTTTGGTTAGGAGGTCTCTCCCAAGTAGAGGCGCAGGGCACTCGGGGATAACTAGAAACGAGTGGGTTACCCGTCCCATTCCTAAGTCTACTGTTCTTCGGGTAGTCCATGAGTACTGCCGGTGCCCTGTAGCGCCCATGACCCACGATTTCTTGTGGGAGATGGGCCCAGACGGTTCGAGCAGGACCGAGTGTTGAGCCCCAGTATCCACTAAGAACTCAACTGGCTTCCCCTCCACCTCTATTGTTACCCTAGGCTCGGGAAGGGGTTCCGAGCCCCGTCCCCGCAAATCTTCTTCTTCTAGGGCTAATACTTTCTTGGAGGGCCCAGTCTTCTTTTTAGGACACTCCCTAGCCCAGTGACCTCTCTCCTTGCAGTAGGCACACTGATCCTTGTCTAATGGAGTGCGGTTGCCCAGGTGCCTGACCCTTTTTTAGTCCTGCCTTGTGTTTGTTCCTGGTCTCTCTCACCTACTACTGCGGCCAAAATCCGTGTTAGGTTCTTCTCCTGCTTACGATCCCTTTGGTTTTCTCTTTCCTCTCTCTCCTTTTCCTTCCTTTGCTCCTTCTCTTCCTCAGTTTTCCTCTTATGATACACTTTCTTTGCCTCCTTAACTAAATCCTGTAGGGTATAATCTTGTAACCCTTCTATTCTCTGCAACTTTCTCTTAATATCTATTGCTGATTGCCCTATAAAAGCCATGGCCACGGAAGCCCTTTGCCCCTCAGAGGTAGGGTCAAATGGGGTGTAGCGCCTGAAAGCTTCCATTATGCCCTCAAGAAATACTGACGGGGGTTCCGTGGTCCCCTGGATAACCTCTCTTACCTTAGCCAAATTAGTGGGGCGTCTCGCTGCCCCACGGAGGCCAGCCACTAGAGTCTGGCGATAGATTGTCAGTCGCTCCCTACCTCCTGCCATGTTGAAATCCCAGTAAGGCCTGGAGAGGGGGAAGGCATTCTCTATGATGTTGGGCAGCTGGGTGGGTCGTCCATCTGCTCCTGGTACATTCTTCCTTGCCTCCAATAAAATCCTCTCCCTCTCCTCAGTAGTGAAAAGGGTCTGCAGTAGCTGCTGGCAATCATCCCATGTGGGCTGATGAGAGAACATTAAAGACTCCACCAGCCCAGTTAAGTGCTGGGCGTCCTCTGAAAAGGGAGGATGATTCGTTTTCCAGTTATACAAGTGTGCGGAGGAAAAATGTCAATACTTGAGGGGCTGAAGCGGAGCCGGTCCACCATCCGTTGCCACTGGTGGGGGCCCATAAGCCCTTAAGGGAAGGGCAACCGTGGTGTCGGGAGTTACTCCGTGGCGGCTCCTGGTCCCCGTGCAGGTCCCGTGGCGTCCTGAGTGGGCCCTGGCAGAGACTCGTTAAGTTGAGCAGAGGGGGCGACTGCAGGGACCGGCGGTTCTTCTGGCTCTTCCTGACCCCCTATGGGGACCGAGGTGGGAGGATATGGGGGAGGTGAGTCAAGGAGAAGGTGGTCAGCCTGGATTTTGGGATAGATCTTCTTGGGGGGTTCTAAGTGATTGGTTTTCCCCCCAGAACTGAGAGATTGGGTGGCTAGGATCTGTGCGGCTGGCCAGGGCTTGGGTTTTGCCACCCAAGGTCGAATCCAGGGAGGTAGATTTTGCGCCAGATCCTGCCAGACCACAATGTAAGGCTGCTAATTCAGATGGTCTCCAGGTTGCTTCTGAAAAACAATCTCTTTAACAACAAGAATGACAGATAGATTAAAGGTACCTTCTGCTGGCCATCCTACATTAAAAGCAGGCCATTCTGAGGAGCAGAAGGTCCGCCATGGGCCTTTCTTGATCTCAACTGATAGATCTCGACCTCTTCTCTTAACTTCAGCCCAATGGTCTAATGTCAGACTAAGAGGGGTTGTCACAGTCTGTCCCATCGTCAGTTTGTCCGTCGTTAGAAACACAAACAACAAAAATAACAACAACAAAAATGCTACAGACACGAGAACCCACCTACTCCACCTTCTCCGCCACAAACATACAACAGAACCAGAACCAGACGGGCGCCAATCTCTGATCCACCAGTTGAACCCCATCAGCACCCTTACTGACAGAGACTACCAGGCGTCCCTGGCTCTCCTTCCACCCTTAGGGCGTCCCCCAGGGCTGCAACCTGTGGACCCCTAGGCACGTCTACCGACCACTGTTCGGCCACTCTCATGAGCCACCGAACGGCTGCCACCGAAACCGAAAGCGCGCTTGCAGAACCAGACCAACTAACAAAACACAAGACAAAGACAGACAACTTTGGGGTACCCCTTCTTACCTCCAAGGTCGACTCCGCGGATGAGGGGGGCCGTCTTATCCCGGACGAGCCCCCAAATGAAGGACCTCCAAAAAGGAGACCCCGACTCTATCCCTCGGACCGACGGCAACCCCAATCAACCACAGGAGGCGTCATTTGATGCAAGAGGTGTTTATTCCAGCGGGCTGGGACCCAACTTGTGACTCACGCAGGAGTCCAAGGCTGGAGTCCCTAGCAGAAAATCTTACAAGTTTATAAAGGCAGAAAACCACACATCGGGAGGGGTCGCACATGAAAGGGAGAAAAAGGAAAAAAAAAAAAAAAAGAAAAATGGGGGAACAAAGCTGCCGGGAAATTTCAAAGGGGGTCTGTGTGTGTCTGATAACATACAACATGTTTTACAATGTTTTACAACAGGGCGTGGATTCTGGTCAATAGTTTCTGGTAATCCTACTGTTTGAGCACTATCTAGTTATTTGGCTCAATTTACTCTTTTACTCTCTGTTTGGGGCTATTTCCTGGAACAGCTTTAGGGGCTTTTGCTCCCATCACTGGGAGGGTGACCTCAGGGAGTTAAGATAACTGGGAGGGTGACCTTAGGGAGTTAAGACAATGGGCGGGAGACCTTAGGGAGTTGAGATAAAACAGGTTAAAAAAATGTTCATTCTTTAGAACAGCTTACAGCTTAAAAAGTGTTTACTCTTTAAAACAGCTTAAAAAATGTTCATTCTTTCAATGGATGTGAGATGAAATATTAGTGCAGGGTTTTTTTTGCAGGCCAATCAGTGAAATTGCAGGCATAATTGGTCAAGCAGTGGGCAGGGTGTGAGGTTTAGGGGCTTAGAATACTGGGTCTCTGTGGTCCAGAGGACCCAGGCTGATTGTGTCCACAGACACCAGACAGATAGGGCAAACCAGGAGCAGTTGGATGTCAGAAGATTGGCAGGTGCCAGCAACAGGTAGGGCACTATAAATGGTGGAAACCAGGGACTCAGTAGGTGCTGAACTAGGTGGGTTCAGGGAAAGGTGGGTGCTGTGGTCTTGGAAGTGCCCAGAACCAGTCAGGCAGTTAATCACAGAGCTATGTACCATGAAACTCACCACATCAAATATCTGATTCATTGTAGCTGGACTTATAAGCTCCTTTGAGCCACAGAACTCTAAGAATTGGAGAGAGTTGGGTTCTCCCTACCTCCCCAAATGTTCTTGGTTTCTTCTTTTCCCTGGGTTTTTAAATCTCAGTTAAGTCTTTGCTGGGCTCAGAGAGGTTTATGCATGCCTAGTCATAATCTCCCAAATCTGGGTTTCCACTATCCATTGGAACAGTTGTTGCTTACTCTCAAGTTTACTCCTGGTTCAGCTCTCCTATGATGATTGGTAAGCTTGCTGTAACTTTTTTTGGATCAATTTAATGAGTTGAATAGTCTCTGGTTCAGCAAGAGCACATTGACCCTCCAGTCTCAAGATTTTTCACTTGAAGCCTCAAAGAGAAGTACTATTTTCACCACTTGAGTTCTGGGTAAGTGAGCTGGAAGAAATGCTCCCTCACTCTAATACACCATCTTGCCTGCCTCAATACTAATCTTTTTTTAGATTTTTTCAAATGTGTACATAACACTGTATGAGTTTTTCATATCTTAAGTCATAAAACCAAAAACAATGTGGATAGTAGTAATAGTATTCCTTTTATGATATTTTATGAAGTATCCATTAGATGGTAGAGCTCAATATTTACCAAAGTTCATTTGATCTGAAATTCAGATTTAAGAAAATATTAAGGTCAAAAGAGAGTTTGAATGTTAAAACAATTATCAGAGCAGGATAGTTACCATAAATGAGAAGAGCAAGAGAAATGAGAAGACAACAAAATCAATTGGATCAAATGATATTTATATTTTATGGGCACAGATATAAAAATATCAACCTTTTATACATTAAAATAATTTTCATGTGAAGAAAAATTAAAAGAATTATTCAATTTTTAAAAACAAAAATCAATTTGTGATGTTTTTAATTAAAGAAATGATTGAATCATGCACAGTGGCACATACCCCTAATCCTAGCTGTTTGGGAGGAGGGGGCATGGGGATTTCAATTTCAATGCCACCCTATGCAAAATAGTAAGACCCTAAGCAACTTAGTGACACCCTGACTCAAAATAGAAAAAAAGAATATAAAGTGCTAAGGATATGGATACATGGGTACAATCCATGGTCAAAATAAATAAATAAATATATAAATAAGGCTATATTGTTCAAAGGGACACTGAGAAGGATGACAAATATTTTCTTAAACAATATTTTGTTTAAGGATATTGTTTCTTTACTTAAAAGTGAAATATTAATATGGTTGAAATATCTTGTGGACGAGTTCTTAAAAGATGGATTTGGTTGTATTTGCCAAACACCCTGCAATAACACAATCTTCTGTTTAAAAAAAAGAAAAAAATTAAAACCAACTGATGCATACTAATTTGGGCAAGATCTGAGAGCTAAAAGTATCAGTTTCAGATATTCATCCAAGAGTACCAAATCCATATACTTTACTAATAATAATGCCAGGTGACAATGATTGGTTAAGTACAATTTTAAGAGATGAGCTCCTTTGCATTCCTCTGATAAGGTATTCCTAATTACTGTTCTTGAGTGACAGGACTTCAATACAAAATTAACAATCCAGGATTGTTTTGGGTTTTCTTCCAAAGAGATTTAATTTTTTTGAGTACAATTCTATCAAAATTGTTGGCTGAGGGTCATGAGTGGATTAAGAAATCCTTTCTCAATATGAGGATTATCTGCCAATAGCCAACCCCACCTACGAACTCAGATTTTCAAATACTATATTACTGCAGTAAAACACCTCATCTCATGTGGATATGAGGTACTCACTACAATGACTGAGTTTTGTAAACATGTCACCTATCTGGGATTCCAGATTATCCAATGTACCTGAATTTTGATGTCAGATTTAAACAAGGCTATCTTAAGCTTTACAGAAGTCAGGAACTAGAGACAGGTACATAGGTTCCTGTATATGTCAGTGCTATGATTGGATATTAATTTTTCCCCAAAAGCTCATGCATGAGACAATGCAAGAAGAATTAGATATTAAATTACTAGGTTATGTGAGTCTTTCATATTCAGTGCATTAAGCCTCAGTTAGGGATGGAATGGTAACTCCAGGCAAGTAGAGTATGGCAGGAGGAGAAGGATCCCTAAGGGCCGCCCTTTAAGGATTATCTTTCATCCTTGTTGAGCTGAGCACTCTCTGCTTCCCTGCACCATCTTCTCAAATGCTTTTATACACCACACTCTCCTGCCATGATGTTCTGCCTCATCTCAGTCCCAAAGGAATGGAGCCAACCATCTCTGAACTGAGACTTCTGAAACTATTAGCCCCATAATAAACTCTTCATTCTCTAAAATTGCTCTTGTATAGAATTTTTGTGACAGTCGCAAAAAATCTGATTAAAACAATCAGATGCTGGTCTTTAATTTTAGCTTAATATGTAAACTCCTGTATTAGGCCTTAAAAAAAAAAAAAAAATTTCATTTGTACACCAGAATTCCAAGCTGCCTGTGTGAAGTTAAAAGATACTCATGACACTTCCTGCCCTACACCTACTTGACACAAAAGTTTATAAGACTATATAATAAAGGTGAGAAACAAGGTACAATCCTTGAGGTTCTCAGCTTGACAATACCATGAAAGGAAGTTTCTCCTTCCCTTGAGGTGTGATTGCCAATTGTGATTTACTACAAGAGGTTGAGAAGCCCACTCTCAACCATTTCTTTGGGAAAAAATACATCTCAACAGAGTACAACACAGATGAGAAACTTCAAAAGATTTTACAAAGGAGGAAACTAAAATTATAAAAAAAGAATATGGGTATAAAGCAATAATATTTAAGGACATTAAAATTCAAGCTAAAAGACTATTGTATACTCACCAGGAAGAAAAAAAAAAAAAAAATCACACACATGCAACAAACTAATGGTCACCCAGGAGTTAAGTGATTGGAATTGTCAGGCCTGCTGTGGTAAGGTAAAAATTAAAGTACCTTTAGAAAATAGCATGGCACTTTCTATTCAGGCACATAATATGAACCATTAATTATACCCTTAGATAGAAAATAAATAGGAAAAATGATTATAAGAGAATGCTCTAACTGGGACCCACCACTGGTGATTTTACCACTGGGATAGTTTCCTCCAGCTGCCACCACACTGTGCAGGCTAGGACCTTTCAACCTGGATGATGGGACCCAGTTTTCACACAAGTACAAACAGAACCCCAGCACCATCTCAGAGAAAAGCACAAGGCAGTTGTCTAATTACCACCAAGGACCTGAAGGACAAAGCAAAATGGAAAGAGAAAAATAAGAAGTGGTAGAGGAGACTGAGAAGGGGGCTGAGGAGGAAAAAGTACCTGCTGAGTATGAAGAGGGGAATAAACAATATGCACAAGAGGAGGAAGAACAGGAGAAAGAAGATAAAGTAAATACCAATTGGGAGAAATCAGAAAATGGGGTAACAGCAGGAGGCCCCTTCCAATGGTTTTGAGATGGAATGCCCCTTGGAAAGTGAGAGTGGAAAAAACTAGAGTGCAAACACTTTACCTGCTTGTAGCTTGGAGAACTGCACAAGAGATGCCATTCTTCTTACTCCAGCCTTCTTGTTTCCACCTGTCTAGACGCTGATACTCCCCACTAACTCTCCCCTTGTTACACCATCTGGTCTGCTCCATTTGAGCTTTCCTCTGGTCACCAGTTTTATTTTTCCCCTTACTTGCTCTTTTGCTACCTCATACCACTTATACTCTCATTGCCTCTCATAGCAGTCCCCAGCCTTGCATCCTGCTCCAGCCTTTTGTAGATTTACCTCAAAAATTCTCCTATCAGCTACCAGGAGGCTGGGGTGAGGTCAGGGTCAGAGACAAACCCACATCTTCCATTTTCTCCTGCACCTTTTGCATAAATAAGTTCAGAGGGAGTAATGCTTCCCTTTTATTTTTTGCATGCTTTGTTTTTAAAAAAGGATAAGTAGTACTATACAGAAAAGGAAAAGAGTACTTATTTTCAGACATTATGGAGCGGAACTAAGAGGAAGAGGGCATGAAGGTGTTCTCAAGGCATCATTAATGTTCTATTTCTTGATGTAAGCAACAGTACATGCTATTTTTTCTTTGTGTTAATTCAAGAAACTCTATAATTTCAATGTGTGCCTGTTCTTGCTGTACTTAATAAAATCAAATTTATTACATGAATGGCTGTGAGGAAGAGCAAAATAAGGGATTTAAAATGACATTTGGGAACATTTTATTTTTAATTTATTTTATTTTCTCTAATTACTTGTACATGGCAGTAGAATGCATTTATACATTTTGTAGATCACACATAAATGGAATGTAATATCTGGGAACATATTTTAATAATGGACACAATTTGGTTGATTGTGGTGCTGGTTTTAAGAATATGTACATATGCCACAAAATAAAAGTATACGATTAAGATATGTGCAGGTAAATATGTGCCAATTAAACCTCCATAAGACTGTTAAAAAGTGGGGTGTATCCAAAGTTGATGTTAAAAATAAAATATAGAGACATACCTTAGTAATCCATAAAATGACTAGGAATTTATTAGCAAATCATCCATCTTGATAGTTTGAAACAAATACATTTTATAAAAGTAAGAGTAGAGAAAAAATCCTAAGCAAAAGACTAAAATTAAAAGATATTGAAAATAAACATAACACAGAATCACCAAAGTCAATGATGGTGCTTTTAAAAAGCAAATGAGTCAGATATAGTGGAGCAAGCGTGTATTCCAAACAACTCAGGAGGATTAGGCAGGAGTATCAAGAGTTCAAAGACAGCCTCAGTAACTTAGTGAATCACTTACTAACTCAGAGAGACTCTGGTAAATTCAATAATTCAATAAGCAAAAATTATATCAATTATATACTAAGTAATTTCATATATATGAATATATATTATGATGTCTCACTTGAAGTGAATATCTTTTTGTGAAATTCATTCTAAGATGATTCTGCTATTTTCCAAAAACCTGAGTGTAATGACAAACATCTAGTTGGGACAGACTACTACATGGTAGAGGTCCTTTGATATATCCATTCCACTGTTGTACATGGATTCTACCACTGACCAAAACACCATAATGCCACAATAGAATAATGTTATAAATTTAAAGCAATCAGGGTAGACTTCATGATAAAATTAATACATGGTTGAACTCAAGAAAAAACTCTTAATAAGTCTTTTGCTGTTTAGGCAGTTTTTAAATCATAGAGATTGTAGTGTAGGAAAGAGGAAAAATAACATTCTTTCCAAAGAAAAATGCTAGGATATGGGGATATTTGTATGATAGTAAAAATGCTATTGTATGCTTTACTCCTACCACATAACCCATTTTCACATACTAAATATAAGAATTATGAAAAGAGAAATATAAAAGAAAATATAAAGCATCCAAAAGTTGACATAAGAAAATGAGTCAGGATGCATATGGTGGTGCACAACTGATATATCAAGTACTTTAGAGGCTAAGGCAGAAGGATCACAAGTCTATGACCAAACCAATAAACTTATCAAATGTGTCTCAAAATAAAATTTAAAAAAGAGCTGAGGATATAACTCAGTAATAGAACACCAGCTTCAATCCATAATCCAAAAAGGGAAAAAGAACAACACAAAAGTTATTTTTTTCAAACTTACACAAAATAATATTTTTAAATTGTATAATATTAAAATAAAATTATTTTCATCAAATGATTCCATGAAATGGTGCAAGGACAAATGACCTAATTACCTCATATATATCAAACACTTATAAGAAGAAAACTACACACTGCAAAAAGAAAAGCAGGCAAGACACTTGAATATTCACTTTAAATAGACCATATATAAGTGTTCCATAATCATAAAAAACTAAAAATCTTTAGAAATTAGGTAATGTGAAATAAAATCACATCATATACACAAAGTTAAATAGTATTGATGAACTTGTGGAAGAAAGGCATTCTCATAAAGGGAAGATATAGTTTTAACTGTTATTATCCATGTGCAGATTTTTATTTGCAATCAAGCATACATGATGCACCATTACCAGAAATATAGATTAAAATTACAACACCTTGACATATGAGGACATAACCATATTTCTTCTGAGTTGAAACCCAGGAGCATGATTAAAGGGGGTATATATTTATGAAGAAATTAATAATAAACTGTGAAAAATAATGGTTCTCATAGGTAGACACTTTTTTATTATATTCATTTTGACATATACTTAAAAAACACCATGTATATTTTAAAAAGTTGTTACATGAATGTTTTATTTCATATGTAAGAATATTTTAAAATGTGCAGAATTTGAGAAAAATAAAAACACAAAGAAATAAATCAAAGAACCAATTGCACACCTTATATATAGATGGTAAACCTATTATAAGGATGACCATTTTCTCCAAGTCAACTATAAAATACCTCAATGAAATTAAAGAAGGGAACAATGAAAAAACATACAAAATTCTCCAGGAAGTTTATTTTATATAAAAGCAAAGTACTATCTATCATTATAAAATTATAATATTGTGGTAATATAAAGACCAAAAAATAACAATAGAGAAAATTAGATAGTTAAGTCTGTATGTATCTAAATATTATTTTTATTGTTAAGTGCAATAAAAAGGCTTATATAAATACAATCATATCAAGAAAAGTATTTAATGTGAATGGTATAATCCAACCAAAAGGTAGATATTAGTACAAGAGACCCAGACCACTGGTTGGGATTGTGTGCAGAATGGGTGACACTGGAATTATACCCCAGCACCACCAACCAGAGAGCAGATATTAAGAGGGATGATTATAAAAATACAGAATATGAACCTACTGACTCTTGGTCCACTCACAGATATACCAAATCAATATTTACTCCTGTTTTGAATCTGTCTTAAATTTATAAATTAATTAGAGACATATAAAACAAAAATACCTACCATCAGATGAGGAGGAAAGATTGGGTTATATTAGGACATTAGGATTCCTTGAGCAATAATTCTTATAAATGGGATGGGATTCTTAAATCCACTGTCACTCTGAGTAGAGGAAGACAGTTTGAGTCATAAATATAGCACATTTAATTCTAAATTTCCTACAGTTTGAATTTTAATTTAACTGCTGCACACAGAGAAAGAGACTAGATATACATGAGTATAAACATCAGAGAAAAGTGGTTTTCTATGAAAATGCAAGGTCCCTGCGTTTTATTTCATGGGACCAGGGAAGAAGAGGAGATAAATCTCAAGGGTCCCAATTTTTCCTAAAAGACATTTGCCAGCATAATCTGCAAAAGGCTGTTGCTAAGAGCTGAGGTTCTATCTATCCAACACCAAAGAGTTAACAAGGGAAATATATCCCATTACTGGCAGCACAAGTGGAAGTGAAGTACTTCATGAGCCCTCTTCCTCAGCTAACCTCACTAATAACTCCAGGAGTAAGCAATTCTTTGTGTAAGGAATATGTCTGAAATGCAAATTTTTCCATTCATCAGACTACATCCTAATTCTCCAGGTTTTGGGAGCAATGACAAATGCATATGTGCTTATCTCAGTATCTCACAAAGAAGGGACTCCATATTGGTCCAAGCATTTCCATGTACTAAAATCCCCACTAGGAGTGAAGAAAAAGGGATAAAAGAACAGATACCTGTATATTTCTAGAATAGGATCACATCAACTTCTTTCAATGAGTGTAAGGCAGCCTCAATTCTAACAAACTTGCATCATAAGTTTAGTGCACCATTCAACAATAAAAGCATCGGTGACCTGAGTGCAGCTGTTAGAATGGTTACTATCAAAAAGTGGAAGAATAACAAGAACCCCGATTATATGGATATGGAAGAAAGAAACACTTTAAACTGCTAGAAATGAATTTAGTAAAACCAATTTTTAAAAAGTCTTGAAAATTGAAAGTTCTTTAAAATCTCACAGAATAATAATAATTCTGGGTATATTTCCAAATTATTTGAAATCAGTATGTTAAATAAATGATTGCATTTTCATCTTCACTGCAACAGTATCCACAGTAGCCAAGGTCAGGAAACAACTGAAATGCATTTTGGATAAGGGATACCTGAGGAGATTTCTTCCAGCTGTAGGGTACTCAGCTACTTCCTTGAAAAACTATACTCCCTAAATTAAGTCTACTAATAAGATAAGACCAAAGCACTGATATTCACTAGACTCTCAAGAAACATTAGATGTGCCAGCTATGGGATTCTCATATCAGATAGTTTTGAAACACAGTACCAGGAAAATATCAGAGAGAGAAGGAGAACTTTCTCACATAATTTCCTTCAGGGAAACTCTCAACACAAAGACATTTGACAAGGTGTCTGGCCTTGGAGAGACAAAAGGAGAATGCAAGCACATTTTTTACATAGATCAAGTCATTTTTATGTACCTTTCTCTCATGTGAAATTCTCATAATAACAACAACAAAATCCTCTGCTTTTGTCTTTTTCTATGGTACTGAGGACTTAACACAGGGGCATGTTAAACATGAGCTACATACCCAATCTATGTTTTAAAAATTGAGACAGGTCTTTCTAAGTTGCCCATGCTCGACCTAAATTTCTGATGTTGACCTTAGAATTGCAATCTTCATGCCTTAGCCACCTGAGTCCCTGGGATTTTATGTATTTGTCATTGCACCCAGGCAGTAGACATATCCTGTAGAAAGTTCTATCCAGTTCTTGGTTAAAAAAAAAAAATTAAAAAATAATGTACTCATTTGAAATGCAATGGGGAAAAATAATTGATAATATTGAGGACAGGGGAAGTTGTCATTGAAAATATGAAGAGGGAGCTGGAATTTTAGGATTTTATTGACATATATATATAAACATTTAAGGTGTGATACAGGGTTCTAGATTTCACATTTTGCTTCCCATACATTTAGAATATTCAGGAGGATTCAACCAGGTTATCACACACCTGTAATCCTAGCAACTCATGAGTCTGGGCTCAAGATTAAGGCCAGACTCAGCATCTATTTCAAATTAAAAATAAAAAGTACCAGGGGTGTAGCTCAGTGGTAAATGACCTCTGGGTTCAAAGCACAGTATCAGCATCCCACTAAAACAGAAGAATGAGCTCAGGAAGAAGGAAGAACTGAGAAACATACAGACTACAGATCACAACTCTCCTCATGTAGGAAAACAATACATGGAATTGTGATTCTGATGATCTTCCCTTTCCACAATCTGCCACACAATCTGGCACTGTGCTGGAATGCTGGCATATATGTGCTCAGACAGGATTTCAGATAGTGGCTGAAAATATTCTGCAAAAACATGACAACCTACTGCTGACATATGCCTCAATTGAGTGACAAGTGAGGATTCAGGATTAAAGATCAATTCCTTATTTTGCAATTTGGTCTTAGACTTACATGCCAGTCTATGATATTTTTCTTCCTACGTGAAAGTCCCTCAATGAGCAAGTGAACTTGAAATCAAGATAAATTTTGTTGTCAGGCACGGTGGCACACACCTAAAATCCCCACAGCTTGTAAGTCTCATGTAGGTTCATTGCAAGTTCAAAGCCAGCCTCAGCATCTTAGCAAAAACCTGTCACTAAATAAAATTTTAAAAAGTGCTGGAAATGTGGCTCAGTGGTTAAGTGCCCCTGGGTTCAATCCCCAGTACAAAAAAAATTGTGTCTAATTTAAAAGGCCAAACACCTCCACTACACCACATGACTCATACAACTTTTCTTATTATTTTAGAACTTGGTTAGTGGCACTTATTAAATAAAAGCAGGATTTCTTGTGTGTGT